>NW_021319178.1:9692230-9796288 GCF_001605985.2 Dendrobium catenatum | reverse complement strand
GGTCCGGTTCTCTGTCGACACTTGGAGAGTGTGAACAGACGTGGGTTCTCTGCCTACACTAGGAGAGTGTAAAAGGAAGAAGGTTCTCTGCCTACACTTGGAGAGTGTGAACAGCCGTAGGGTTCTCTGCCCACACTAGGAGAGTGTGAAAGGACGACGGTTCTCAGCCCACACTAGGAGAGTGTGAAAGGACGACGGTTCTCTGCCAGCACTGTGGATTGTGTAAAAGGACGATGGTTCTCTGCCGCACCGGGGAGTGGTGAAAAGAGTGTTTTGTACAGGCTTCTCCGCCTAGCTGTGGGTGCTAAAGGAGAGTCACTTTGTGGTATTAGTGCAATACTCAGAGGGTGCCTCTGAGGAGTGGATGTAGGTCTGGTTATAGACCGAACCACTATAAATCTGGTGTCATTTACTTTATTGCTTTTACGTTTCCGCATTTTAAATTTCAGTTTTAACAACTCTGTGGTTGAAAAACATTTTTCTACAAACTTTAAAAGAAAATTTTATTTCGGTTCAACTTTATTATTAAGAGGGTTTAAAATTTTTAAAACTACCAATTCACCCCCCTCTTGGTAGCCGTGGGACATTTACTTAGGCTTAACAACCTAATTACTAGACTCAACAGCATGGACTTAGCAAAGAGGTGAACCATTCTATCTTTATATCAATGATTATACTCATAAATATAAATTAAGCACTTTTGATTGAATTTTAGATTTTGGACATGCAAGAAGAGTTGAATCAATTTATAAGAAATGTTATTTGGGAATTGATTGAAAGGCCAAAGGATCAAAGTGTTGTTGTAACTAAGTGGGTATTCAAAAATAAAATGAATGATTCAAGAGTTGTGATAGAAAATAAGTCAAGATTAGTGGCTAAGGGATATAATAAAAAAGAAGGGATTAATTTTGAATAGACTTTTTTCCTTGTAGCAAGTCTTGAAGCAATTAGGGTTTTGTTAGCCTTTGCTTATTTGAAAGGTTTTATATTATATAAAATGGATGTCAAGAGTGCCTTTTTGAATGGGGTGATACAAAAGCATGCATATGTTGAGTAACCTCCAGGTTTTGAAAATTCTAAATTCCCTAATCATATGTTTAAATTAAAAAAAGGCATTATATGGACTAAAACATACACCTAGGGCTTGGTATGAGAGGTTAAGCACTTTCTTGTTAGAGAGATCTTTTGTGAAAGGAAGTGTGGACACCACTCTCTTTTTGAAGACAATAAAAGATGATATACTTATTGTTCAAATATATGTTAATGACATTATATTTGGATTTATAAATAAAAATTTTTGTGATGATTTTTAAAAAATAATGAGTAGTAAATTTGAGATTAGTTTAAAGAGAGATTTGAGTTATTTTCTTAGTTTTAGTATGAAGTAAAATGAATAAGGAACTTTTCTTAATCAGTCAAAGTATATTATGGACATCCTCAAGAAATATAAACTTGATAATGTTAAACTAATGGCTACACCTATAAGTTCCTCAGTTCAATTAGATAAGGACCCTAATAGAAAATCTATCTATTAAAAGAAAATTATAAGTATATTTAGATCATTGCTTTACTTTACTACTAGAAAACTAGATATAATATTTAGTGTTTGTTTATTTACTAGATTTCAATTTGATCCAAAAGAATCACATCTGATAGCAGTAAAAGGAATTATGAAATATCTTTTGGGAAGAACTCAAAACTTAGGGATTTGGTATCCTAAGCACAACACTTCAATTGAATTTGTTGGATATTCTGATTCAAATTTTGTAGGTTTTAGGGTTAATCAAAAAAGTACTTATGGAACTTATCAATTCATAGGAAACTCTTTAGTTTCTTTGTCCAATAAAAAGTAGAATTCAGTAGCCCTATCTACTTCTGAAGCAAAGTATATTTCCTTAGGAAGTTGTGTGGCACAAGTTCTTTGGTCAAAATAATAGTTGATTGATTTTAGATTTTTAATTAGCATAATTCCAATATTTTGTGATAATACTAGTGCCATTCGCATTTCAAAGAATCCTATTCAACATTCTAGAATCAAGCATATAAACATAAGGCATCACTTCAATAGAGATCAAATAGCTAAGGGAGACATTGAGTTAAATCACAATATTATGGAATATCAACTTGGAGATATTTTCACAAAACCACTAGCCTTTGAAAATTTTAGCACCTTAAGAACCAAGTTAGGTGTGATTGATCTTAATGTTTAATTAAAAATTCTACAAACTTTATGTGTTGTATATATGTGTCTGTTTAGTTTGTATTTGGTTGTTTGTTCTATTTATTTTTATATGTTTAGTTACATATTTTTCATATTTTTTTCTTATTTTTATTGTGAAGCATGTCACTAGATAAAAAATGATTGGTTTTAAGAAGTTTTTTGGATTATCATGACTTGTTTTTAATTATTTTGTTCATACAATACAAAATTTTTTTATGTCATACGAATTCTGTAGCATATAAATGATAGGTTTCAGAGCTGAACACTCAAAACATAGTTTTTTATTGGGTTCATACTGAACAATTACATCATTGTACTGTATGATTTGTACAAATTAGTTTGTACACATGAGGATGGTTTACCACTTGGGGTCAGTTATTTATTACTGATCGTACGTATGAAATTATATTTACTTTATACAATCTAGTTATTAGTTTTTGTAGGGAAAAAGCCTAACCATCTTTAAAATGAACTATAATATTTGGATCATCCCATACAAATACCCATTCATCTGTACGATCGTGTGGTCAAAAATCATGTATGAAAAGATGCCTCAGAAATGGCATATTACGAAAAGCCGCTTCATTTTTGGTCATTTATTCGTACATACAAAAATATTTTTGTCTTGTATGATTTTAAAATCGTACAAATGATTCAAGTTTTATAATGTAAGATAGGACATTTTCCATTATATATAATGGTCTTTCAAATTATTTTCATTCCATTTCTTATCTATTTTAAATCCCTCTAGAGCCCTCATTTTAAGAATGGCTAGTTTTAGCAAGTAACCCCGTCTTTCTAAGGGTTCCTCTTCTAGAAGAAATGGGGATGAAAAGTTCCTATCGAAGGTGAATGAGGATACCTATTTTAGGTATTTTGTTTCCAAGATCACCCCTTCTAGACGTCTCATTCAGGTGATCTTCACTTTTCTGTTATGCCCTTATTTGTGTCGACTCAATTCTCTTTCATTCTTACTCTAATTTATGCCTACCACAAAGAAACTTTCTAATACTTCTTGGCCAACATGAGATTTAATGAGGACCTCTATAGGATAACATCTTATGTTCAGAAACAGTAAGTAGAAATTACCAAGAAAGATTTAGGAAAATTTTCATTTTTAGAGAACCCAAGGCTTTCGATCTCACACTGTGACTTCTAGGGTTTATTTTGATTGGACTGAAATTAATAAAACTCTTAGAGGTGTAACCCAAGTACATCATTTGACTAGGGTTTACACTCTATATCAAAATGCCCAGGTCATCCAACATGTTTTGAGAACTTCAAATATCTCTAAAGCTGGTGATCGGATAAATATGACTCCATTTTTATCCACAGTCACCTATCTGATTATGACTGAAAAACCCTTTGATGAAGACCAACACATCATGGAATATATTTAGAATCTTTCTAAAATACGGCTTCCACATCATAATAGGAAGAAAAATATAGTTTTAGGACATTTAGCTGCCTACATTCTAGAAAAGAAGCATGATCTAAAGATATGCTTAAAAATTTATAAATTTTAAAATAATACTTAAATTTATTTCAAAAGAATTTTATAAATATTATTGGAAATTAGAGGTAACTTGAAATAAATTTTATCAAATTTTAAAATAAATTTGAATTAATATTTAATTAAATAATATTTAAAAATCAAATACATAAAATTTAAAATCATTTAAAATACATTAAGTTATTTAAAATCATTTATTTTAAATCAATTAAAAAAATTAAAATACTAAAAAAAAATTTGATATATTACATAAATTTTTCTAATCTAATTTGAATTTTCTTTAACTTTTTAAATTTTTTTTAGGAATCAAAAAACAATTAAATACACTCCAAAAATTTTGAAAATATTTAAATTATTTTTAATTAAATATTAATTAAAAATATTAAATATTTAATATTTGTAATAATTTAAAATATATAAAATATTTTAAAATAACTTTAATTTAAATTTAATGAGGTTTAAAATTTGAGCAAATTATTATACTATAATAATTTTTTGGATTAAAATTGATTTCCTTATGATTTAATGAAGTTTTATTAATTAAAAAAATAAAACAAATTTAAAAGTCGTCTAAAATTAGAAGGTGGCCTTGGCACAGGCAGGAGGGATCCATGGAATTGACTGAACTAAAATGCGCATCGGGTCATTTAATACTAATGATTCTGCCATCATAAATTATTAGTATTAATTATGGTATAACATCAACAACGCGTATGTAATTTACTTAATCATGTCAACGTCGCCGTGGGACTGTTAAATCGCCTATTATTGTAATGGACAACCCAAATCGAGCCGAATGGTGATTGGAAATTAAAGGGGCATACACATGAGTGGATCAGATAATAGAACAACGTGATCTAAATTATTGATTATGAAATCATTGTTTCAGATTTTATGCATTGGAGTAGACTAATGATTATGACCTAAAAATGATAAAATGCTTCGTTCTCTTGATTTAACTAATCAATCTCAATAAAAATTTAATGAGAAGTAGAATTCATGCAAAGCATTAATGGGGAGCTAATTTTTCAGTTTAAAATACATTTTATAAAAAGCTAATTAACTCTAGGTTGTTGCAATCTAGGATCACTAGTCTATGATTTTGATGATGACAATTATTATTGATTGAATTGGTATTCTTCTCATTGAATATTTTAGATATTTCTTTTGTTTATGAGTACTAACATTGTAGGTAAGACATGTACTTCTCAAGGCTACTAAAAGCTTAAGAATGGGTAGAATAAGAATGTCAAGTTAACAAAGTATGTAATTTTATATTTCTTTATTTTCCTTTTCTTAAGTCTGGTCACATAAGAGTAGATAATTGGGTGAACATGCGCATATATAGGGGGAGTGAAATAAATTTAAAAGTTAAAATTTTTGTACTAATTGTATTATACTGCTTACAATCATACAATATAATTAGCATTGAAAGAATGGGCCTAATGGGCCTAACATCTAATTAAAAAATTAGTTTCAGTGAACTAATCATACTTTATGATTCCTTAGAATTTGAAAAACCTAGCCATCACATTAATTTAGTAAGATTCTCAAAATTTGATTTTTGAACTAATTATACTATATGATCTGATTTGTATTAGATGAATATTTAAAATCTTACTTAAATTAACCCCCATAATTAGTCAATCAAATCATGGTTTCATTAATGAAAGAAAATCATACTATAGGATATTAATCATAACATATGATATCCAAAGATGAAATTTTGTAATCCCAAAGATCATACTAAATGAAACCATGATTTTTAAATTAATTATATTGTACGTTATTCACATCATACTGGATAACCATCTTAGAAATTAACTAACCACATTATATTATGATAATAGTATGAGATGACTTACATAGATGATTTCCAATCATCTCGATAATCATTTTGTATGAATAAGAGAGAAAAGCTAAGAGATCACTCTGGATGATTACTGAATTGAATCGTATGATGTGTTTAAAAAGTTGAACAGTTCATCTAAAAAACTATTTACATCATATTGGATAGGTATAGTTTTTTAATTGATCATACAGTACGAACTCAAATCATACATTATGAACAATGATGGCTATCTTTATTTTTTAGGGTTTCTTAAAGCCCAATATTTTAAAAAATTTTAGTGATTCTCTTTGTAATGGTGAGAAGATTGTGTGATTTTTAAAGGAAATTTGAGAGAAGAGCTTTTGAGAAATCTAGGGTTTAAGAGGAAGGAAAATGTGAGGTTGAGCATGAGGGAGAAGGAGTGTGATGGGATAACACGGTTACTTTGAGCTAACCACACCCTTGCTCCTCCTATTGCCTTGGTGAGTCTTGAAGGCTCTCTTTGGAGAGAGGCTTCATTGCAAAGCTTTTGAGGTACTCTACTTTGTAAAGGAGGGAGAAAAAGGAGATGAGGTTCACTACCTTCTCTAGGAGGATGAATAATGAGTCAAGATTTGTTTTCGTCACTTGGAGGGTAATAAAGCATTCGACACTCCACTACATAAGGTTTGGTGAAAGTGAGTTTGTAATGGATTCTCTGCCTTATTGTAGGAGCAAAAGAAAAAACACTTAGTGATTAGTGCAATACCCGAAGATGAGGACTCCAGGAGTGGACATATGTTAAGGTTGACTAAACCAATTTAAAAATCTCTAGTGTGTTTTTTCCTTATAGCACTTTTATTTTTCCTGGATTTTATTTCTTTAATAATTTCTTAGGAAAAAAGGTGATTATTGCTTTATTTGGTAACTCAAGATATCATCTTAGTTAAATCAATATTTTTAATAAATTCATTCATTTTTGTAAATATTAAAATTTGGTATTTCAATTTTTGAAAACCTTTTTTCAAAAATATTGTCATCGATATTTGTTAAGTTAAAAATTTTCTTAAAATTATAAATTTAACCCCCTTTCGTGAGCATTGGGCTAATTCCTTAAAATTTAACAACCTTCACGAACTTTCAAACGGTATCAAATAAGGTTTCAAAAATAATATTTTTTAAAACTTTTGAAAAAATGATCAATTGCTTATTTTGGTAATTATAACACTATGAAGGGTTATTCTATAATCCGTCTACCACTATTTGAAAATATTCCTTTTGATTTATGAAAAATATGCATGTCTACTTTTTTACAATCCATTGACTATAGAATTTGGCATATGATTAAAACTGGTTATTCACTTCCATCGCATGTAGTTTTTTTTGTTTTTAATGCAAATAGCAATGATTTTTATTACCCACCAGTTACTTACAAGAAGATTCCTCCTTCAACAAATCTAAAAAAGAAATGAGGGTGTGAACTGAAGTCTAGTGAGAGAAAGTCTAGTGAGAGAAACTCTGAGATTTGGAGGGATTCCGATGATCTTTTTAAATTTTTTCGTCTTCTTCGGTTTCGCGGCTGGTTTGTTCGGGTAATTCTCCTCCGTCTCGCCGGAGTTGAGAGCATACGGCTGTGGATGGTAGAAGGTTGGTGTCGTCTAAAGCCTGGGCAAACATCAGACGAGGTATCAATGCTCTGGTGCGATCCTCTTCGGAGGTTTTCAATGGAGGTCGGATTTTGTCTTCAGGTTTTAATGGGAATCCGAAACAAAGGCCTTTGGTTATTAAGGAAGGAGGTTTACTGAATAACATAGTGAAACCAGTTGTTGTTGGAAAAGGTAAAGAAGGTTACAAAGAAGATGATTATCTGAGTCCAAAGAAGATTTTTTCATTGGTGAGTCACAAGGAATGCATTAATGTGCTTAATTCTGGAGCTTCCTCGTCAGTAAGGAAGAAGAATTCCAATGATGGATTCAAATCTTTCTTCCTTCCGTCGTCCCCAATTGGTGGCAATTCGGTGGAGGATAGGATTTCTGAAGGAGATAAAGAGAATGATGTTAAAGTGGTTGATGATTTTCCCCTCATGGGTACGGTAAATGATGATAATGAGAAGGAAAATGTGGTAGATAACAGTAAGGCCGTGGAACGGAAAAAAGTTGAACCATCTGTATGGAAGAAAAAAGATAATATCAAAGTGGATAATTTGGTTCTTGGCTCCTTTCTAAATAAGGAAGGTAATGTTGTTACTTTACACTCAGATAATGAAATCAACAATGCTAAGAATCTTAAATATGCTTTAGTGGTGAAGGTTTTAGTAGATAGTATTTTGTTCTTAGCAATTTGTAATTATTTGAGAAGACAGTGGAGCAGATTCGGCAATTTTCACATCACAGGTTTAGGCACTGGTTGGGTGTGCTTTGTTCTTTTTATAATGCTGGTGCAATGGATGAAGTCTTATCAGGCGGGCCATGGTATGTTAGAGGCCATGTGGTGGGTTTGGATAAATGGTCCACAGCTTTTTCACCAACCTCCTTGAATGGGATTTCAGCTCCTATTTGGGTTAGATTACCAAATTTACCATTGCATCGTTGGGACGACATCAACATTTGTAGAATTACTTCAATAGTGGGCAAGCCTTACCTTCTTGATGGAAATTCTTTTCAATGGGGAAGGAGAGAATATGCTAGAATCTGTATTCGTGTTCCTTTGAATGAAAAACTCCCTTTGGGAGTGTGGGTGGAAGGCTTATCTGGTAAATTTTACCAAAAATTTGAATATGAAGGTATTGCTAAACTTTGCTATGAATGTGGAACAATGGGGCGTTCTATGTCGGTTCGTAAAGACTCCAAGAAGGATATTGCGAAGGGGAACACTGTTGCTGGTACTGCAGGAGGGATGGAGGATCACAACCATTTGGCAACTACTGAGGTTTTAAAGCAATCTGGTGAAGATGGTTTGTATGGGTCGTGGCTTCAGGTGAAATATAGGAAGAAGGGTAGGAATAATGAAATAGTTCAAAAGCAAAAACTTAACAAAAAAAGGGTTTTTGTTCCTAAAGATAACTCTAAGTTGGCTAAAGAAGATGTGGTCTTGGCAGAAGAGGAGGTCATTCCTAATCCAAGAAGTGATTTGGATAATACTTGAGTGCAGGAACAGCTGAACGAAGATGTAGTCTGTGGAGGTTCAGTTGCTGATCAACCTGTTCTTTCTCTGGTTATGGCTCCTAAGGCTCATGTCCCTACCATAAATAGCTTTGGTATTTTATCAAAGCTGGAAGATGGCATGTTGGAGAACCCGGCTGCTAGTATAGGGGGTGAAGATATCAAAGATGGAGAAATCTGTGAACTGGACAGACCGGATTTGAAGTCCAATGCTGAAAAGACTTGTTTTCCTGATCCACGGGCAATTATGGAAACTGATTCAGCTTCAGGTAAAAAAGTTAAACTTCTTAAGGAATTGAAGTCTTTGGGATCAAGTAACATTGTTCACCATAATAGGAAGTTGGAGATGAGCAAGGTTAAAAAAGGTGGGGGACCTTCCCCCTTGGTTAAATAATGACTTCTCTTGCTTTTTGGAATTGTAAAGGAGCTAAGAAGAGAGAGGCTGCTCTATATCTTAAGGAGTTTGTTAGAGATAATAATGTTTTTTTTGTGGGGTTAGTTGAAACTAAAGTAAGTTCTTTGGAGAATTTACAGATTTTGCACTATTTGGGAGGAAATTGGGACTCTTTTTTTGTTCCTTCAGATGGGCTTTTAGGAGGTATTTTAATTCTTTGGAGAAAGGATTTGGCCTTTTTTACTGCTGTGGAAGTTTCAACTCAAGTAGTAACAGGGACTTTGGGGGTTTTTAACAGAAATGAATGGCTGGTCTCTACAGTGTATGGCAGTAGGAATCCGGTGGACAGAAAGGCTTTATGGGAGCAACTGGAGAAGTCTAATGAGGTTAATAAACTGGCTATTATAGGGGGAGACTTCAACTGCATATTGTCTCAGGAGGAAAAGAGAGGGGGAAAATTTTGTTTTCTCTCAAGGGGCTATGGATATGAAGATGTTTATGAGTAATAATGACTTCCATGAAGTGGGTTTTATGGGATGGTGCAACAACAAATCAGGAGGAGGGCGTATTCTAGAAAGACTTGATAGATGCATTGTGAATTCTTATGCAATGAATTATATCCAGCTTGCCTTGGTTAAGCATTTATCTCAGGTGGCCTCGGATCATTGCCCCATCATCTTGGAAATTTTCAAACTGGTCAACACTAATAACAAAGATATTCGCTTTGAAGATGTTTGGGATTCTTATCATGGAGCTACTGCCATTGTAGAAAAAACTTGGAAAATAGTAGGAGGAGGTGATCCAACTACTTCGTTGGACTTGAAGTTTAAGAGAACTTTGAAGGCTCTTTGTTTTTGGAGCAAGGCTAAAATCAAAAGTTTGAATTCTCTTAGAGATTCTTTGAAGAAAGATATCTTTATTCTTCAAATGGAAGAGGCTGAAGGCCAGCTTGATGATTCTAAATTGCTGCTGCTTAGATCCAAAATTAGTAAACTTAATTGTACTTTGGCTAGACTTAATATTTGGTGGAGACAAAGAGCCAAAGTGAGGAAACGATGAATGTTTTAATTAAGATGTATGGAAGGCTATTGAAAACTTTTTCAACACAAAATGTATGAATCAACATTGGAAGGAAACGATGAATGTTTTAATTTCTAAAATGCAAAACCCTCTCTATCCAGCCAATTACTGTCCTATCAACCTGTGCATGACTACTTACAAATTGGTTGCTAGAATGTTACTTAATAGATTGGAGTTGGTTATTCACAAACTTATTTCTAGAGATCAAGTGGCTTTTCTAAAGGGGAGATCAATGTCGGAGCATGTTCTCTTAGCTCAAGAAGTTTTCAATAAAATCCGTCATTCTAAAGCAAGGAAAGGTTATCTAGCTATCAAAGTAGATTTGGAGCAAGCTTATGACAGCATGGGATGGCAAGCTTTGAGGCAAGTTCTTACCCATTTTAATTTCCCTTGCAAATTTTCTAAATGGATTTTGAGTTGTATTGAAAATCCGAAATTTTGCATTTTAATCAATGGGAAAAAATCCAATTGGATTGATGCTAGGAGTGGGTTTCGACAAGGTTGTCCCCTATCTCCTTTTCTTTTCATCTTGTGTTCTCAATTACTCTCTAATGCTTTTTATCAAAGTGGGAAGAATGTTGGAATTCAAATTAGTCCCAAAGCTCCTAGAGTGTCTCATTTACTTTATGACAACGACATTCTTGTCTTTTTTCAAGCCATCCTGAAGAAGGTTAAAAAGGTGAAGGAAGTGCTGAAAAACTATGGCAAGTGGATGGGCCAATTGGTTAATCATAACAAATCCATAGTGCTGTTTGGGAAGACGGTTAAGAGAAGAAGGAAGGCTAAAATTGAAGGTATCTTGAAGTTCAATCTTGTTAATGAAATTAATTACCTTGGCATTAAGCTCACTCTTAGGAGATTGGTGAAATCAGATTTCAATAATCTGATGGAAGTGGCTTTGAGTAGATTAAATATTTGGGGTAATAAATTTATCTCCTTGGAAGGGAAAATAGTGTTGGTCAAATCTACCTTTTTATCTCTTCCTATTTTTCTCTCCACTCTTATAATGGTGCCATTAGGTAATCTAAAAGATTTTGATAGAATGTGTAGAACTTATTTGTGGAGCAAGAAAAATGTCAATGGTGGCCTTCATTATGTGTCTTGGAAGAAGCTTTTCCAGTCTAAACAAAAAGGAGGTAGGGGACTATTTTCGGCTATTGCTAAAGTTGGTCATCTTAGGGCCAAATTTGCTTTTGATTTCTACACTAACAAAGACTCCTTGCTCAATTGCATTCTTAGAGCTGATATGGTAAAAATTTATGGAAGGAACGTAGGAAGTTTTGGAGCTCTGTTACATGGAAGATTTTGTGTCATGGAGCTATACATCTTACTGATATTGTAAGATGGAAAATCTGTAATGGTCACTCTATTGACTGGATGAATGATACTTGGTTGTTAGATAAAAGTATATCTAAATGGCCAACCTTTGTTAATCAAATGGAGACTGAAAACATCAAGCTGAACTTCTTCATTTCTAGTGGTCGTTGGTTATTAGACCGTCTCAAGTTGTTTTTTAATGAGGATCTTATTAAGATTATTGCTGAAGTTCAAATATTTCAGAACCAAGGAGCTGATCTGTTGAAAATGAAATGGAAGCATACGGGTAAATCAGTTGCTACTATTCACAATGTTCTAAACAGAGGTTTGAGGTGGACTATAAAATATGGAAATGGATGAAAAATATCAAATTAAGACCAAAAGTAGAATTGTTTGGGTGGAGGCTCCTCAATGCAGCAATTTCGACATTTAAATTTCTGTGTCACAAAAAAATTTTGCTGGTTGCTGGTTGCCCGTGGGGCTGCATTGCTGAAGAGAATGATTATCATATAGCTGCAGGAGTACCAAACTGAAAAAGGTTATTTCTTGGCTTATTAAGTGGGGATATCAGGTTCCTCAATTTGATAACATTCGAGAGTGCTTGACTGCTTTGCATATTCTGTCAAAAAGTTATCCTATCATTGCTAACATTTATTGCAATGTGGTTTTTCTGACTTGGAAAAGCTGAAATCTGTTAATACATGAAAGGAGAGAAGAAATTGATTTCCACATAGCAGCTAACTCTCTCTCTTTGGCTGTTATTTTTCCCTCAATAAATATCCATTCGAAAAACTAGGAAGTCAACCAGCAAATGTTGTTTTCCTCTTGGCATCCTCCTCCTCCTGGATGGGTTAAAATCAATGTTGATGCAGCCTTATGTAGCAACTACTTGGCCGGTACTGCTGGAATTTGTAGAAATGATAAAGGAAGAATGTTACTTGCTTTTGGTTCCCAACATGTTCATTGGGACATTGGCCGCTTGGAACTTCAAGCGGTGTACATGTTAAAGAATTTTTTACAAGATTGGATGGTGGAAGCTCAAGGAGTCATAATAGAAGGAGATAACTTCAACATTATAGAAAGACTTCAAATTTCTTGGAAAAGCTTCAAAGTTAAAGGTTCTCTTGAAGAAGATTTTTCCTTTATAAGTGAGTTTAATCAAGTTGCTTTTAGTTTTATTCCTAGATGTGGGAATAAGTTAGCGGATTGTGGCACTAATTTTACTTTGAAGAAAAACTTTATTTGGCATGATCTGTCTAGCATTGAAATACCTCCTTCATTCTTGTACATTGTGAAGGAAGAATTCAAATTGCTAGATGATTTTACTTAGTTTGGTTGTACTTCCTTGTTCTTTTAGTTTTTTAATGCATTGATGCATTTCTCCTCAAAAAAAAAAACAAATCTAAAAAAGGAGGAACTTTATCCCTAGAAAAATCAACCCAAAAGAAGGATGAAAAATGGGCATAGTTAGCACAAAAATGAGCTAACTTATTACAATTTCTATTAGCAAAAGAAAATAAAAAATGCTTAAAATTTAGAAGAAAATCTAAATCCTTTGGTTTTAGAAATTCTTAATCAATCAACAGTTTTTTAAAGGCATTTTGAAAGACCTTGATGACATTAGAATTGTCACCCTCAATCAAAATACCTTTAGCTTCAAGAATCCAATCTTGGATGTAATCTCTAAAAGCAAGAATGGATAATAGCTCCATTTGTGCACAATCCCAATGAAGACATTGAATACCAAAAGAAGCAATTCCACGTCCTTTGCAGTCCCTGAAAATACCTCCAATGCCGGTGCTATTATTATGAAAAATTGAAGCATCAATATTTACTTTGATCCAATCCGGAGGAGGAGGATGCCAAGATGATTGAGACAACTTAAAAAACTGATTAGCATCCCAGTTTTCTTGATTAAACAAGAATCAAATGATGATACAGTCTTGATAATAGATTTTGAAGCAATAATAGAACAGCTATCGTCTACTCCTCCATAAATTAGCTTATATCTACTATTCCAGCAGTAGAAAATCGCAGAACACAGCAGATTTCTCAAAAAAGTATTAGAAGAAGACAATTTAAATAATGACTGATAACATTCTGTTAAGGAATCAAACTCTGGTATATTAAAATGCCAATCAGCAAGCAATTTTAATACCCTCTTGATTAAAAAACATTTGTAAGTCACATGTTCTGAATCTTCCAATTCCCAACATCCTCTCGGACAGCCTCCATGTTCAGCAAGCCTTCTATAAGACAAATAAGAAAATGTTGGAATGCTATTCTTGCTTAATCTCCACCAAAACATGTCAATTTTTGGTTTTAACTTCAGTTTCTTTCTCCATTTAAAATTATCATCTTCACTGAATTCTTCATATTTCTTTTCATGAGCAATAGCTGCTATTGATTTACCAGTTAACTTCTTAATACATTCCAGCTTGTGTTCATTGTGATCAGTATGAATAGGAATTGAGATGATCAGTTAAATTAGGAATTCTCCAAAACAGAGCTTCAATTTCTCAAGATCCCAGTTTCCTTCTGTAATGAAATCTGAGACTTGACTAAAATCTGGACCTATAATAGTTACAAAAGTTGGCCATTTATCTAATGTTTTATCCAGAATCCACTTATCTTTGAAAGTGTCAACATATTCTCCATTAGAAATCGACCATCTCATTACAGGAAATAAGAATTCAGCACCATTCTGGAAGATTTTCCAAGTTGAAGAGAATCCACTAATACTAGCACCATCCCATATTACATTTCCATACTTTGCTCTTAATACTTTATTGAGAAGAATATTGGGTTTTGTAATAAAATTCAATGCATGTTTAGATCTCAAACGTCCCAATTTCTCTACCAAAGATTGTAAACCATAGCCTCCTTTATTTTTTGGTTTACACAAAGATCTCCAAGAAACAAAATGCATTCCATAACTTCCATCTCTATTATTCATGAGAAAATCTCTACACATTTTTTCTAGTTCATATAATATCCCCAAACGGATCAAAGAATGATTGGAAAGAAAGGTCGGTAAAGAAAGAACTGAAGCATTGATCAAAGAAACTTTACCTGCAAGAGAAATGAATTTTATACCCCAAATGTTCATCTTGGCTGCTGTTTTTATAATGATTTTGCTGAAATCTGATTTGACTAGTCTTCTAAGAGCAATCTTTACTCCCAAATATTCCATTTCTTTCACCATCTTCATGTTGATCACCTTGAGAATTGATCTGCATTCTCTTTTCTTCACAGTTTTACTAAATAAAACTGCAGATTTAAGCAAGTTCACTTTTTGTCCTGCCCAACTACATTAATTTGTCAAGATATTATCCACTTTCTTCATACATTTCTTATTAGCTCTAGAGAAAATCATGATTTCATCAGCATACATTAAGTGAGAAATAATAGGGCCATTAGGATTGACTTTAATACCAATTCTTTTTGCAATGTTTTCAAATTCTTCCATCAATAATTGAGAACACGTGATAAAAAGGTATGGAGACAAAGGGCATCCTTGTCTAAATCAACATTCGGCCTCAATCCATTTAGAACTTTCACCATTAATAAAAATAGAAAATTTTGTACTAACAACACATTCCAAAATTAGTTTAGAAAAGGCCTTAGGAAAACCAAACCAATCCATCACTTTTTCCAAAGTAGCCCAACACATACTATCGTAGGCTTGTTCCATATCTA
Source organism: Dendrobium catenatum (assembly GCF_001605985.2). Classification (NCBI taxonomy): domain Eukaryota; kingdom Viridiplantae; phylum Streptophyta; class Magnoliopsida; order Asparagales; family Orchidaceae; genus Dendrobium; species Dendrobium catenatum. The sequence continues at coordinate 9,781,093 of NW_021319178.1, read as the reverse complement.
CTTTGATAGCAACCAAACCTTTTTTAGCTTTAGAATTTCTAAATTTATTAAACAATTCTTGAGCTAGAAGAATTTGGTCTGAAATAGACCTTCTCTTGATAAAAGCATTTTGTTCAATTGCGATGATTTTCGGGAATAAGAAACACATCCTATTTAGGATCATTTTGGCCACTAATTTGTAGATAGCATTACACAAGCTAATGGGACGATAATTAGCAGGATGCATAGGAGAATCTACCTTTGGAATTAATACCACATTGGTTTCCTTCCATTTAGGACAAAGAGAACCCGTAATAAAGAATTCCTTAATAGCAGCCCAAACATCTTGTTTAATGATTGACCAATAGGATTTTAAAAAAGAATATGTGATGCCATCAATACCTGGTGAAATATTGGATCCCAAATTTGAAATGATGTCCTCCAACTCTTTCAAAGTAAATTCTTTACATAGAATTTCACAATCTCCCTCATCCTGTTTTTTTGTAAAAGCCGGCCATCCACTTAAACAACAGTTTCTAGCCCTCCATTTGCAGCTGAAGAAATTAACAAAAACCTCTTCAATGTCTTGCTTATCTTCACAAATGAATCCTTCCTCAATTTTCACACAATTTATTCTGTTAGCATTCCTCCTTGCTGATGCATAAGCATGAAGGAATTTGGAATTAGAGTCTCCATCTTTTAACCATTGAATTTTAGCTCTTTGTTTCCACCACATACTTAACCTGCCCAATGTGTTGTTAAATTCTGCAACTTTAGCTTTTAAACTATAAAGCTTCATCTCTGTTAAACCTCCCATATTGATTTCTTCCTCTTGTAACTCAAGAATTTCTTTTTTCAGCTTCTCTTTGGTTTCTAACAAATTTTTATGTTTTTCTCTACTCCAAAAGAATAAGGATCTCAAAGTCCTTTTAAATTTAGTATTTAAAATATCTGTAACCGAACCTTTTATATGCTTATTCCATGAAGCTCAAACCACTGAATGAGAAGCTTTATAAGTTAACCAAGTGTCTTCAAACATAAATATTCTTCTATTTGTTTCCTTGTTAGCCAAGATATTGATAGAGATAGGACAATGGTCCGATGCTATCCTTGCTAGATGCTTAACCACTGCCGTTTGGATAAGATTTAGAGCAGCACAATTAAGAAGGCAACGGTCTAGCCTTTCCAAAATCCTTCCTTCTCCATTTTTATTATTGCACCAAGTGTATTTAGGGCCCAAGTGGCGAACTTCATGAAGATCTTCTCTATTCATAAAAGAAATCATATCTTGTGAACCTTGAGAGAGTACAAACTTCCTACCTCCTCTATTATCACTTTGGGAAGTTATGCAATTAAAATCTCCCCCTATAATCCATGGAAAATTGCCATCATAATGATTTTCCAGATTACTCCAAAGCATTTTTCTTTTACAGTTTTCCCTGCTGCCATAAACCGTGCCAATCATCCATGTTTGATGGTTTTTGATTTTAAGCCTTCCTATCACAACCTGTTCATTAGCTTCAATAACTTCAAAAGTTGCCAAGTCTTGCCTCCAACAAACTAGTATACCACCTGAAAGTCCAATAGCCGGATATAGAAATGACTCCCACATATCACCAACAAATTTTTTAACTTCCAGAGGATCCATAGAAGAGACTTTAGTTTCCATAAGACCCACAAACAATGCATCATTATCCTTCACAATTTCTTTCAAATACCTGGAGGCCACCACCTTTCTAGCCCCCCTACAATTCCAAAATATTAGGGAACTCATTTCTTCTTTGAAGTGGGATTAGACCCACCACAAATATTTTTGGCATCCCCCTTTCTTGTTTTAGTCTTCAAATAATTATTTCCCAAAGATTTTAATTCTTTTTGCAGTTAGAATTTTACTTCACCATAAACTGACTTCTCCACCAAGTCCTTCCGATCGAAATTTCCATCATATTCCATCTCTTTTTCCTTTCTTTCAACCAGAGGATTATCCTTCAAAGGATCCGTCTTATTTTCATCATTAATAGTATGAAGAATAGAAAATTTATTATTGCTATTAATATCAACAGCAACTTTATCTGCAGTCGTTTTCCCTGTTATGAAAACATAAGAGGATAACTTCTTCTGAACAGAAATTTCATCAGCTGCTTTTACATCTACAGAAGGATTATTAATTACCAACTGTTCTCTTCTTAGTTCCTGAATCTTACCATCTGAATCCTGATAGGGAATACTTGAGTTCGCAGATAATCCCATAGGATATACCTGAGTTTGCAAGCATCCCTTCCCCTTTATGTTGAAGTCCTGTAATAAATCTGAAATGTTAATCTCCCCTTCTTCAAGCTGATGATCAGAGAACAATATTTTCTTTGGTGAATCCTGAATTGATTCTTTACCAATATCAGCTTCTATTCCAGAATGATCTTTAACAGCTGCTTCCACTTGTACAATAGATTTCTTTAACAATCTGGAATAATTTGGATTGATCCACTTATTGCTCTTAATAGGAATCTTCTACTTCTTGTTGTTGTTAACCAAAATCCAAGGACCATAAGCAGGTTCTTTATGGATTAATTTTTCTCTCCCTGAATCTTTAGTTTTAGTTGCTTCAATAGTAATCTCCACCTCTTTATGGATATCTTTCAAAGGCACACATTCCTTCTCCACATGTCCTATCTTCCCACAAACAAAGCAAAAGTTAGATATCCTTTCATACTCCACTTGTTGAAAGAACCTTCCACCCATGCTATCAACCCAAACACCTAGAGGAAGAGGTTTATCAAGTTGAATTCTCACACATACTCTAGCAAATTCCCTTCTTCCCCATTGAAACATATTTCCATCTAGCATGATTGGTGTTCCAATTCTTGAAGAAATGAAAGCTATATTCTTCTCATCCCAACATTGTAAAGGAAGGTGTGGCATTCTAATCCAAATTGGAGAAGAAAGTCTATCTGTTGAAGAAGAATTAAATTTGGGAGACCACTTTTCCATTCCTACTATGTGTTCGTTTACAAACCACGGTCCTCCAGAGTGAACAGCTTCTACCATTTCTTCTGAAGAGAATGAGCAAAGAAACCATCCTATTCCTAGTGTAGTAAAATGGAATTGTCCAAACTGTTTCCACTATTTTCTTAGCTCCCATGCTACCATATGAGATGGTAGATCCTTCCCAAAAACTTTAATAACCAAGGATTTAGACAACTTTTTGGAATTCAACTCCTCCAAATCCACATTGAGCTTCACAGCCTTTCCATCCTCTGATAATAGCACATCATTTTCACTGAAATCCAATTTAATATATGGCTTTTTACTCCAAGGATTCTTAGAAATTGAATTAACCAAGTTAGGAAATTCTTCAGTCATCTTAACTCCATCTGATGGATTAGCTTTTTTTAAAACAGAATGAACATTGTTATTAACCAAAATTCGTGAATCTTCATTTATCGCGTTGCGATAGAGTCCAGAGATTGCATTCGAATTCACAAATTGGTTAACAAAAATCTTCATTCCAGATGTCGACGCAGCATTATCAGATGGAATTATAGATTGTTTCATGCTTTTAGGAGTAATCATATCCACCGAGTCAGCTACATACTTACCTTTTCCTTCCACATACTTGACCACCTTGGGCGATGGTTCTGAAGCTTCTTTGATCACCAATGCTCCTTGACATTTCATCAAAGCCATATTACCTATCTGAATAGAATTTAAGAACTCCATTCCATCTCCATTTTCCATGACTAGTGGAGATTTTGACAAACGAGATTGCTGTAAGATCTCAACTTCTGCATTCTGACCATGCCAGAGGTTAATCAAAACCTTTGATGGCACCTTATCCTCCAATGAAGCTCCACGATCATCCTTCAGATAATCACCGGTGAAGTGCCGACAATCGTCCGCCACCATCAGTGTTTTGACCGTTACCAACAATGAAAATTCAAAATTCTGTTTCTCTCTCTAAAATCCCGGACGTTCTCTCTCTTTAATCTCTTACCTTAATCGGTTCAAACTAGTTAATAAAGTCAAAACTAATATTTCTTTTACTAAATGGAGTTACGAGGATAAGAAACTTGCACAATTAAATGCTAAGTATTTGAAGTATTTCTTTTATGCTTTAAAATTCGAAGACTACATTTGAGTTTCTACTTGTACTATGGGGAAGGAGATTTGGGATAGGTTATGCATCATTTGTGAGGGAACTAGTGAAGTTAAATAGTCTAAACTAAATATTCTACAGCATGATTATGGACACTTTTATATTAAACCTAATGAGGCTATATTTTAGATGTACACTAGGTTCACCAAGATTGTGACATCCTTAAATGAACTAGGTAGAGAACTATCAAATTCTTAAAAAGTTAATAAGATTATACATTATTTATCTAGTTCTTATAATGTTAAGATAATTGTAATTACTGAATCTAAAGACTTGAATATTTATTCCATTGACAATTTGCTTCATCTTTTTTGACCCCACGTAGTGGGATAAAGGCTTTATGTTGTTGTTGTTGTTGTCGTTGACAATTTGCTTGAGTCACTCATTGCCTATCATCAAGGACTAAATAAAAGGTAAAGTAATACAGGAGAAAACAAGAAGGATAGAACTATAGCACTAAAAGTAAACAATTTGGAAAATACCAGTTTTGCATTGGAGGAGGATGATAACATAGCCTTAATGACATGATAGTTTAAGAGTTTTCTAAAAAAAAAGAAAAGAAGTCATCAACACTATTGGAACAAAGGTAAAAGCAACAAAAATATTAAAGCTTCTTCTAACACAATTTGCTTCAAGTGTCAGAAACTAAGTCACCTCAAATCTGATTGCCCTAACCTGAAGACACACCCAATCAAGGAGAAGGGTGAAGTGAAGTTGGAGGGGCAAGCAAAAGAAGTAGAAAGCTTTTTGGGCTAACTCGACTTTAGAATCATTAGAAGTAGAAGCAGAGGAGCAAGTATCAAACCTATATCTTATGCATAATAATAATCTTGATAAATCAGAATAAGATGAGGTATGTTAACTATCTTATGATTAATTACTAGTTATTTTTGAAAAAAAAAAATCTTGACCCATATAGGAAGTTAAAAAAGATGCATGCTAGTCTCAATATTGAATTCTTTAATTTACAGAAGGAGCATGCTGTTTAACTACCGAGCACTCTACTTTAGATAGCGATCATATAATTTTATTAGATAAATTTGATGCATTAAATAAGAAGCATATTAACCTATCTAATGCATATGATTCCTTAAAACTATCACATATTGAACTAAAGAAAGTATATAAGGTATTAGATGCATAAAAAACTAAACTATATGGTATGGAGCATGCACTGAAAATTAAAATGTCCTTTCTTGAAAGTGCAAACAAATTTTTAGAAACAAAACTATTTGCACTTGAGAATAACAATCCATCACTTACCTCAAAATAATTTCATAAGCCCTTAACACAGCATGCATCACCTAAACTAAGAAGAAGGCACCATAACACAAATATGTTAGTAAATCCATTTACTCGTGTTAGGTGTTACTCTTGTGCAATGTTAGGTCATATAGCCCATACTTACACAATCCACCATAGGATACATCTAGTGTGGAGACCTAAATTACACTCATCACAATATAACATGTATTCATCTCATTCATTCAAGCATAAGATGGAATCCAAACTCACTTAGGTTCCTAAATATATCCTTTAAATAGTTATGTAGGGTTAATCTCTAAAAGACCTAGTGAGAACATGTGGTATCTAGATAGTGGATGCACGAGGCACATGACTGGTGATATGAAGCAATTAATTACACAAGAGGCTAGGTCAGAAGGAAAAGTGAACACCATTAAGAAAGTGGTGGGATCAGGTATAATTAGCAACTTTAAAAACTTCATGATTGAAAATGTTTTACTAGTTTAAAGTTTAAACCATATTTATTAGGTATTAGTCAACTGTGCGATAAAGGCTTTGATGTAAAATTTCTGTCTGAAAAATACATTATTAGTTTAAATGGAAAACCTGAGCTAGAAGAAAAATGAATGAACAATGTTTACATGTTAGACTTGAATTATATTAAATATTCAAATTCCTTGTACTTAAAAACTATAAATGATGAATTTTGGCAATGGAATATGAGATTATGTCATGCGATCATGAAGACTCTTACGAATATCACCCCAAAAAATCTAAAGGAATACCTAAGTTTGACTTCCCTCAGAACCACCTATGTGACGCCTACCAACTAAGAAAATAAGTTAGGTCTTCATTTCATTCAATTAAAGATATTAACATCTCTAGTCCACTACAAATCTTTCATATGGATCTATTTGGATAAGTTAGCACAGTTAGCCTAGAAGGAAGGATATTTGGGTTTATAATAGTAAATGACTGCTCTAGATTTAGTTGGGTTAGATTCCTAGCATATAAGAGTGAGTCATGTGAGGAATTTAATACTTTCTCCTCCTTGATTCAACGGAATTTAGGATATAAAAGCTTAATAATTCATAGTAATCATGGTGAAGAGTTTGAAAATGACAAATTTAAATCCTTATGTTAAGAGATAGGAATGGAACATAACCTCTCTGCCCCTAGTACCCTCTAATATAATCTAATAGCAAAAAGTTAAGATAGAACCTTAATGGAAGCTTCTAGCACAATGCTAGCTAAGTATTCACTCCCTAAGTATTTTTGGGTAGAAATAATGAATAATTCTTGTTATGATTTAAATAGGGTTAATGTTAGATCCAAGCTTAATAAGATAGCTTATGAACTCTTTAAGGGTTTGAAACCTAAACTTTCTCACTGGCATATCTTATGTTATAGATGCTTCATCTTAATCAATTAAAAATCACCCTTAGGAAACTTTTATCCCAAGTTTAATTAAGGCATCTTCTTATGTTACTCATCTATAGGTAAGGCCAATAAAATCTTCAATAAAAATACCCTAGTTGTAAAAGAGTCTACCAATATGGTATTTGATTAATCATATATAATCTCTAAATCTAAACCTGAAAAAGATGAAGTGGAGGTCTTTCAAGAGGTAGAAGCCATTGCTATAAGAAATAAAGTAGAACCTCAAAAAATATTGCCTAAGGAATGGAGATATTCTTCTAGTCATCCTAAAGAACTTATTTTAGGAAACACATATGTAGGTGATAGAACTAGGCATGGACTTAAGAAGGAAGTTAGTCATTTAGCTGTTATCTTTATGATAGAGCCAACCAACATTGATCAAACCATACTAATGAATTCTGGATCCTAGTAATACAAGAAGAGTTAAACCAATTTATTAGAAATTATTTGCATGAACTAGCCAAGATATGTAAAGGACTAGAGTATGGTTGGAACAAAGTTGATTCTCAAAAATAACATGAATGATTGTGAAATAGTAGTGAGGAATAAAGCTAGATTAAAAGCTAAGGGTTATAACCAAATTGAAGGAATAGATTTTGAGATAACCTTTACCCATTTAGCAATATTAGAATCCATTTTGTAGCATTTTCTTGCTTTATGTGTTTTAAACTGTATCAAATGGATGTTAAGATTAACTTCCTAAATGGGGTAATTCATGATAATTTTATGTTGAACAACCACCAGGTTTTGAAAATTCATAATTCCCAAATTATATATTCAAACTAGAAAAGCCTTTATATGGGTTTAAGCAGGCATATAGTGTTTGGTATAAAAGGCTGAGAAAATTCCTTCTAGATTGAGGCTTTGTTAATGGTATTATAGACACCATCCTCTTCCCGAAGAAAGAAGGAGAAGACTTACTATTTGTTAAAATTTATGTTGATTACATCTTATTTGGATCTTTAGATAAAATAGATATATGATGAATTTTTAAAAATAATGAGTAGAGAATTTGATATAAGTATTCTGGGAGAGCTAAGCTACTTTTTTGGATTTAATATAAAGTAGATAGATGATGGAATCTTCCTTAGCCAACATAAATACATCAAGGACATTCTTAAATAGTATTAAATGGATAATGCTAAGGCCATGAACACTCCTATGATAATAATATTCAATTAGATAATGACCCAAGTGGAAAATTAATAAATCAGAAAAAAAAAGTCTAGGGAAATAATTATTTCACTTCTTTATTTGACTACTTATTGACCAGAGATGATGCTTAGTGTGTGTCTCTATTAGAGATTTCAAACTTATCCAAAAGAATCCCATATGACTGTCATTAACACAATCGTTAAATACTTATTAGGCACTCCAAACCTAGGAATCTGGTATCCTAGACACAACACTTCTTTTGAAATAAAAGGATATTCTTATTTTGATTTCTTAGGATATATGGTAGATGGAAAAAACACTTTTAGAACCTTCTGATTCATAGGATAATCTTTAGTCTCATGATTTGTAGAAAACAAAACTCAGTAACCCTTTCTATAGCCGAGGTAGAATATATAGTAGTAGGGAGCTATGTTACTTAAGACTTATAGCTAAAGTAATAACTCTTATATTTTTAACTACCTATAGGAACCATTATAATTATGTGTGATAATACTAGTATAATTTTCATATCCAAAAATCCAATTTAACACTCCCGCATAAATTATATAGACATTATGCACAATTTTATAAGAGATCATGTAGACAATGGAAATATACAATTGCATCATATAGTTATAGGAGATCTATTGGCATACATCTTCTAAATCCTAGCCTATGACACCTTTAGCAACTTAAGGACTAAATTATGTGCTATAGACATTCATGCTTAACTCAAGATAAATAAAAAAATTTATTTGGAATTATTCATTCATATGTGTTAAACTGTATGTGTTTATTCTTGTGCATGTTTATGTGTTGTTATTTATTATTTATGATTTTTGTTAAAAAAAATTGGTATTTCTATATCATTATACACACATCTTATTGACTCAAAAATTCTTTCAAATATTTGTGTATATCATATTGTACAATCCACATTAATAATCTATGATATTCATAGAAGCACAAATCATAACCCTTAGTTTAATCAATGGTCCATATCATATCCTTGATATGTACATCATAATGTAAGAACCTTTATTGATATTATATTATCTTCATGTAATTAACCATTGAGTAATTCAATTCATTTGGTACAAAATTATTGCCAATCAAATAGTATGATACATCGCTTTGTATTATATGATATATGTGTCAAACTGGATTTGGATGAATTCAATTTATCAGGTATAATAAAAATTATATTTCATACTATATTAATACTTGTTTGTACTATCGATACCTTTCTTCAAACAATATACTGACAACTCCTCGGGATGAACACATTTCCTTAAGATCATCCAATATGATACCAGATCGTACAATATGATTTGACCACTTTTTCTAACAAGCCATCTAGACAAATTAACTTCTTTGATCATATTGTACAGACATAGATTATATTGTACAATCTACCTTAAAATCTATAAATTGAATGTACTTTAATATCTCTGTTCACTCAACTCTCTACTCCCTCAATCTTATACCCTATAAATATTACCTGTCCAATTGTTGATGGAAGCAACAGAATAACTAAGGGGAGCTACTCCTCTTATTACTTTGAAAATCTTTTTTTGTATGCAAGGGATGAAGATGCCTAATATAAGTATAAGGAGGCAAAAATAACCATTATAGAATGTTAAATTAACCAGTCCTTAACTTTGAGATGATGAACCTCATTGCCTCCACCACTCTTCAATTTCCCCTCACACTAGATTTTCCCTTCTACACCAAATTACTTTATAAATTATTATCCAATATTAGATTAAATTTTTAAACCTCTGTCATGACATCCTTTCTTTTCTAACAACCCATAGACATCACCAAGGAAGACTTATGGGAATATATCAATCTTTCTACTGAAGGACCTCATCAACAATCCCTTATCTCTAGAAATAACTTTAATTGGACTTTTGTTAACTAGATTATTAGGAATGTTCCCATAAACCAACATCAACCATTATTCCACACCTTCAATCAGAATGCTCAGGTTATCTAGCATGTCCTTGGAACTTCAATTATACCCAAAGATAGGGATCTATTTAACATAACTCCACTTCTTTCCATATTCAGCTACCTAATAATATCAAATTTCCAATTTGATGAAGCCCAAATAATTATTGATTATATCCAAAATATGACTCATATTCGACATCCTATTACCCGAAGAAAATAAAATGTTGTATTAGTACACATGATAATCTATATCTTAGATAAAAAATACCAAATCAACTTTCCTGCTCATCCTGATAATATTCCTACTTTCTATATGGATGCCTCCTTTTGTATCCTTTTCCATCAAAGGCATGAGCACAATGACCCAAAGTTTACTAAGGAAGGGGAAGCTGCTCCTGTATGTTGACCTACACCGCCACCAATACCACCACCTTCACCTACCTACCCTACCTACCCTCATGAAAACAAAATTCATTAACTCAAGCTATTAAAAATAAGGCTTTATTATCATATTCAAAACCAAGAGAAGCACGAAGAAGAAATGTGATGGTTTGGAGAAAGATTTCCCTCAATTGACAGTCATTTTTCCAAAATACATCAATACTTTTAACCACCACTACCACAACCTGATTGAGATCTACCTTACCTTTTTTGTTTGTTTGTTTTGTTTTATTATTTTTTTTATTTCTTGTTATGTTCACTTTGTTTGTTGTTTCTCCTCTTTTTAGTGATGTTTGTTACTTTGTTTTTCAAATATTTTTTCTTCCTTTTTATTTTATTTAAAAAATAAAAAAAATTAAAAATAAAAATTTTGTATCTCCTAATTTTCAAAATTATCTCCTAGTGAGGGGAATCTTAAGAGAAAAGAATTTTTATTTTGCCAATCAAAAAATATTATTTATCATCATAAAAAAAGGGAGATTGTTGCTATCCAAGATCCCTAGTCTATGATTTTAAAGATGACAAACATTATTGATTGAATTGTTACTTTCCTTATTGAATATTTTAGATATTTCTTTTATATGTGAGCACTAACATTGCAGGTAAGACATACACTGCTTAAGGATACTAAAGCTCAAAAATGTGTAGAATAGGTATATTAAGTAAACAAAGTTTATAGTTTTATTTTTCTTTATTTTCTTTTTTTTTTAGTCTGGCCACATAAAAGTGTATGCAATTAGGTGATCAAACACACACACAAGGGGAGTGAGATAAATTTTAAAACTTAAAATTTTCATACTAACCATACTATATGACTTACAATCGTACTGCATAATTAGTATAGAAAGAATGGGCTTAATGGTTAATTAAAAAATTAGTTTCTATGAACTAATCATACTATACAATCTACATCATACTATACAATTCATTATGATTTGAAAACCCTAGCCACTGAATGAATTAAGTAAGATTTTTGAAATTCAATTTTTGAATTAATCATATTGTACAATCTGATTCATATTGTATGAACATTTGAAATCTTACTTAAATTAACCCCCATAATTAGTCAATCAAATCATGGTTTCATTAATGATAGCATAATGTACTATATGATATTAATCATATTGTATGATATATTGAGAGGAAATTTGCTTGTCCTAAAGATCTTATCAAACAAAACCATGAATTTTGAACTAATTATACTATAAGATATTCATATCGTACCGAACAACAATCATGAAATCAACTAATAATATTGTACGATGACAATAATATGGAATAACTTATAAAGATAATTTTTAATCATCGTAGAAATTGTCCAGTACAAATAAGAGAGAAATGCTAACAAATCATACTGGACAGTCTTTGGATTATATTGTATGATGTTTTCAAAAAGATGACTAGTTTATCTGAATAACTATTTATATAATACTAGATGATCTTAATTTTTGAACTAGTAATATTATACAAAATCAAATCATATAGTACAAATAATAATGACTAACTTGAATATTAGGGTTATTTGAATCCCAATACTTAAGAAAGTTTTTATGATTCTCTTTGTAATGGTGAAAGGATTGTGTGACTGCTGAAGAGAATTTGAGAGAGGAGCTTTTGAGAAATCCAAGGTTTAAGAGGAAGGAGAATATGAGGTTGAGTGTGAGGGAGGAGTGTGAGGGGATCACATAGTTCCTCCGAGCTAGCTACACTCTTGCTCCTCATGTGTCCTTGGTGAGTCTAGAATGCTCTCTTGGGAGAGAGGCTTTTAGGTAAAGTCCTCAATGTACTATTCCTTCTCTAGGAGGGAGAAAAAGAAGTTGAGGTTCTCTATCATCTCCAGGATGGAAAAAAATAAGTCAAGGTCCGCTACGGTCACCAAGAGGGTGACATAGCATCTAACACTCCACCGAATAAGGTTTTGTGAAAGTGAGTCTATAAGGGATTCACTACCTTACTTTGGAAGAAAAAGGATAATCACTCAATGATTAGTACAACACCCAGAGCGGAGGACTGTTGGGAGTGGACATATGTCAAGGTTGACTGAACAACTATAAAAATCTCCAGTATATTTTTTCCTTTTTCTACTTTATTTTTCTTGTATTTTATTTCTGTTATAACTGCTTGGAAAAATTGGTGAATACTACTTCATTGCATAAATAAAGATATCATCGTAGTTAAATAAATATTTTTTATGAACTCATTCGCTTCCGCAATTAATTAAAATTTGGTATTTTTAATTTCTAAAAACTTTTTGAAAAATATTATCATCTATATATTGAAGTTGAAAATTTTTCTTAAAATTATCTTTTCACCCCCTTCTTGATGAGCCTCGGGCTAGTTTCTTAAGGTTTAACAACCTTCATGAAATTTTATAGGGATCTTAAGCTAGAGTTAAGCTTTTTACCTAATCCAACTATTAGATTTTGTGGTTTTGATTTCTCTAAGCTTGTAGATTATCCACGAAACTTTTCCTAGTTTATATCATGTTTTGCAACACGCTGGATTGAGAGATCTTGAGGTAGGACAAACTTCATCTTTAGTTCGTCAAAAAGTCATTGCCAATGACTTCTAAAGGATGGATTCATCCCAGAAGAGGTGAAGGAATATGTAAAGAGCTTGAATGGAATAGGAATGAGCTCTAGGGGGATTTGAATGGACAGAGAATGCCAAGTCTTCAATGAGCCTTATTTTAGCTCTTTCGGTTCAATTGAAACACCCTTATGGGTTTGGACAGTTGAGGTTGCTTTGGTAGCATCCCTGGATGTTTGATACTAGGATATAGTAGTTAGGAAGCAAGGAATCAAAGGACTAAAAGGACTATAACTTAGAAAGGGAGTCATATAGTTTACTCCATAATGAGTAATTAAGGGAGGTTTTAAATATAATCTAGGGATTAAGATTAGCTAAATATCATTCCAAAAAATATTTGGAAAGGCAAGAGTTGATTACGAATAGAGGGGAGACTGGTTTGAGCTAGTTTGACCACTTTTGACCCGTTTCAAGGCTTATATTTGCTATTTGACCAGTCAATTTGGCATGTTGATAGGTGAGGTGGCATGTGGGAATATTGAGGAGCTGGTTGAGTGAGTTAGAAAGAGTTTTAGGTTTAAAGGTTTGAGTTTGAATGCATTTGAAAAAGTTTGACCGAGTGTAGTGTTGACTTGGTCAACTCTACATGGACATGATTTTTTTTTACTCTACTTGGACTTGATTGGAAAATGACTAGGATGTGTTTGGGTTGTGAATTTGAATTAATTTAAAAATAAGATAGCTTGAGTTGGTTATAGTTTAACCATAGCCAATGAATTGACCAAATCAAATCTTATGATGATTTGACATGGTTAAATCCAATAAGATTTGATTCATCCATGTTTGATAAATATTTAAGGAATGGGATGATATAAATTTGATACTTGATGGGGATTGAATTGAATCATGAGGTATAACTTTGACCAAATATGGTTCAAGTTGACAAAGTTAATTGTTGACTTGGTCAAATGGTCCGATCAAATCCAAATCGCTAGGGGAAGTGATCAGAGGAATTTAAGTGGGTTTGATGTTGATTTGGGGATTAATTGGATGTAAATGGGTTTAAAGGTTGATATAATCAACCTAAATTAACTTTATTAACCAAGCTTAATTAGATTCTTAGTATGGTCTAAACAAATTTGATTTGATTTGAAAGTGATCAGATGATACTAGAAAATGCTCTGATACCACTTGAAAGTTTGTTAGGGATGTTAGGCCCTTATGAACTAGCCCAAGGCTAATTAAGAGAGAGAGGTGAATTGGTAAAGAAAAATCTTTAAATCAAAACACAAATAAAAACCAATATCACCACAAACAAAACCAAGTGCGGAAATTAAATACGAAAGTAATAAAGGAAAGAACACACCAGATTTATAATGGTTCAGTCAAACCTTGACCTACGTCCACTCCTTGGAGGCACCCTCCAAGTATTGCACTAAACTAAGTGTCTCTCCTTTAGCACCCACAGCTAGACGGAGAAGCCCTTACAAAATCACTTCCACCTTCCCTGGTGCGGCGGAGCCGTCGGGTCCTTTGACACCAAAGAGATCTTCTTCTTTGGTGAACTTCCCTTGAGACAAGCCTTGAATCCGATGGTATTCAGGTGCGAGCTTGCCGAAGCAACCGTGTAAAACCCCCTCCACACTCCCTTGAGTCCCCCCTCACAGGATCTTCTCCCTTTCTTAAACTCCACCCTTTCCTCACTCCCTTTCAAGCTCTCTCTTCAAGTTTCCCCCAAAAGAACGAAGCTACAATGGATGCCAAAGACACTTACCAAGTGTTATGTCGTAGCGTAAATAGAAGGGCTCAAAATGAGCTCATTAATGCAAGTTACTGACATTATTGTCCCGGACGATACTAATATCATCATGTACGATCAGTACAATGTAAGCCCAATCAGCCAGGACGATTTGAGATGATCATAAGAAATTTGTTCATATCGTCCAGGATGATCAGTATAAATCATGGAACATTGTCCTAAACATCGCCCTAAAAAATAGCTATCCGATGTCCAATCTTTCAGCATATCGGCCAGGACGATCTGGCGATCGTCCAGGCCAATTTGATTGTGAAATCAAGTCATAATTATTTTCCTTAAATTTCAGAGAAATTTTGGAAAAATTGACCTGGATCTTCCTGGACGATATTTTATAGTCCTGGACGATGTTCAAAAATAGGTTATTTCTAAATAGATCTAGCGGTAGATTCTTTCTAAATTGAGCCTATCTTCCTGGCCGATACAAAATCATCCAGGATGATGTGTTTTGCATAATGACGGCTGTTTTAATGAGGATGCCCTAATTAGGGTTTCTGCTTTTGGACAGATCATCCTGGATGATGTTACCAAAAATAGAAATCTTTAGGCAGCAACAGAAAATCTTCCAAGTTACAAAATATCAGGAGCCACACCAAATACAATAGACTCAAGAAAGGAAAAAATTGTACAAGCTTACTCAGACCTAGTCTACCCAATCTTGAGCTGATTCCAAATTGCAGTCTGATCGTGTGGACCTGAAATGTTAGTAAATAAAGTAGTCGTAGAAAAATAAGAGTATTTGTAATAAGAGTGTTTGCTATCATCAAAATCATAATCCATGAAAACAGATCCGCAACATGATTAACATAGTCTAGTAGAGGTGGTTTCGTTGGTTAGAAAGGTCATTTTTGTCAAATTGACCATTTGGATCCTTAAGGGGCCATATGGTCAACCAGGTTGACTTAGGGCATGAGTTTGGGTCCAATAGGTCCAAAATTACATTTTGGGCTCAATTGAGGTTGTTCCATGCAATAATAAGGCAATTAGGAATTAAATTACCTTCAAACCTCTAAGGGGCATTTTGGTTAAAATAGGCTGACTTGGTAAACCAGGCTTAACTAGGGTCTAGGTTTGAGTCTAATACACTCCTAATGATGTATATGATGCATTAGAAAAGATTCCTAGGTTTGCCTTAACTAGGCCAAATTGACATTTAGAGGAAACTTCAATTTTTCTCTTTAGGAACATTTTGGTTATTTTGACCCCTCCAGTGTGGGTCCAAAAAAATGCATATTATTACTTAACATACCATAAAAAGGGTATGGTTACAATGAAAGGTCTTGGGAAAGGTCCCAAGGTCAAAATCCATAGGGTACAGGATGTAAGAACATAGGTAATAAATATTTAAAGGTTTTATAGCCTTTAGAAAATAGATTCAGTTTCTAGGACTAAAGGTCTCCTAATGCTCTCAATTTTTAAGACCCTAGAAACATGTCTAATCAATATGCAATTGATAGATCATGAATCAAAGGTCATTTGACTTTGAGGATTTCGTAAAAGAACTTAAAAGGGCTTTAAAGATATAGGACTTTTAGCTTTGGATTTGGTTTGGATTTCTAAATTTGAGCTAGATTTTAGATTTGAATGACTGAATTTGAATTATAAAAATTAGTCACAATCATTTGAATGATTTTTAATGATTGACTAAAGTTATATTGGAAATTGGTATGATGGTTGGATCGAGATTTTAATTAGAGTTTGGATTTTAATATGAATTGAAGTCTAGATTTTGATTAAATTAAGGCTCTGGATGATTGAAAATTTGATGCCTGTTAAACATCAGATCAATGGGTAAAGGTTAGTATTGGTCCTAACGACTTCTTTAAAAATGAGGTCAATAAATGGCCGAATAAGTCATATTGAAAGATATATTAATTTTCTTTGGCAAAAAATAATTTTAAGAATTTTTAGTTTTGAAAACAAACACATCATCATGTAAGATATATCAGCTTAGGAGGACAAGACATCATTCCCTAATGGGTTCAAATTACAAAAATGCAATTTTATCCTGATTATTATAGTCAAACTCAAAGAAGAACAGCATATGACCCCATAGGGTCAAAATAATGTTTGATTGACTGTTTAATTGTAAATGTAAGTTTGAGCATGTCTAATCATCATGGGTTAACTTTAAATTAAGTTTGAATACATTTTACTCATGCATTGACCCATTTAAAGCCTTAAGGGGCTTTTGGGTCAACCTAGGTTGACTTGGTCAAATAGGTTGACCAAGACCTAGGTTTTAGCTCAATAAAATTAGTTTAATGTTTGGAGTCTGATGGAGGTGATTTCATAGGTCAGAATGGTATAAATGATCAAAATGATAAATGACAATTTAGACCCTTAAAGGTCTATAGGGTCAACCCTAATTGACTTGGTCAACCAAGTTGACCTAAGGTCTGGATTTAGGCTCCATAACTTTTAAATGATATTTGAAGCCTAATAGAGGTGGTGCTAAGGGTTAGAATGGTCATTTAGGTCAAATCGACCATTTAGGCTGTTAAAGGGCCACTTGGTAAACCTACGTTGACTTTGCCAACCAGGTTAACCTAGGGCTTGGTTTTGAGCTAAATAGATTTGAAATAATTTTTTTAGTTAAATGGAAGTGGTTATATATAAAGAAGAGATCATCTGGATCAAATCCCTATGGGGCATTTTGGTGAGCATGGGTTGACTTGATGAACTAGGCTTGACCAGGGTTTGGGCTAAGTACTATGCATTCCTAATTATCATTAGGATGTATTGGAAGAGGCTTCAAGGTTTAATTTGATTAGGCTATGTTAAAATTTAAAGGAAACTTCAATTTTACCCATTAGAAGTATTTTGGTCATTTTGATTCATAAATAACTGGGGATAAATTTGAGTCCACCAAAATATAGTTTAATGCTTAACATTTTATAATCAAGGGTCTAGATAAGATCAAAGGTCTTGAGGAAGGTCCCAATGTAAAAATCTATTGGGTAGACGGTCAACTGGAAAAGGCCGTTAATTTTTTAAGGTTTTATAACCTTTGGAACCATATTTAGTTTTTGATGTTAGAGACCTAACATTAAGCTCAATTTAAAGGCTAGACCCTAGAGAAATGCATAATCAATATGTAATTGATAGATCATGAATGAGAGGTCATTTGATTAAGGTTTGACGTGTTTGAAATAACACTAAAAAAGGTTTTTAGGACATAGCCCATTAGCCTTAGATTTTTATCTGGATTTATTGGTTTAAGCTGGGTTCTGGATTTGATTACTTGAATTTAAATTATCTAAATTAATCAATATTTAAATTATCTAACCTTTGGAGCCAAATTTTGTTTTTGAGGTTAGAGACCTCAGATTGAGCTCAAGTTTAAAGGTTTGACCCTAGAGAAATACATAATCAATATGTAATTGCTAAATCATCAATCAGATGTCATTTGACTAGGGTTTGAAGTGTTTGAAAAAACACTGAAAAAGGTTTTTAGGATATAGCCCTTTAGCCTTAAACTTATGTATGGATTTATAGGTTTAATATGGGTTCTGGATTTGATTTCTTGAATTTGAATTATCCAAACTAATCAAAATCATTTTGAATTATCATTAATGATTGTATAGGATTTATCTAAGTTTGAAATGGGTTTTGGTTTTAACTAGGGTATAGATTTTGAAATGAATTAAATTCTAGATTTTGATTAAATTAAAGCTATAGATGATTGACAACTAGATTCCTATCAACCATCATATCAATTAGTAAGGGTCGGGATTGGTCTTAATAACCTCATACCTAAATGAGTTCAATAAATGGGCCACCTATATGTCTAGTAGAGTGAAGTTCTATAACATATATTGGTGTTGACCTAATAGAAAGGTCAAGTATGGAATTTTTTTTTAAGGGATGGAAGAAATCTCTCCCTAGAGAATCAGGGTTGAATTGATACTAGGATAGTACCATAAAAGGTGTACTTTACCACTAGTGGATCTAATCCTAAGGGAAGGAAGTACCTAACCCTTAAGAAAGGAGAGCTTGATTTTGGAATTGAAATAGAAACTAGGAAGGTGCCACATAAGAGGTTCTCCATCACTAAGAAGTCTAATCCTAAGCAAAGAAGGTAAGATGAATCACATCTATCCTTAAGGAGAAGAAAACTAAAATGTAAATTAGGAAGGAAGCATTGCTTCCCATAAAAGATTAAGTTTGAAGTTTGAAGCTTGGATGGTGCTATAGTGGGCGTTATCCATTAATAGGATATTTAATCCTAAGGCAAGAAATTAAATGACTCACATCTAACCATAAGGAAAAGAAAATTGGAAAATCATGGGGGAAGGAAGCATTGCTCCAAATAGAAGATTAGATCTTGATTTTGAAATGCCATGAAGCTATTGTGGGATACAATATGTTAGGCTACTGATGTAAAATCACACCATGTACTTGGCACTGATGATAGTGTTTTGCAACATTCATATAATTGTCAATCATCGTTGGCCACTAATAACCAAGTCTTTTGATTTTCAACTTCATCTTTGGACCTGATTGATCAGAATTACATAGTTTTACATGAACCTCATTAATGTTCTTTAAGGCCTCTCATTTATTTAGACAATAGAGCCACATTTTATCGAACAATGGATGGTACAATGTATTATTGACTAGTACATATGATAGAATATGTTTCATTATTTGATTGGCAAGGGACCTATTATCAATCCTGCTATTATGGAGACAGATAAATCTGTCTCCTTAGGGATCAATGAAATGGAAACTATTATGAATGTGGAAATAGAGAAGGTTATTGAAGACATTGTGTTGGGGGAAGAGGGTGAAATTATTATGGAAAGTGAGATGAGTAATGAAAGTTTGGCAAAGCATTTGGAGTTTATTGCGACCCATGACCCCGAGTTTGAGATTTTGATGATGACAAATAATGTCGCCTAAACTAATATTCATTGAATATCATTTATTGTTTGCTATTATCTGTGAGTAATAACATTTTAGGAAGATCATAAGCTACTCAGGACAACGGGAAGACTCAAGACTAGTTAGATTAGGAGTATGAGTCTGACAATATAATTTGTTATTTATTTTATTTTTTGTTTTCTTGAGTCTGGCCACAAACTGTATGTAAGTCTAAGCAACAATAATATAGATTTTCTTTTTCTGGTGATCGTACTGTATGAATTTATTTCATATTGTACGATCTGAGCTTGTAAAACAATTTCTGTGAATAGATCATACCGTACGAATACTATCATACTGCACGATGTGTTCCAAATCCAAAACCCTAGCTGTCAAATTAACTTAAGTTTTTCTCAGTCATTCGTATTGTACGAAGGACTTCATACTATACGATTTTTTTAAATACTTACTTAAATTAACCCGTGATCAGTGGAATAAATCAAAGCTTAATTACTAATTGAAAATAGTACTGTACGAACAGATTCATACTATACGATGAACATAGATGAATTCTGATCGTCCCAGAGAT
Organism: Dendrobium catenatum; assembly: GCF_001605985.2. NCBI lineage: Eukaryota > Viridiplantae > Streptophyta > Magnoliopsida > Asparagales > Orchidaceae > Dendrobium > Dendrobium catenatum. The sequence goes on along the minus strand of NW_021319178.1, from coordinate 9,760,924 downwards.
CATCCTGGACGATCCCTTATTTTTATCTCATCATACTGTATGATGTCTATCGTCTATACAATGAACAGAGATGATATTTGATCATCCCAAAATTCGTCCTGGACAATGCCTTGATTTTGACCATTCATACTATACGATGTAGATCATACCATACAATGAACAGAGATGACATTTTCTCATCCCATCTATCATCCTATACGAGCAGTAGTGTTGAGTATTATACCGTATGATTTATTATCGTACTGTACGATTAGATTTTAAACTATTCATACACCTTCGTACCAGGATGAAGCCTGTTAATACATATCATACTGTACGATGGGAAATCGTACTGTACGATTGTAACGGCTACTTTGAATAATTCAAGGATTTTGGAGCCTATTTTAAGTATCAAATTAGTTATCTTTTTGAGAGAGACAGAAAGAGGGGAACGTGATTAGAGAGGGAATCCTTGGGAGAGATCACTTGAGAAGTTTTTAGGGTTTGAGAGAGGAAGGAGAAGGTGAGCTTGGTGAGGGAGAAGAGGTGTGAGGGAGATCACACGGTTGCTCCGTTCTTGCTGCATCTTGCTCCTCTTATGGTCTTAGAAGAACTTATGGGAGGCTCTCTGAGGGGGAGACTCTTCTACATCTGTGACCTCAAAGGTACTCTGCCTTCTCCAGGAGGGAGAAAAATGAGAAGGTACTCTACCATCACCAGGAGGGTGAAAATAGCGCTTGGCACTCGGCCACGCCGGGTTGGTTAAAGTGACTCTTGTAAGGGCTTCTCCACCTTGTCGAGGGGGGCAAAAGGAGAGCTATAGTTTGTAGTGAAATTCCCAGAGTGGAGGACTTTGGGGAGTGGACATAGGTCGTGGTTTGACTGAACCACTATAAAATTTCACTATGCTTTTTCCTTATTACTTTTTATTTTTTGCTTGCACTTTATTTTTATAATATTTGCTTGGTGAAAATTGTGGAAGAAAAAAAAAGGATTTTATCGTTGCATGTTGAGTTCAAGTATTTGCCTTTGTAGTAGTTAAATTTTCTTGTTAAAATTTTAAAAACACCAAAATATTAGAAATCTTGCTTAGGTCTTTTATTATTGCTACAAAGTTTTCACAAATCACCCCCCCCCCCCCCTCTTATCAATCTTGTTATTTCAGAGTTGAGCAACCCATCTACTGTGGTGCTAGAAGAGCTAGGTGGTGATAAGATAATAAAGTCTACACCCACCTCTTCTTCTATCAGTATTGTGGTTAATAAATTTCAAGCTTTGAATGATTGTGTGTAGAAAAATTTAAATTGTCATGAGACTCTTAGTAAGAAGTCTAAGAGTGACATAAATAATAATTTATCTTTTGAGAATGGGGTTAATATGGAAATTATCAATTCGATAGGAGATGGAAATGTGGAGGTGTTGGAGAAGGAGGTTAGTGGCAATAATGATGGGGCTAAAGTTAAATTAGCAAAGGAATTGAGATCACTTGGGCCTGTTAAAATCCTACCTCGAGTCAGAAATATTGATGGGAATGTTAAAGTAAGAGGTGGGGGGGCCTCTTCCCCCTTGATGGATCAATGAATGCTATTGCTTTTGGAATTGTAGAGGGGCTAAAAAGAGGGAAGCCTCTCTTTACTTAAAGGTGTATGTAAAAGAGTTTAACATTTTTTTGTGGGCTTGGTGGAGACTAAAATCTTTTCCTTGGATAGAATGGCATTTTAAAAATGATGGGAGCTGATTGGGATTACTTTTTACTTCCATCTAAAGGATTGTCAGGGGGTATTATGGTGATTTGGATATCTGATTTTGCTTCTTTCTCTATTGTGAAGACTTCTGATCAATGTGTAATTGGACACATGGATGTGTTTAACAAAGGGATTTGGATAACCTCTATTATTTATAGTAGTAAGGAGGTTCAAAAGAGAAGGGATTTGTGAGACTTTCTTTAAAAGGTATCTCATAGAAAGGCTCCTTCTATGATTGGTGGTGATTTTAATTATGTTTTAGCTCAAGTGGATAAAAGAGGTGGTAGGAAGTTTATTTTTTCTCAAGGTTCTAGAGATATGATAAACTTTATGAATTATAATAATTTTTATGAAATTGTAGTGGTTGGACCAAGGTTCACTTGGTGTAATAATAAAAGTGGTGGGGGAATGATCTTGGAAAGGTTGGATAGATGCTTGCTTAATTCCATTGCTTTGGATGAAATCCAAGTGGCGGTTGAGAGGCACATTGCTAGGGTGGCTTCAGATCATTGCCCTATTATTTTAAAGATTTTTTATTCAGTTTTTAAGAAGAAAAGTTTTTTTGAAGTGTAAGGATATTTGGATTTCTTTTCATGCCACTTCTTGTATTATTTCGAGAGTATGGAAAAAATCCTATGATGGAGATGATATGCAGATTTTAAACAAAAAATGCAAGAGAACGTTAAAAGAATTGTATTTTTGGAGTAAGGCAAAATTGAAGAACTTGTTAATACTTAAAGAATGTCAAAAAAGGGAAGTGTTGCAACTACAAGAAGAGGAAGCTAAGGAAGGCTGACTGTGTGAAGAAAAGTTGAGGCTCTTGAGAGTTAAGGTGGGTGAACTTAATGTCTACCTTACAAGGCTGAATACTTGGTTGAAGCAAAGGGATAAGGTAAGGTGGACTGAGGAAGGGGGGTCTAATTCCAAGTATTTTCATGATTTTACAAATGCTAGGAGGAATGGTAACTGGATTAACCATGTGAAAGGGATGGATGGAATAATTGTTGAAAACTTGCAATAGGTGGAAGAGGTTTTTTAAAAATATTTCAATAAGAAATGGAGGGAAAGGGAATGTTCTTTGTATAAATGACATTCTCCTTGGAGTGTATTGGATGATGATGATAGAAACAAGTTGAATGCCAAATTCTCTACTTTTGAAATTCTAGATGTTATTAGAAATTTGGGAGAGAACAAAGCTCTAGGATGTGATGGAATAACTTATTCCTTTTCCAAAACTTATTGGGATATCATTGGTGAAGATGTATGTAAGACCATAAATAGATTTCTCTCTTCAGGTTTGCTTTGTAATGAATGGAAGGAGACTTTGGTTGTTTTGATTCCGAAGGTCAAAGATCTTGTTTCACTGGCTGTATACCATCCTATTAGCCTTTATAATTTTATTTATATGATTGCAACTAAAGTCCTATTAAATAGGTTGCTGTTGGGGGTGCATAAGGTAATCTTAGAAGAACATGTGGCTTTTGTAAAAGGAAGATCTATTTTGGATCATCTCCTCTTAGCTCATGAATTTTGCAACAAAATCAAATTTTCTAAAGCAAGGAATGGGCTATTAGATATCAATATTGATATGGAACAGACATATGACAGTATATGTTGGGCAACTTTAAGACAAATGTTGGAGATCTTGGGTTTTCCTTATAAATTTGCAAATTTGATTATGGAATGTATGATAGAACCAAGGTTCTCAATTATGATTAATGGAAGCAACTCAAAGTGGATTAAGGGAAGATGTGGATTTCGACAAGGATGCCCACTTTCTCCCTTATTATTTACTTTGTCATCTCAATTACTTTCTAATACATTTTTTAGCAAAGGCATGGATCTAGGTATCAAAATATCATGAAATGTACATAAAATCTCTCATCTTTTGCATGTGGATAATATTCTACTTTTTTCAAATATGAAGTTGAAAAATATCAAAAAAAAAGAAGAAGTTGCTTCTAGATTATTGCAAGTGGACTGGACAAGTGGTAAATCATCAAACGCCTTGCATGTTGATGGGTAAAAAAAATAGGTAGAAGAAAGAAGAAACAAATCTCAAAGTTGTTAAATATCAAGGTGGTTGATGAAATGGAATATTTGCGAATTAAGGTTGTTTTAAGAAGATTGAAGAAATCTAATTTTCAACATCTTTTAGATAAAGCCTCCAAGACACTAAATGCCTGGGGGAATAGATTCATCTCTCTTACATGAAAGGATAATCTTCGTGAAAAAAGTTTTTCTTACTCTCCCTTTATTTCTCTCTTCACACTCTTTAGTTCCCTTGAGTATTTTAAAAGAGTTTGACAAGATTTGCAGAAATTATATTTGGAAAAAGCATGATGGGTCTCATGTGCTTCATTTTGTGGCTTGGAATGTCTTGTGCAAACCGAAGAAACATGGTAGATTGGGTCTATATTCTGTAGTATCTAAATTGGGACCTTTGAGGTCAAGGTTTGCTTGGAGCCCATTAGAAAATCTGGATTCTTTTCTTAACTGAAACATAGTGGCTAAATATAGGAAATTTTGGTGGAAGGGTGAGGGGAAAAAGAGTTGTTCGGCTACATGGAAGATTGTTATTGATGGGTGGAATTCTCTTAAAGGGCCATCAAGTGGAAAATTTCTTCAGGTTCTTTGATTGATATCCAGAAGGATGTGTGGATTCTTGATAAAAGTATAGAGAAATGGCCTACATTTATACCTGATTGGGAGGAGGATAATGTAACTATGGATTCTATAATTGATAATGGAGCTTGGAATTTCCTATACTAAGTAAGTTTTTTGGTGAAGAACTTCTGAACTTGATCAGCAAAATTCATATACTTCAATACTTGGATGAAGATAAGATGGAGCTAAAGTTTAAATTATATGGCAAATCCATTTCAGTAATGGCTTCAGAACTACAAATTAACGATGATATGGATGAAGTCTATGATTCATGGGTATATAAGCTTAAACTCAATCCTCATGTTGAATTGTTTATTTGGTTTTTATGCATGAATGTCGTTCCCGCTGTAGAGTTTCTCTTACATAGGAGACTTGTTGATTCCAATCTTTGTCATAGGGGTTTCCATGAAGTGCAAAACATTGATCATTATACAGCAACATGTTCAAACCTTGTTCAGGTAATAAGTTTGTTGAATGCATTGGGATTTATGGTGCCGGTTTATATTTCTTTCACGAATTATGAAGAACCTGAAATTGATTTTGGTAAGGAATCCATTCATTGATAAGTTGTAGTTAACTTTGCTTCTATTTTCCTAGAATAGTAGAAACAAAGTGAAACATGGTGGTGTGGAAGATAGTGTTGCTATTTTTGTGGCTAGAGTCATCAGTTTTGTGGCTATTTTACACAAAGACAATATCATCGTGGGTCACTGGGGTGCTAATCATTCTTCTAGATTGTTCAATTTTTGGCTCCCTCCTCCTCCCAAATGGTTAAAATTAAATATTGATGGCCCCCTATATAACTCAAATAAAGCTGGAGTTGGTGGAGTAGTTAGAGATAGTAAAGGGAGACTTTTATTGGCCTTTAGTTTTGGTTAAGTTCATTGGAATAGTGCACAGTTGGAGCCATTGGCTTTCAAATCATTAAGAAATGTTATACAAGAGTGGATGCTTGAGGCAGCTGGTATTGTGATTGAAGGGGATAATCAAAATGTTATAAACTTTATCCACAAATTGTATAATATATCGGAGAAGATGATGGGAGGACAAATAGATGAAGACCTATTATTCATGAAGGATTTCAATAATGTTTTATTTCATTTTGTTAGTCGGCATTGTAATAAGTTAGCAGACTATTGTGCTAACTTAGCTTGTGAGTATAATTTTATTTGGGATGTTTTTAGTGAGAATAATATTCCCCTTCCTTTGTTGCTTTGTTGAAGGAGGAATGTGATAGGTTGCCTTTTGTTTAAGTAGTTTGTATCTAGGTCTTTCTTTTCTTACTGCTATTTGCATTTCTTCTCAAAAAAAAAGGGACCTATTATAGCAGAGCTTAGTTTCTTGAAGGAAACCGATCAACGATTGTCTCCAATTGGCTTCATCATCGGTTGTTGAAGAGGAAGAATGTACTTGGGGAAGATTTATTATTTATGTGCTATAATTCTTTAGGAGACAGGACTTGAAGACCTTGAACATCTATAAGAATGGATTCTTCTTCTGGATAGGAAAATTCCTTCGCAAGCTTTGCTACGGCATCCATCGAAGAATTACTTCCACAAGGAATCCTATATATAATTAAGAAAGGAATTTACTCGAGTAAGTGACTAGTATATTGGTGGTACTTCAGGAGTTTAGGATTCAAGACCTTGTAGGTTTCTACAATCTTGTTGATCACCTATTAAGAGTCACTAAAGATCTTAATCTCATTTATCTCCACCAGGATTGCAAGTTTTAGGCCAATTATCAAAGCTTCATACTCAGTCTCATTGTTCAAGCAATATCATAGACCACTGTGCTAAACATCTTGACAACGTAGGCTGGGTCATAAGATATTACAGGGGATTGACACGAGAAATTTTGGTTACCAGGTGAGAAAGTATGTAATGCCTTAATTTTTTTACTGTAAAAACTAAAACAAGATAATGTTTCTCGATTGAAGGGTGCCAGATTTCTGTAGGGAAAAGTCTTTGACTCAAGTAGTAGATAGCATTCCCTTTCCATTCATCATTGACTTGAGCTAGTAGGGCTCCAAGAGGACATCGAGGGAAGCAATGTAAAGGATTAGAGGTCTACGTAGAAATGGTGTTGGCAAAATGTGTGTATTTCGAAGGTATTAATTGATGTTTTCCAAAGCAGATTGACATTCCTTATCCCATATGAATTTGTCATCATTTTTAGCTAGGGAAAAATGTTTTTTGACATGTTTTAGGAGGTTTGAAATGAACCATCATATATACACCAGCTTGCCTTAAAGAGACCTTAGTTTAGTAAGGCTCATAGGAGGTGGAAAATTTAAGATAGCTTTTATTTTAACAGGATCAATTTTGATTTAGCAGTGGTTCACTATGAATCCTAGAAATTTACTTAGCGTGATGCCAAAAGCACACTTCAAGAGATTCATCTTAAGGACGTAATGGTGCAACCGCTCGACAATAATTCTAAAGTCATATTGGTGATCCCCTTTAACTTTGCTCTTGAAAACTAAATTATTGATATAGCACTCAATTTAATTATGAATTAAAACATCAAAGATTCGAGTCATGGACTGCTTGTAGGTTGCACTGGCATTCTTAATTCCAAATGACATCACTTTATAACAAAAGATTTATATAGAAATTCTAAATGCAGTGTTTCTATCTTCTATAGGGACATCTTGATTTGATTATAACCAAATAAACCATCTATAATGGAGAAAGCAACATTTGAAGAGGCAATGTCCACCATAAGTTCTTCCATGGGGAAAGAAAATTCATCATTGGGACACACCTTATTAAGATCCCTATAGTCAACACTAACTCAAATTTATCTAATTTTCTTTTGAACTACCACGACACTGGTTATCCAAGAGGGATATTGTTCCTCTTAAATAAATCCAACCTTAGCTAACTTCTTGACTTTATAATTGACTTGTTTTTTTATCTCCAAATGCTTGCTTCTAAGAGCCTACTTGACTGAAATGGCATTGTGTTGGAATTCAAGTTTATGGACTATTATGTTGTAAAATAAACATGGCATTTATCAAATGGTTTCAGGAGGGTTAATTCTAGTGTGAGAAAGTCTGGCTTTTTAGTGAGAGAAAAGCCCTTCTTGTTTTTGAATTTTTCAACTCCCGCGGATTTTCCTCCGGCTGGTGGCGCCATCGCCGGTTGCGTCGTGACGTCTTCGGCCGACGCCATGATTGCTCCTCGTCATCCCAGCTCTTCCAGATTGGTTGGTAAGGAAAGAGGGGGGCTAATGATCAGAGAAGGCTCGCGTTCGGTAATCAAGCCATTGATGGTTGAAGGCAAAGGTAAGAGGATTGTAGATGAAAATTCTTCTGATTTAGCAGCTGTGGATCGCTCGGAAAACATCCGAAAATGCAATCCGGATTCATCTGAGACCAATTAGAAGGTGTGCAGTTTTTCTGGGTTATTCCGTCAAGAACAGAACAGGGGATCTTTAAATCCGGTGGAAGATGGAGCTATTGGTTCTTTCAAAGATCGTTTGAGCGATCCTTTGATTAATAAAGAACAAAACAAAGTTGAAGAGATCAATGGAGCTTGGTCGAAGCCAAAGAATATCAAGATTGATTTCAAAAAGATCAAGTTGAATTTTCGGAAGATGGCATTGCAATCAAACTGAATCCTGTGGCTGAAGGGAAAAATTCTGAGGTGCTGAAGAACTCCATTGTTTTAAAAGTATTGGGAGGTAATGTACCTTATTCAACAGTAGTTTTTGATTTGAGAAAAACAATGGAACCAATTTGGTGGATTTCACATGACTTCAATTGGAATGAATTGGATACTTGTTTCTTTAAAAACAAAGATGTGGTGGATGAAATTTTTAAATGGTGGACCTTGGTATGTTAATGGATTCATTTTGGAATGGATCGTTGGTCTCCTGCATTTGATCCAAATTCGTTCAAGAGTAATCTCTGCCCAGTTTGGATTAGACTTCCATGCTTCCTCTATCTGCTGGATGAAGGCAACCTTGCTAGTATAGCTTCTCGGTTTGGTACACTCTCATTTGGATGGAAATACTTTTAGGTGGGGAAGAAAGAATTTGCTCGCATTTGTGTGAAAGTTGATCTGGAAAAAAAATCCCAAATGGTGTGTGGATGATGGTATTGCTGGTGATTCTTCCAAAGAGTTGAATATGAAAAACAACCTACTTTGCTATCATGTGGTTGTGTCGGACATGAGATCAACACATGTCCTGAAAAAGTTGACTCAAGGTATCAAGGATCAATAAGAACACGCCTAAAACCATCATATCTGCTGAAAAGAATTCGGTTGGAACGAAACATAATGCTGTGACAAAGGTGGAGTATGCCCCTGGATTCATGTTCAGTTCAAAAAACAGACGGAACTAAACAAATGCTAATGGTTTTAAGAAGTAACAAAAGCAACAACATTAAAGAAAAGATAGAGTGGGTAAACAAAGCATAATTGTTGAGCAACAAGTGCAGATTTCTGAGCAGAATTCAAAGACTGTCTTATTACTAGACATATTATAGATAATGGAAAAGCTGCTATGTGAAGTCAGTCCAAGATCCAATAGAGAAGAAGTTCAACTGAAAATGCTTTTGAATCCTTAGTGAGGAGAAGGATGTGATTAAATTCGGAACCAATGGAAGATGATAGAAATCTGCTATAGATAAAAGATGGAGGATATACAAACTAATCTTGTAGAAGGTAAAAACCATCTTTGTCATAAATGTGTTTTAAAATAACTTGGCAGAAGGAACTCAAGTCATTGGGACGATTGATCATGATACTAAGAAGAAGAAGAGAGAAGGACGTTTGGTGTCCACAAGAGGGGTTAACTCCCCCCATTCACTATTGTAATGTTTCTCTTTTATTGGAATTGCAGAGAGCTTGGAAAGAGAAGCTGCTCTGTACTTAAAGGAGTGGTTAAGATCAAGATGTTTTTTTCATTGGTCTTATGGAAACAAAAATCAATAGTATCAATAGATTGGATTGATATGCTCATTGGAAAGATGGGATTTCTTTCATTTACCCTCAGTGGGACTCTTCTGGGGCATCCTAGTTCTTTGAACTAAAAATTGTTAACTTTGTAGTTAATGATTCTTCTTCTCAAATGATGTGGGAGATCTTTCTATCCTAGAATGGGATCCTGGAGAATTGCTACTGTCTATGGTAGTAGTTGTTTTGCAAAGACAAAGGAAAGGTTATGGAGCTTGCTCAACAATTGTATGGATAGTTGCTATCCTTGCTATCATTGGTGGGGACTTCATTGTGTGCTTAACAAGGATAGAAAAGAGGTGGAAAAAGGTTCCTTTTTTTCTAAAGGACCTAGAAGATATGAAGGAATCATGACTAGCAATGATTTCCACGATGTGGGTATCATTGGACCAAGTTTACTTGTGCAACAATAAAGAAGGTAATTCTAGAATCTGGGAGAGGCTTGATAGATGTATTCTTAACTCTAAAGCCTTGAGATTACTTCCTACTGCTACTACTATTAACTCTTGCTAGGTGCTTCGGATCAAAGCCCCATCATCCTCAAAATGATTGATAAAGTTCGGTTGAACTCCAAAATAATAGATTAGGACACTTGGAGATTGTATCCAGCGGCGAGAAGTATTGTAGACCACTCTTGGAGAAAGAAGGATGGCGGAGAGGAAGGTTTGATTCTTCAAAAGAAAATTATAGAACTTAAAGGCTTATTTTTTTGGAGTAGAAGCAATGCAAAGAACTTAATGATCTTAAAGTTAAGTTGAAGATGGAAATTCTGGATCTTCAAACTAAAGAAGCCTTGGGGAGTGGCATGGACGGATCAAGACTTGCTTATGCTTAGAAGCAAGATACATGAGCTCAATGTTACCTGAGAAAGGCTTTCTACTTGGTGGATCAAAGAGCAAAGGCAAGATGGATTGAAGAAGGTGATTTAAACTCCAAGCTTTTCACAATTTTGCCACGGCTAGAAGAAATGTAATAGAATTAACCAAATCAAGGTACTCAAAACAATATGCATATTAAAGAAGGAAGGAAATTGAAAATGTGTTTACTTCAACATTTGAATCAAATGGAAGAGAGGAATTCGCGACTCACGCGGTTGGCTGAAACTTTTTGAAAATCAGAAACTCAACTTTGAGACCTAAAGGCTTTTAATACAGAATTTTAACTGCTATGGAGCTTCAAGGAATCGGTCTTCCAACAAGGCATAATCGATCCCTGGTAGGATGGTCTTACTTCCTCATTTATAAGCACTATTGGATATTATTGAGAAAAGAAACTATGGAAATGCTGTAAATAGTTTTTTACTAAAGGACAAATGAATATAAGAGTGGAAAAGATACTCTATGTTTTGATTGCTAAAATAAAAAAATCCCTTGCTTCCATCCAATTTTCGACCTATAGTCTTTGCCAAAAAAACACAAATTGTTGCTTCCATGATTAGTAAATAGATTGAAGACTTGTTGTCTAAGAGATTCTGAAGAACAAATGGCTTTCATTCCTGGTAGATCATTCTGAACACTGTCTTTTGGCTCAAGAGATAATCCATAGGTTTAAATTTCCAAGAACAAAAAGGGTTTGATGATCTTAAGCTTGATCATGGACAGACTTAATGATAGTAGGGATGCCAAGCTCTTGAAACAAGTCCTCTCATGTGGTTGGTTTTCCTTCTCACTTTACTATCTCATTTGGAATGTGTTATATGATGTTAGATGTCTCCATTTTATTAATGGAAGAAAGTTCTCAAATGGATTAAGGCTATAGTGGTTTTTTTCGTCAAAGGATGTCCTATCTCCCTACCTTTATATTTTGTGCTCTCAAGTTGCTTTCTAATGCTATTCTCAAAGGGTAATAACTTGGGTATTCCATATCTCTCCTAGAGGTCCAAAATACCCATCTCTTATATGCGTGATGATGTTATCATTTTCTCAGTCTCCAAAAGCATTGCTAAGAGGTGAAAAAACATTGTATGAGATTTTTGTTGTTGACCGGCCAAAGATAACCCGAATAAAATCTCAAATTTTGTTTTGGGAATGCTGTTAATAATCGTAGAAGAAGAGATCTCTAAAATGTTGAACCTTCAAATCTATACAAGGAGATGAGCTAGTCTGGATCAAAACTTATCTCTTAACCGAGTTAGAGTGCAGATTTTCATGATGTACTTACTAATATGTGGATCAAGCTTATGCTTGGGGAAGGAAATTCTTTCTTGGTGGTAAGATCATCTTATCACTGTTCATTTTTTAACAATGCCTAATTTTGTTATCATTCCATGAATTCCCAAAGAATGTTGCTCACCATGGAACAAATCTTGTGAAATTTTATTTGGCAATAAGCAAAATGGTAGTTATGGCATTCACTACATTGTTGGGAAATTTATGTAGAACAAGAAAGTATGGGAAGGCTTAGGTTTACACTTCTCCTATATGAACATGGGCCCTTTAAGAGCTAATCTTGCTTGAATTTCCTTATTAAGCCAAATACTCTTTTCCATAGAGTGATGAGTTCTAAAACGGCAATGGTATCTTTTGAATGTACTAATAATAAGAAATACTCTAGAAGCGTTGGAAAATCCTCCTTGATGGTGGTAAGTTCTCAAGATGACATTGTCTATATTGAGCATTGAAATGGCAAGATATCAATGTGTTGAATGACATTGATTATGACAAATGTATCAACATGCCGAGTTTTTATTTGACTGTACAAGCATTGGAAAGAAAATGTGTTCATCATCTTTATGAGAATGGCAAATGGATTATTCTTCTTATAGAGAAGTGGTTCCATCCTGAACTCTTGAATGCTATCAGCAAATACATGTTGCATCGCCGAACTGCTGACAAGGTAGAAAGTTACAAAAAACTGTCACAGAAAAAAATCTCGGTTTGGCTTGAACAAGTATTAAATAGAAATTTAATTTCATGGAAGCAAGCGGTATTACAAAGGGCTCAACCAACACTCAACACTAGAAAAGGTGAGACGTTTGGTGGAGACTTGGCAATGCTTTATTCCACCAATTTATATTTAAGAACGAAAGCTTTTTTGAGGAGGATGCTTGTGGCGAGGATGTGATATGGAAGATTATGAAGCCTATTAGTGGTCAATCAAACACTTGTGACATCATCGAATCACTACCAAGCTTGGGTTTCCTATTCCTATTTAACTCCTGATCATTGTTTAACTGAACTTAACACAATTCTGGTAAAAATCTGGGAGTGCGTACAGATTATTGTACCATTGTTTACTTCTCTTGAAGATAGGACGAGATAAGCTGGAAATTGCTCTTCCTTATTATGATGTAGTGTTAATGCTTCTTTATTCTTGTAGCCATCACTAAAGCTACGTCTTATCTTTCTTACTGGACGCACATTCTTTAGGGAGTCTTCTATTTCTTGGTGCCTCCCAGACGAAAGATTTGGATGAAAAATCAATGTTGAAGCTTCATTAACTCCTTTGGACTTTTTTTTTGCTGGTATGGTGAATCTTTCCAGATTTGGCGGATTCATGGTTACCTGGCATTGGTGAGAACATTGATACTTGGGATAGTGCTCATTTGGAGTTTGAGTTATACTCTCGGTCAAAGATTATGTCAAAAGCTGGATGAAAGAATACAAGACGTCATTATTGAAAGTGAACAATATTGAATGTTATCAAAATACATTCAAAATTCTTTGAAGCAAGACAAAGTGCTATGACCTCAGCTAGTAATGATTCTTTATTTGTAAGTGATTTCAATAAAGTAGTTTTTGTACAATGCCTCATTAAGACATGTATATGTAGCCAACTTATTGCTAATTGCGCTCTAGATGATCAGCTTTTACTTTGATAGTTTGCTTTTGATGGATATCGCTCCCTTGATGGTTAATTTAATCAGGGTAGAATATCCCCCCCTGCTAATTGTAATTAGTTTTTTTCTCTATTAATGCAATTGCATTTCCCTCAAAAAAAAAAACTAAAACATGCTTTTCATGGTATCCAAGCAAAGCAAATCATAAATAAGAAAAGTTGAATCAGATTTCCTAAAGCTAATCTTTTACTCAATAAAGAACTTTATAAAGTGGGTAAGGGTTCATCCTCTATTTCCAAGTTAAATTCTTAAGTTACATCATCTTTCAATTTAATTCCTCTTCAAATTTAGGGAGCATCCCAAACTTGAAGCTTCTCGAACTCATCTAAAGTCTCCAACAAAGTCTGTCAGTGAATTTGCGACTTTAGTAGGGCCATTTTAATTCAAGATACTAGTTACATTACGCAATGATTCTACTACAACAAAACAACAACAGACAACAAAACACAAGCCTTTATCCACTACGTGGGTCGGCTACAATGAATCCTTTTTTCTCCATTGGTCCTATTAAAAGTCAAATTCTCTCATTAAACGTAAAAGAAAGGTCTTCCTAATATTTTCTAACCAAGTCTTTTTAAATGTACCCATACCTTTCTTACCATAAGTCAATCTAATACCTCTACTCTTCGCTAACCGGTCCTCGAAAGGCCCATTTTATGTGACAACACATTCTAAGCACACTCTCTCTAATCGTATCTTCTACTGGAGCTACTCAACCTTTTCACGTATAAAAAAATGCTATTTGTATCTATCTTTAAGGTAAACCACTCATCCACCTAGCTCTATCTCTGCCAACTTAACTTTTATTATGGCTCTTTCTTTTAAATGGCCAACATTCGCACCATAGAGCATTACAGCCTTACTACCATCGTATAGAATTTTCCTTAAGTTTGAGGGATACATTTCTATCACATAACAGCCGATGCATCCTCCACTTCAACCATCCAACTTGAATTTCTGATAATATCCCCATCTATTTCAACCATCACTCTGGACATAGATCCAAGTATCCAAAACGGTGGTACTCTTATTAATGACTTGATCGCCCCAAAGTCACAACCCCTCACTAGGTGATTTATTACTAAAATTACAATCCATATATTTTGTTTTAGATCTACTCAGTTGGAGAAACATTAGACTCCTAAAGTAGACCTCAATAATTCAATTTACTCAACTCCATCTCTGTCTTATCACAAAAGATATCATGAGCAAAAGCATACACCAAGGTACATCTGTCCTTGCAAATGTCTATGAGACTGCATGGAGACTAAAGCAAAATGATATGGCTTAAGGCTGATTCCGTGATGTAACCCAACCGAAATAGGGACATACTGGTCAATTCATCTTGTGTTTTGAACACAAGTAATAGCTCCAGCATACATATCTTAATGATTTTGAATATACTATTATCTTTCTTTTCAAGATCCTCCATAGCACTTCTACTTGGAACATTTATCAATGCTTTCTTCTAACAAAAATATCATATGTAGATCTCCCTATATTATATCTATATTTTCCATCAAACCTCTTAAATAAATGTATGCTTCATAGTCGGCATACCCGGCATGAATCCAATTGATTGAGAACATCAGTATCACGCCGCAGCCCTATGTTCCATAATTGTTCCGCATAGTTTTAAGTTAGACACATTACTTAATAACTCTATAGATTCGCACAATCTAATGCATCGCCCTTTATTCTTAAGAATAAATTAACCACTCATCTCCCTCATCTGGCTATCTTTTTAGTCTTCCAAATAGTATTAAAAGTTTAGTAAGCCATGAGAATTCTTCATCCCTAGCATTCCACACCTCATGGAATATCATCCAGGTCAACAGCATTTTCCACCCTTCATCATTCTTTAAAGCCTCTCTAACTTAGTTTACTATTACACCGATAAAAACATAAATCTTTATTTTCATTTGGGTGCTAAGTCACTATATCAATTCTTTTTTCACATCTTCATTAACAAGTTTAGTGTAAAATCTCGTCCACCTTTGTGAATATCATCTTCTAAGAAATGTTATTTTTTTGATCTTCTCTCTTAAACACTTACCTTGAACAAATCCTTTTCTACTCTATCTCTTTGTTTTGGCTAACTATATACATATATCTTTCTCCCTCTTAGATCTAATCTATTATAAATCGTACTAAAGTAATATCTCTTTGCATGCCATATGCTTTCATAGCTCCTTACGATCCGACTTATATATTCCCATTATCAGAATTTTAAAATTAAACCAATTTTCTATAACAAAACTTCTTATTATTAATCTTTTCTTGCCACATTTTGGATTCCACCACCAACTATTTTTCTATTAGGAGCTTTTCCTTTGATACTCCAAGGACATCTTTTGCTAATATTCTATTCAATAATCACTAGCCACTTTTTCCACAAACTTAGCATTCTCATGCCACAGAAGAAATTTTAAGATCCTAAATCTTTATTCTCAAAAACTATTTTTGTTAATATCCTTTTAAAATGCCCCATTTAATCCTAAAATCGTTTTACGTTTTTTTTATTTTATGCCCCTTTATCTTAAAGTCCAAAACTAATAATCGATGTTGGGTAAATAAATTTCACTCGGAATAACTTTACAATCTTTACAATATAAATGATTTAATTTTCTAATAAGAAAATAGTCAATCTGGGTTGTACTATATCCATTTTTATAAGTGATTAGATGCTCATTCCTTTTCTTAAATAAAGTATTAGCAATTGAAAAATCATAAGCTAAACAAAAATCCATTATGGTCTTGCCACCTTCATTTGTAGTTCCAAATCCATAGCCACCATGAATGCTTTTAAAATCATCTACCTCTCTACCAACATATCCATTTAAATCTCTTCCAATAAAAACTCTTTCTTCAAGAGGTATCTTTTGTATTAATTCTTCAAAGTCGTTCCAAAAATTTAATTTAGAATTCATATCCAAACCTACTTGAGGAGCAAAATCACTTATAATATTAACAATCTTATCATCAACAACAATCTTTAAAGCTATAATTCTATCTCCAATCCTATTAATTTTTATAACATTATCCTTTAAACTCTTATCCATAATAAGACCTACACAATTTCTCGTACGACTCCTACCCGAATACCAAAGTTTAAATCCTAAATTATCAATTTCCTAAGCCTTCTCTCCAACCCATTTAGTTTCTTGAATGCACAAAATATTTAACTTCCTATGAAACATAATATCTATTAATTCCATTAATTTTCCTGTAAGGGAACCTATATTCCAAGTTCCTATCCTAATTTTAGTTTCATGAACTAACTTCTTTGCCTACATCTATCCTTGATGTGGGAACCCATGCCTATTTAACACTGCACCCGAGCGCCGGTGCAGCGGCCCTTGCACACTTATCACTGTATTCAAGCCATACAGCGCGTCGCTTCCAGGGGACGCCCTAGCATTAACACAATTTCTTAAAGGACTCATGTCATTATTATTCGACAAGTTTTATGCTGGCTGTCGACTACCTAATGCAACCCTCCACTTTTCTCATCCAGGACTTGGGACCTGGCAACGGTAGTGTTCTTATGCAATATTCACTAGCATCAAATAAATTAATAGTTCCAAAGTCGATACCACTTGTCTATTTTTTCTTAAATTTTATAATCTAGATGTTTTCTCCTCTTTGAAATTGACCTCTCCCTTAGAATAAGTAGTGGTCCCTTTGGGTTCCTAGTATACATCATCTTCATAGATCTTGATCTCGTTAATAGAGAATGGTTGCTAATTACCCTTGATTTCATACTCAATTCCATCTTATTGGTACTTGATGCATTGGTGTAGGGTGGATGAAATAATCATATACTCATGGATCCTTCCTACCTAGGAGTGAGTTGAAGGATTACTGAATCAATTATATGAAATTTCATTTATATTTTTAAGTCTCCTATCTCTAAAAGGAGGGTGATTGAATCTAAATCTTTCTCTCCCTTTTTGTTGAACCTACAAAGCACCAACTTATCAATTAATAGCTTGCTAGTATTAACACTAAGGTATGCGAGAGCATTTATGTTCATCACATTGAATGATGCACTAGGATCTATTAGGACTCTAGATAACTTAAAATTCCCATATTTACAATGTTGTAAAGAGGGAAATTATGATCAGTAGTTCCTAGGAGTAGATCCTAATCTAAAAAGGTTACTCATAGGATTTCCTTGGAGTACAAAGCTTCTTCTTGAGAAGTTGAAGCTAAGTGAGATAGGAAAATTTATAGGTTGAGAAGTTTTTTAATTATAGGTTTCATCATATTTATTGAGAGGATGAAGGCATTGTAGATGCTAAAATTAGTATGCAACTTCCTAAGATGAGCTAAGACATTATAATCAACATTGGGAAGATCAGAACTAGCATCTGGTGGATTTTATTGAATTGGGACTTTAATCAAATCATTGGTGGCAACTTAATTTCCTTTTTTTAGGGAGGAAGCCTAGGGGGTAAGACCATACCGCCTCATAGTTGCATATCTACGATCTCATTGGTGTATAGATTTTAGTAGGGTCTAGGCTCTTCTTAGGCAATTAATTGTCTTTTTTTTAGAGGTAATATGGATCTGAGCAGTCTATCAAGATAGGACACCCTGAAAGTTAATTTTTGGGGTATCTCCATCTTATAAAACTTTAAATTCATTTCCCCCTTGAAGGGTTAAATCTAGAGAGCTGAGTTTTTTGAACTTCTTTAATGATCTCAATTATTGTTAGATTATCATTAATAGAAGTGTCACTTGGAAATTCATTCTCAATAGTAACTATCAAAATTTTCACATAATGGTCATTTTTTATTGATTTTTAACCCTTTAACATTGATGGGTAAAGTAAAAGTCAGATAACATTAATGTGGATAATGGTTTTGAGCCACCATCCACCACATGTACACATCTCTCATCAATACATGTCCTCTCTACAAAAATTCTATCTTTTCATTTTTAATGATTATAGTAGTTCCTACAACTATTGGAGAGGAAACTGTCTCAATGTACTCCTGTGAAGCCTCCAGGTCAACCTCCCAGATTAGGCTCCGAGCTCTTATTAGAAGCTATTGAGAAAGATAAAAATATTTATTAATTGTCTTTTTAAATGCCCAGGATAGAGCTATATCCCAACCATCTTATATGGATAGAGAAAAGTTTGAGTTTTTACTTGAGATTGATTTGACTAACCTATGGTCTGTATATACCAAGTACCCCTTTATAATTTTGAAATTACCTTGATGGAAGTTCATTTTGAGCTATCCCTTAAAGACTATACAGTCTTCAGTCTTCAATTTTGTGGCCCAACATGCTGTGATAAGTGCAAAAATTGGGGTCATCCCTTTGTTTGCCTCTTCCAACTTTTTGGCCTGTAGTAATCAAAAATTTAGTTTCTTTAAAAAACTCTTAAATATTTTCCTTACTAATTTAATTTTAAATGGATATGGACAGGGCAATCTCTCTTTAAAAAATATTAGGTAAGGCTCCCTAATGGACTATGGGGTTACTTGGAATGGGTTATTTCTTCTGAATTGGTTGTACTTTAGGACTACTAGACTGAGCACTAGCTGGTTTCTAGCCCTAATTAACTACAGAGATTGTGGCTGTCCTTTTCAAAAAACACTTCAACAGCTTGCTTAATATTTCTTAGATGAATCCTTTAGGAATGGCATTCTTGAGGCCTCTTCATGTAAGTTTTAGCTTTATTGAGAAGTTTTTAAAAGGTTTTGATTGTAAACCCCTTTAGTAGAAAAGTAATAAGCCCATGAATATTCTTTAGAATAATCTCCACTATATGTTGTTCCTATAACTGGGGCTCACATTTCATTGAGAGATTTCACCATCTCAAGATGTATTCAACAAAATAATTTCCCAATTTTTTATTTTTAAAGAAGAAATCACCCATAGTTGTTCTTTACTCAAACTCTATGAAAGTTTTCAATGAATCATTTGGTTGATTTTTGTATCACTCAAAAGAAATCCCAGACATACTACTCATAAATTGGCAAAATAGTATAGCATCTAACCCTCCTACAATGTAATAGCTCGCTCAAAAATGAGTCAGATGTTATCTTAGGTTTTCTAAGCCACTAAACACTTTGAAAGAAGGTGGCATGAAGACCTTTTAATAAGGAAATAAATCATATTCTTCAGGGTAGGGCCTACCCTTTGAAATAGATATGATCCCTTAAGAATGGGCTAGGGCCTCCCTTACCTGGATTTCTATCATCTAGCGGATATCTTTATCAGCTAAAGAAATTGGAGAAGTAGCTTGTGTAGTCTCTAAAATCTTGTAAATGGAATCTATCTTCCTGTTATGCTCACCTACTGTGTATATTGCAAGTTACCACTACTCTGATTATTATTGATTGGCCTTAATAAGCTTACTCTGTATTTATTCCCCCCTTAGCAACATCTCCTCAACTTTTCTATCAAGACTCCTGATATACTCATCATTATCTCTCAATTTAACTGGACTATCTAAATCTGAATTAATCATTGTTGACTCTTCTTCTTTACCAAACTGGTGTTTTGAAGGTTCAACATCTTTGGTCAATACAGGGGTCTCTATTGTAACTTGAGCTCATAAGTTTATATTTTTGATGATAACAAACACTATGGCTCACATCTTTATGTATACATATATTTGTAATATATATATATATATATATAGTGTGTTTACTAATATTTCAGGAACACCATGCACTATATAATGAAGATTCAAGGTTTAAGATTGGATAGAATAGGTTATGCTATAAAGATTTTTATAATATTCATTAATGTATTTTATATTTCATAGGTCAAGTCCTATAACTATGTATGTTAGCTTGGTTACCGTGCACACATAATCAGGGGGAGTTAGATTCATTCAAAACCAGAAGTTCAAATTTTGAACTAATCGTATTATATAATTTATATCTATAGTTGATCTATCTAATTATATTAATCGATTTAGATCATCCAGGATGATTAATTATGATAATAAAAATAGCCGCCAAACATAATTTAAGCAAGATTTTGAATTTCATATTTTATCCTAATCATCTAAGATAATGAACATCATATTAGATGATCTATAAAAATCATACCTAAATTGATTCTATAATTAACTAAACAATCTACTTAACTTTGATATTCTTATCAAATTGTACGAACTAGCTCATACTATGTAATCAATAGAGATGATTTTGGTCATCCCATATTTTATCTTGAATGAACTGCATTTTAGTTGAAGTAATCTTAACGAATGATAACAGAATCATCCTGGACGATCAGTGCACACTCATAAACTAATCGTATAAGATAATGTAGTTTGTACTATTAAAAATGACTATTTTCTATTAATCATATTGGATTATTATATAGGATCATCCTAGATGATTAATACAAATTTTATCTAATTGCACTGGACTATCTAGTGTTCATACATGACTATCAAGTCAAATTCAACACATCATATTGGATAATCCTGAGATCGTATTATACGATCTTTATTGGCAGAATTGTGTTTTTAAGATTTTTGAAGCTCTCTATTTAAGCTTTCTCTAAATATATTATAAGTGTCTATGGTAGGCATTAAGTCTTCGTTCTTTTGGAGAAAACTTAAAGGGAGAGCCTTGAAAGGTAGAGACAAAAGGGTGGAGTTTGAGAAAGAAAAAATACTTGTGGGTTTCAAGGAAGTGTGGAGGGGGTTTCATATAATTTCTCTAGCAAGCTTGCACCTTAGTACCATCAGATTCAAGGTTTATCTTGAGGGAAATTTTAGGAAGAAGAAGATCTCTTTGGTGTTAAAGGACCGAACTACTCTGCTACACCAAGGAAGGTTAAAGTTATTTAAGATTCTTTGCTTGTGAAAGGATTTATGGTTCATTACCATCTCTTGGAGGGATAAAATGAGTTACGGTCCTCTACCGCACCGAGTTGGTGGAAGAGATTTTATAAGGGCTTCTTCACCTAGCTGTGGGATCTAAAAGAGAGTCACTAAAGGTTTAGTGCAATATATTGAGTGGGTGATTACCAGGAGTGGACGTAAGTCAGGTTGACCGAACCACTATAAATCCCTGGTGTTTGTTCAGTGATTTTTTTTTTCACACTTTATTTTTCACATTTATATTTTTAATAACTGCGTGGTTTAAAATATTTTATTTTTTATTATTATGAAATTATTTTTCTTTTGCATCAAGGGATAAAATTATCAATTTTTAGATGTTGAAAAAGCTTTTAAATGGGGAATTTTTCTTCGTGTTTAAAGAATTTTTTAAATGACAAATTTACCCCCCCCCCCCCAATCCCCCCCCCCCCCCCCCACACACACACCCTTGGTTAGCCTTAGGACTAGTTCTTTAGGGTTTAATAACTCTCACAAACTTTCAAGTGGTTTCAGAGTGGGATTAAAAAATAGAGTTTTAGAAAACTTTTGAAAAAAGATCAAAACCTAACTTCAAAAATTATAACATTGTGGAAGGTTATTCAATCACATGACCACCTTTATTGGAAAAAAATTCTTTTAATTTTTAGAAAATTCACATGTCTACTTTCTTGTAATTAGTTAATTATTGAATGTAGCATATAATTTAAATTAATTATTCTGTACCATCATGTATTGTAGATGGAGTCAAAACTAATATTTCTTTTGCTAAATGGAGTTGAATAGAATAATTAATGCTCAATTGAATGCTAAATGCATGAATTATGTTTTTTGTGCTTTGAATTCTGAAGATTATATGAGAATCTCTATTTGTACTACTTGAAAAGAAATATGGAATAGATTATACACTACATACAAAGGTACTAATGAAGTGAAGCAATCTAAGATGAATATTCTAATGCATGATTATGAACTTTTTTGCAAGAATTATTATAAGACGATCTTAGATATGTATAATAGGTTTACTCAAATTGTGACATCATTACATACTTTATGTAAAGAACTTTCAAACTTTGAAAATTTCAATAACTCTATATTGTCTACCTGATAAATTTATGCTAAAGTTACTGTTATATATGAATCAAAAGACTTGAATGATTATTGTATTGAAAATCTGATTGACTCGCTCATTACCCACGAGCAAAGTATAAGTCAAAAAGTTTTCGATCCAGGTGAAACTTTAGTTCTAAAAGTTGAAGACATGGATGAAAGTTTCTTAGTAGATGATGAGAGTGAGGAAATAACACAATTAACAAGAAAATTCAAAATTTTATTACACCGTAAACATCAACATCAATAAAAGTAGAACAAAGGTAAACATGGTAAGAATGATAAGCTTTCTTTTGATATTATTCACATGTCTACTTTCTTGATATTAATTAATTATTGAATGTTGCATATAATTCAAACTGATTATTCTGTACCATCACGTATTGTAGATGGAGTCAAAACTAATATTTCTTTTGCTAAATGGAGTTAAATAGAACAATTAATGCTCAATTGAAAGCTAAATGCATTAATTATTTTTTTTGTGCTTTGAATTCTGAAGATTATATGAGAATCTCTATTTGTACTACTTGAAAAGAAATATGGGATAGATTAAACACTACATACAAAGCTACTAATGAAGTGAAGCAATTTAAGATGAATATTCTAATGCATGATTATGAACTTTTTTGCAATAAATCTTATAAGATGATCTTAGTTATGTATAATAGGTTTACTCAAATTATGACATCATTACATACTTTATGTAAAGAACTTTCAAACTTTGAAAATTTCAATAACTCTATATTGTCTACCTGATAAATTTATGCTAAAGTTACTGTTATATATGAATCAAAAGACTTGAATGATTATTGTATTGATAATCTGATTGACTCACTCATTACCCACGAGCAAAGTATAAGTCAAAAAGTTTTCGATACAGGTGAAACTTTAGTACTAAAAGTTGAAGACATGGATGAAATTTGCTTAGTAGATGATGAGAGTCAGGAAATAACACAATTAACAAGAAAATTCAAAAACTTATTACACCGCAAACATCAACATCAACAAAAGTAGAACAAAGGTAAGCATGGTAAGAATGATAAGCTTTCTTTTGATATTATTTATTTTATGTGTACAAATCCCGGACATATGAAAAAATAATGCCCTAATATAAAAACACTTCATGCTAAGGAAAAGGGTAAAAATAAGCCAATTATAATAAGGGCAAATGATAAAAAGAAAAAGATCTTCTAGGGTGATCTAACTTCTAAATCACAGACCAAGAGAATGACGAAGAGGTATAAAGTTTTGTTTGTGTGTTTATTTATTAATGCATGCGTATATATTCATTATTTTGTTTGCCGTAAATATTTTTATTTTCTTTATTATTTTATAATCTTGACATTTATGTTTATTCTTTTTTTTATTTTATTTATTTTAATTTCATTTATGTTATTTAACACACTCTAATCATCACCCACAAATCACATCTCATATCATATTTGAATAAGAGAATTAATAACTTATCTTTTTTTTTAAATGAAAATTTTACTTTCTTTTTACTTAAATCTTTGGTAAAAGATTATTGACTTCTCTAAATAATTAAATCAAGAAAAATTAATGATTATCCCTCTTCTCTATAACTCCTTTTGTGGTTTGATTTTTTTTAACAAAAAACTATTTCAAATTAAAAACTAGACCAAGAAATTGAAATCTATTTCATCTTCCTACAGTTCTCTATCTCATTTAAATATTTTTGTGAATCAATGAATATATTTTCAAAATTTCTTATTCAAGTTGTTTGTCTATATTAGATAGATTAAGTTTTTGCTTGTGATTTACTCTTCCCTATGAAAAAGAGTGAGTTCCTCTTCTCTTATATTTGGAAGATAATCTCACAATTGAGAATCTTTAATGACTTAAAAAGGAAGTAAGTTAGCAAAAATAAAAAGAGGCATAAAATAAGCCCAAAATAAAAAGATGTGCAATGTCCACCAAAAATTATAAGATTCACAAAATGTATCAAAAATCAAATGATGTGCAATGTGCACAAAAAATTAATAAAAATACCATACTTTAAATCTTAGACAAATCCATGTGCCAATTAATATCATCCACACTTGAATTTGAGAAACATGATCTCTAGTTCATCACTTTGTAATGTTATTCTCTTAAGATATGTTTCTGAAAGAAAATTGAAAGATGACATTTCCTTTCTAATTTATTTTCTGAATTAGATTTTTATTTAAAAAAAGTCACCCGGAGGCACCCTCTGAGTATTGCACTAATACTACTAGTGACCTCCTTTTGCACTCACAGCAAGGTGGAGCAGCATTTACAAAACTCTCTTCCACCACTACCCGGTGCGGCAGAGAACCGTCATCCTTTTACACTCTCCAAGTATTTGCAAAGAACCGTCCGTCTTTCACACTCTCCCGATGTAGGCAGAGAACCATTCATCCTTTCACACTCTCCAAGTGTGGGAAGAGAACCCTTCGGTTGTTCACACTCTCCAAGTGTAGGCAGAGAACCCTTCGTCCTTTAACACTCTCCAAGTGTGGGTAGAGAACCCTTCGGCTGTTCACACTCTCCAAGTGTCAGCAAAGAATCAGATCTCCTTAACAGATCTTCTCACAATAAATCTAGAAGGATGAGAGGAAATAGTGAAGTAATCACAAACCACAAGTGGAGACTCTTACCTTTGAATACCAAGTGAATCCTTCACTCTCCAGTAGTAAGAATCCTCCTTCAAACACTCTTTCACACTCTCTCCTTAACTCTCCCTTTAGTTGGCACGAAGATCAGTAGGAAAAAATATAAAAAGGCAGATTTAATTGGATTTTATATAGGAAGGACACAAAAAATTGTTCAAAGACTGCTGATTTTTAAGTTTGAACATAGTGGATCATCCCGTACGATTGTCAGATCGTCCTGTGCGAATCTACTTAAATCAGCTGCATACGAACCCAATGTATATAGGTACAAACTGACTTCGTGCCCGATCATCATCCCGTACGAACTATGTTCGTCCGGTATGAACAGTTATTTCATGGGTCAGTTTCGACAAACTGTAGGACATTATCAAAATTTTAAAGGACAGAACATTTCGTCCTAGGACAAATAAGAGTTCGTCTAGATAAAAATTTTCCAGAGAGCATTTCATCTTGGGATGAATATAAGTTTGTTTAGATGAAAATTTTCCAAGGATCACTTCGTCTTGGCATGAATATAGGATTTCATCTAAAAAAAAATTTTCCAGAGAGCATTTCGTCCTGGGATGAATAGAGGTTCATCTGGACAAAAAATTTTCAGAGAGCATTTCGTCCTGGGACAAATAGAAGTTTGTCTGATGAAAATTTTCCAGAGAGCTTTTCATATTGGCACGAACAGGATGAATCGTTTGGACTATCGGTACAAAGTGAAAATCTAGAGCAGATTATCCCGGGACAAATAGAGAAATTCTTTTGGACGATCATGACTTAGAAAAATTTTCTCACTTCCTGTTCGTTCCAGTGCTCTTCCGAGGGGATAACTGACTTTATCGTCCCGTACAAACATGGTTCATCCCATACGATCAGTGTGATTTTTAAAGAACTCCCCAAGTGTGTGTGCTAAGCTTATTCAATTAAAATCATATTTTCTCAAACTCAATTACAATAAAAATTACAAACTTCAATTTACAAACTATCTCATGCTGAATTTTGATTTAAAGTCTTCATTAGTTTAGAGTTCGATTATCCTAAAATGTTAGTCCACACAAGAGCAAAAATAATTTTTCCAAAAAGTATTTAGAAGAAAATAAAGTTTAAAATAATAATATTTGGAATCATCAAAACTAAACAAGTTGCAAGAAGATAAAACATGCAAATAGCAACTCTCTTAATAATCTTCCCCTTTTTGATGATGGCAAAATAATTTTTGTTTGTATAATTTTCAAATTCTAAGAATCACCTAAACTCCCACTGAATTGATGAACATATGAAAATAAGGAGGCATTGCACAACAATTTTATGTTTTCTCCTTTTTTTAATACAGATATGATACGAAACAAAAAATATGATACAGAATAAAGATACGAACAAAATACGATACAGAACAATAATACGAATAATATTTTCTCTGACTTTTGACAACATCAGAAAGAGAAGAAGAAAAAGACCAGAAATATAAGCTGTTATATGATAATCCTTTGATAATTGATCCTTGAAAGTAATTGAAATAAAATTTTCAAATAAAATTAAATCATTAGGCAAATAAAAATGATTTATAAAATTTAAGAAGAGATATAACATTGATAATAAAAAGTATATATCAAAAATATGAATCAATTTAGACACTAAGATAAAGAATATCATTACATAAAGGATGAATATAAAATTTGTATATTTCAAATTTCAATACGAAATATAAATATACAAAAAATCAATTTGAATTAAGAGATTAAAAGATTGTGGAAAGAAATAACTACCACATGTGGCGCTTTGCGCATCTTTTTCAATAGTTGTGGCACATTTTTGTGCATCTTTTTACTTATGGGCTTATTTTGTGCCTCTTTTTCAAATTGCAAACCATTGCGTCTTCTTTTTGATTTTTATACATTTTTCAAGAGTAATCTTGATCTTTCAAAAATCTATAATCAAAATTTTTAAATTTTTCTAAGTGCATCAATATTTATTGATAAGTGAAATACAAAATAACAAAATATCACAATTGTAATAATAATATTAGCATTAATGTAGTCTAATAAGAGACATTAAATTGACAATCTTAATTATATCAAGTTATAAGTGAAACTTAAATTTAGAAAAAATAGATTTTCTAATGAATTCAATTATAAGTTGCACTTCAAAGTATAGCACTCTTAAGATCAAAAATTTTAAAGATTATCATATAGGCTAACACACATTTCAAAATAAGAATAAAACTAAGATAAGATAACTTATATTGATACCATAAAAGAGAATATTACAATCAGTAAAATTTGATATCAATACTACATAAAAACATAAAATAAAACTAACACATAACTAAAACATATCACATCACAATCTACTACATCACAATCACATCAACTAATGAAATCATAAGCAAGTACATGAGTCACCCTGATGGTCCTTGATCTGGAGGAGGAGGAGGAGGTACAATACTGATGAAATTAAAATAATTGCTTATCATGAGCATATTTAAACTTATATCATTTATATGTTCTCGCATATATCTCATGTCTTGATTGTACTGAACATTATGTTGCTATAAGTGAGTTTCAATTTGATCAAACCTTTGATCAAAATGAGACTCTAAGATATCAAATCTCTGAACCAAATCTTGATAATTAGGTTCACTAGTAGGTGCAGGTTCAGGTTCCTCCTCTGAGTCACTAATAACATGTATTTTACGTGGTTCATCTTTATTGAAGATTGCTCTAAAAGATCCATCGTTGTAGTAGAGAGGTTCTTCAAAATCTTGAACTGGATGAACCAATTCATACTTCTTCTCCAAAATGTAGGAAACAAGATGTCATAAGGCAATGTTCTTCTTTTTTTTATGGGCGACATGACCAATTTCAGAAAATCCATAAAGATAGTCAAGGATTAGTTGGGCTTCATCTATAGGTTGGTAAGTCATAATCAAGTAGGTTACTATTGAAAGAAGAGGAGTAATGTTGACTCTATCACCAGCTTTAGAGATTATGGAAGTTCGAAGAACATGCTGGATGATACGAGCATTGCGAACAAGAGAGGACACTTTAGGCATATGCTCCTTAAATATAATTCCTCTAATCACTTCATTAATTTCAGTCCAGTCAAAATCAGAAGTAGTGGTTAAGGTATGGGCTCTAATCCCCTCAGTCCTTAAGTTCAAAAAAATTCCTAAGTCTGCCTTTGTGATTTCTACTTTCTTTTTAAAAACATATAACCTTATCACATAATGGTCAGAATTGAAAGACATGTTTGCTAGGAAGTAGTGAAAGGTCTCTTTATTATAGAAGTGGACTAGTGGGAGAATGAGACCAAATTGAGTGGAAGCAAATAAGTTCATTACCTGAAGGTCAGTTGTTCTTGATAAGAACTCTAAATGGAGTGCTCTTAGCAGAGGAAAATCTGGTGATCACAAAACCTAACATAAGGGACTTCAAGAGAAAGAATGTCTGGTTTGAATTCTAGAGAGAGAAAGTTTGCTGCTTGGTTTGAACTTGGTTTTCGTGGGTTTTCCGCGTTCAGAGGTTCTAGCGCCGGAGGATCGTCGGCGTCTTTATACCAGCTTTTATGATTGCTCCACGATCGTCTGGCCCCCTTCGGGCCAATGGTAGAGGCTCGAATGTTATTGTGATTAGAGAAGGAGTTAGGCCTTTGATTCGTCAAGAACCTATTGAAGGCAACGAGAAAAATGTGGCGGTGGAAGAGCCGGTTACGCAGATGAAGATGAATGTCCAAAGTTTTCCAGGTTTGGTGAATCTTGAATCTTCGGCTTCTGATGATTTGGTCTTATAGGTGAAGAATTTTTCTGGAGTTCTTGACACACATAAAGGGCGTATTATTGAGGAAGGCCCAAATTCTTTGGAAGCTCAGATGGATGTTGAAATGGTGAAAAATTCCAAGAATTCTGTGAAGGATTTAAGGAATATTGGAGTCTCGATGACCAAGATAAATGATAATTCTATTCTGAAAGGTATTATCGAAGTTGCAGAGGCTTGGTCGAAACCGAAGGAGTTTGGGAGGGCTGGGCTTGAATTCTCCTCTTTATAGATTTGGATCTTTAAGATCCAAAGTGGCATGGAACTATATCCAGAAGCCGATTTCCTTGTTCCACCGTGTTATGAAGAATAAGTATGGTGATGATGTGATGAATGGAGCTCAAAAGAAGATCACTTCAAATGCTTGGCAAATTCTGTTGGATGGTGGAAGACATCTGAAGATGGCGGTTCGATGGAAGGTGGGCAGAGGAGATAAAATTAATATTTTGAATGATACATGGTTGCTTGATAGATGTATCAACCGCTGGCCAACCTTTGCTGATTGTAATTTTCTAGATGGTATGTATTTGCAGCAGTTTGTGTTAAATAATGGTAAGTGGAATTCTACTATGTTACAAAGGGCATTCCACTCTGGCCTTATCTTATTAATTACTCAAATTCGTATTGAGTATAAAGAGGAGGATCGGCTGGAGCTGATGAAGATGTGTTCGGGAAAGACTGTTTCTGCCTTGGTGTATGAACATATGTAATTTGGAGGATGTTGATTACTTCAGTTGGGTGCAGAATTTGAAAATGAATAAGAAAGTTGAAATCTTCTGGTGGAGGTTGGGTAAATCAGCTATTCCTACCAACATGTTTCTTATGAACCGGAAAATTTTAGACAATGCTCTTTGTGCTAGAGGATGCCAAGTTAGTGAAACATATGAACACATAAGTATATGATTGAAGTCGTAATGAAGATGCGTGAATGGGGTATCTTTATTCCTGTCTTCCGTTCACTGGATTGCTGTTTAAAGAAGCTAAAGAATATATCTACCCATAATTCTGGGATTGTTAGAATTTACTTCTCTATTGTGTATCACTCTTGGAAGAACCAGAATGATATCAAGCATGGTAAGTCTGCTTTGCCATGTTCTATTGTTGCTGCTAATGCTCTGTTTTCAGCCGTCTCCATATCTAGTCCATATCTCTCTAGCTGGGGTACTAATCTCCTTAGGGAGTCTCAAAATACTTGGTACCCACCACCGAAAGATTGGATTAATATTAATGTAGATGCATCTTTAAAAAGCTCTAATTTGGCTGGTATTGGAGCTGTTTTTCGAGACCACAAAGGCAGGTTTATTAGTGCTTTTGGAAAGAATGAGCTCATTGGGATATTGGTCAGCTTGAGCTAGAAGCACTTCTCACGGTTAGGGAGTTCTTGAGGAGCTGGATGTTGGAATGTAAAGGGCTAATCATTGAGAGTGATAATATCAATATTATCAAATTCATTCAGAATTCTTTAAAGATGAATAAGGAGCATGTGGATAATTGGCTGACAAGGAATTTATGTTTTTTTAATGATTTCAATAAAGTTGTTTTCCTCCATGCTTATAGAAGTTGTAATAAAGTAGCTAATTGTTGTGCTACTATGGCATTGGAGAGTAGTTTCTTTTTTGATAGTTTTTCATTTGAGAAAATTCCTTATTGTTGGGATTAATCAAGGAGGAATGTGATCCTTTCATTACTTGTAATTAGCTCTCCTTTTTGGTATTAATGCAATATGATGCATCTTTTCAAAAAAAAGTAAAAAAAAAAAAAAAAGCAGAGGCAAATCTAGGAAATGACTCTTCGTTGGCTTTGGGCAAAAAATTTTCACTTGAGTTCTTGGGTGGACCCTTTGCTAGAACCTTTTGTCGTTTGCTTGAGCTTGCCATCACTAAGATCTAAAAGAAAAAAGGGGACTAAAAGGGATGTGTGAGTGATGACTTTCGAGTTCAAAGCCTATAAATTTAATGAAATACGACTATTCATATAGACGAAATTACTTTCGTCCCATACGAAATTTAGTTTGTCCCATACAAAAAAATTTCGTATGGACGAATGAATGAATCCAAAAAAGAAACGGCTTTTTGTAATCAAACAAGTAACGATGTGTCGATTTGTATAGACTTTTGAACAAATGATCGTACAGATGAACAGGTGTTCGTCCTGGACGATCAAAAATTTAAGATCGTTTTAATGGCAGTTGAAACTGTCCTCCACATCGAATCACCAAACGCTCGTCCGGACCAACCAAAGGTTCGTACGTATGAATATAATATTAAAAATGACCATATCCGTTTAACTTTCTTTCAATCATACAGACATTTAAAAATTTTGTCCAGACGATCGTGATGATTGTACAGATGAAGTGAAAATTAAAAACTAAAAAATTGTGCGCAAACAGTTCAAATCCGACAGTTAACACACTACACAATTCGTCCTGTACAAAAATAATTTTGTCCTGAATGATTGTCACTCAATTTTTCAAAACATGCACTCAATTAAAACTAAAACACAAACACACTAAAAACACAATAGAAAAACACATAAAAATCATAAAATCACAAATACACATAGAAATAATAACTAGAAAAACACACAACAATTTTGTAGAAATATTTTAATTAAGAATTCAAATCGATCACACTAAGCCTTATTCTTAATACACTAAAAGTATCAAAGGTAATATATTCTGTAGAAACATGAATGCGTAAAAATGTCTGCAAGTTGATTTTCTATAGAAACATGAATGCGTTCAATTTCTCGTTTGGATACATGATCCCTTATGAAATGATGCCTGATGCCTATATGTTTGGTTCTTGAATATTGAATAGGATTTTTAGAAATGCAAATAGCACTAGTGTTATCACAATAAATTGGAATAGTGCCTATAGTTAATCTTAATTCAATCAATTGTTGTTTCAACCAAAGTACTTCTGCCACACACCTTCTTAATGCAATATTCTCAGCTTCAGCAGTGGATAGGGCTACTGAATTTTGTTTTCTATTGGACTAAGAGACTAAAGAATTTTCAATAAAATGACATGTTCCAGAAGTGCTCTTTCTATCCACCCTACAACCTGCAAAGTCAGAATCTGAATAACCAATTATTTCAAATGAAGAGCTAAACTTAGGATACCAAATTCCAAAGTTCTGAGTTCCTAACAGATATCTTAAAATCCTTTTTACTGATATCAAATGTGATTCTTTTATATCTAATTGAAATCTAGCACACAAATAAACACTAAACATGATATCAGGCTGGCTAGCTATCAAGTAAAGCAAAGATCCAATTATCCCTCTAAATTTCTTTTGATCAACAAATTTTCCCTTAGGGTCCTTATCCAACTGAACTGAGGAACTCATAGGTATATTAACAGGTTTAGCATTGTCCATTTCATACTTTTTGAGGATGTCCTTAACATACTTTAACTGACTAAGAAATGTATCCTCCTCAATTTGCTTAATGCTAAAGCCTAGAAAGTAACTTAAATCTCTATTAAACTCATTTCAAATTCACTACTCATTATTTTAGAAAAATCATCACAAAGATTTTTATTTGAAGATCCAAAGATGATGTCATCAACATAAATTTGTGCAATGAGTATATCCTTTCCAAATTTCTTCAAAAAAAGAGTTGTATCCACACTTCCTTTTTTAAATGATCTTTCAAGTAGGATGGTGCTCAATCTCTCATACCAAGCCCTAGGTGCCTATTTCAATCCATATAATATATTTTTCAATTTGAAAACATGATTTGGGTATTTAAAATTTTCAAAACCTGAAGGTTGTTCTATAAAAATATTCTCTTGAATTATCCCATTTAAAAAGGCACTTTTTATATCCATTTGATATAATTTAAATCCTCTAAAATAGGCAAAGGCTAACAAAACCCTAATAACTTCCAGTCTAGCTACAGGGGCAAAATTTTCCTCAAAATCAATCCCTTCAATCTGGTTATACCCCTTAGCAACTAATCTAACCTTATTTCTAATGACTACTCTAGAGTCATTCATTTTATTTTTGAATACCCACTTAGTTCCAACTACACTTTGATCTTTTGGCCTTGCAATTATTTTCCAAACTTTATTTCTTACAAATTGATTTAACTCTTCTTGCATAGCCAAAATTCAAAATTCATCCGAAAGTGCTTGATAAATATTTGTGGATTCTATTATTGAAATGAAGGCTGAATGATTGACTTCTTTGTTTAGTCCAGGCCTAGTCCTTACACCCTCACTAGGTTCACCAATTATCAATTCCTTTGGGTAGTTTTTAGAAAATCTCAAATCTCTAGGCAAAGGATTTTCTATCTCCAAGTTTTCTTCCAAATTTATTTTATTAATCTTTTGGGAGTTAATCTCAATTTCATCTTCTATAACATTTGGCTCTTCTAAAATTCTAGATTCATCAAATACAATATGTGTGGTCTCCTCAATTACCAAAGATCTTTTGTTGAATACTCTATAATATTTTCCAACACTTTAGTATCCTACAAAAATTCCTTCATCTGATTTTGTATCAAATTGTCCTAAAGTAGATTTTCTATTGTTATGAATAAACACCTTGCAACCAAAAACATGTAAATATGACAAATTAGGTGTTCGTCTTTTTAGCAACTCATAGGATGTTTTATTTAATTTAGGTCTCACATTCACCCTATTTAGAACATAACATGCAGTGCTAATCGCCTCAGCCCAAAAATATTTAGGAAGTGAGTATTCTACCAATATGGTTCGAGGGGCTTCTATTAATGTTTTGTTCTTTCTTTCAACTACCCCATTCTGCTGAGGGGATCTAGGTGAAAAAAGTTGTGATCAATTCATTTCTCCTTATAAAAATTCTCAAATCTTTCATTCTCAAATTCTCTTCCATGATCACTTTATATAGTCATAATTTTACATCCTAGCTTTCGTTTAATCCAAGTCAAAAAGTTTCTAAATTCTTCAAATGATTCACTCTTATGAAATAGAAATCTTACCCATGTGAATCTTGAGTAGTCATCCACAATCACAAATCTGTATACCTTCCCTCCTAGACTTACAGTTCCAACTGGTCGAAAAAGATCCATATGCAAAATTTTTAATGGTTTACTAGTTCTAAGATCCTTATTGGACTAAAAAGAGGACTTCACTTATTTTCTTAATTGATATGCATCACAAAGGTGGTCCTTAGTAAAATGTAGTTTTGTTATACCTCTCACTAGGTTATTTTGGGTAATCCTCCTAAGGTTTTTCATGCTACAGTGATAAAGTTTCATATGCCAAAGTCATGACTCATCAGAAATAGTTTTTAAATAAAAAGCAATATGAGTTTTAATGCAATTCAAATCTAGAATATACATGTTGTTTACCCTTATACATCATTTCCATTTAAGCTTAATATGCAGCTAGTATGAAAAATTTTTACACAGTATCTTTTATTACATAGCTGGCTTATACTTAACAAATTATGTTTTAAGACTTCTACCAATAACACATTTTAAATAAAAAAGTTCTTAAGATTTCCAATCATACCTGACCCAACTACCTTCCTTGTGGTGTTATCTCCAAGTGTAACCTTGCCTCCACTCCTGGCTTCCAGCAATATAAATTGTGCAGTATCTCCAGTCATATACTTTGAACATCTGCTGTCCATGTACCATATGCTCTCATGAGATCTTGTGTGAGAGCGACCCTGCAACAATATCAAACATTAGAATTGGGAACCCAAACAAGTTTGGGTTCTCCTTTTGACAATTTATAAATAGATGCATGTATGATATGTCTAGGTTTATGCATCTTAGGTATTCACACCAAATAAGTTTTCTTCTTCAAAGTACAGGTGTGAGCTATATGTCGAATCAATCCATAATTATTACATTTGACTTTTGGAAAAGGATTCCTAAGTCTTCTACTATTCATTTATCTATTTAAGGATTGCATAAATTTAGGATATAAAATAGGATTAGTGAAATCTTCAAGTTTAGGGGGTATCTTATAATCCTCAAGAGCTTTTATCTTCAATATGTAATATGAATTCATATCTTCCAAAATTTGATTTGTATAATTAGATCTATAAATTTTTCTCTCAGATTCATCCTTAAAATTTTTAAATTCTTTTTCAAGTTTAGCATAGGATGATTTTAAACTTTCATGATTTTTATTCAAGTTGTCATATTCATCAAGTAATTTGATGTGGTTGTTATCAATTAAAGCATGATCTTTCCTAAGGATTTCATGTTCCCTTTTTAGTTCCTCAAATTTTAAGCTCATACTAGTATGCATTTTCTTTATGTTTTTATATGCATCATGCATGTGTTCATAAACTTCAAACAGTTTGTTATAAGTCAAGTCACATACCTCTTCTTAATCTGACTGATTAAGATTATCAGCCATTAAGCACAGATTAGTGACTTCCTCTTCCTTTTTCATCTCTGACGAGTCCGAAGCTGAGTCTGCCTAGAAAGCTCTTTGGAATTTCTTCTTGTCCTTCTTCACAATTATTTTCTCCTCTACCTTCTCCTTGCTAGGAGTGGCTTTGAGTTTTGGGCAATATGTCTTAATATGTCCAAGTTTCTTGCACTCATAGCAAATAACATCATTTAAAACCTTGACATACCTATTAAATTTACCTCAATTCCATTGCTGTCGTCTCTTCTACTTCCTATTCAGAAAGCTTATGAATTGTATAGTCATTAGTGTGATGTCGTCTTTATCCTCAGGTTGTGAGTGTTCACTCTAAGATTCCTCCACTTTTAGTGTTATGTTTTTCTCCCTTCGTGGTTCACCTACATCAATCTTTCTTTGGCTAACTTCTTGCTCGTAAGAAATTAGCGAACCAAAAAGATTGTCAATAGAGTAAATGTTTAGATCTTTAGACTCTGTAATTGCTGTGATTTTAGCATCATAAGCAGTAGGAAAACAATGAAGAATCTTATTAACCATTTAAGTATTCGTTAGTTCCCTACCCAATGCATATAGAGAGGTGACTATTTGTGTGAATCTTGTGTACATATCAGAAATGGATTCATTTAGTTTCATATGAAATGATTCATAATCATGCAACAAGATATTAAGTCTAGATTTCTTAACCTCATTAGTCCCCTCATAAGTTATACAAAGTCTATCCCATATGTCCTTTCCACTCTTGCAAGTAGAAACCAATATGTAATCTTCTTATTTAAGAGACCAAAAGAAATTATTTAAGCATTTGGCATTTAGTTGTGCTAAGTTACATTCTTCTATTGTTCAGCCCACAAAAGATGTTTCAACTCTAACTCCATCAACTAGTCTAGTTGGTTTTGTATACCCTTCTTGAACTAAGATCCACATACGATAATCAAGTGACTATAAAAATATAGACATGCGTGATTTCCAAAAATCAAAAGGAAGATTGTCAAACAATGGAGGTCTAGTTATAGAGTAACCCTCAGGTGTATTTTGATTTTCAAATATATCCATCTACGTTAATCAAAAAGTAATATAAACTTATGATTTTGAAACAAAGCTCTGATACCACTTGTTGAAACTTGTTCAATATGAATTAGATTGTTAAACCTAAGCTTATGTCCCAGCAGCTAACCAAGAGGGGTGAATTGGTAATTAAAAATTTATCCCTCTTTAAAAAAATTATACCAAAAATAACATTAGTGAATTTTGTAGAAAACATTTTTCAACCACAAGTTAAAACAATAAAAACAAAAGCAGCGAAAAAAATAAATGACACAAGTTTTATAGTGCTTTGGTCAAACACGACCTACATCCACTCCCCGGAGGCACCCTCCGAGTATTGTACTAATACCACTAGTGACTCTCCTTTTGCATTCACAAGGCAGAGAAGCCTTTACAAAACTCTCTTCCACCACTACCTGGTGTGGCAGAGAACCATCATCCTATTACACTCTCCAAGTGTTGGCAGAGAACCGTCCATCCTTTTATACTCTCCCGGTGTAGGCTGAGAATCCTTTGTCATTTCACACTCTCCTAGTGTGGGTATAGAACTCTTTGGTTGTTCACACTCTCCAAGTGTAGGCAGAACCCTTCGTCCTTTCACACTCTCCAAGTGTGGGCAAAGAATCATTCCTATTCACATTCTCCAAGTATTGGCAGAGAACCGGATCTCCTTGACAGATCTTCTCACAAGAAATTTAGAAGGACAAGAGAAAAGAGTGAACTAATCACAAACCATAAGTGGAGACTTTTACCTTTGAATACCAAGTGAATCCTTCACGCTCCAGTAGTAAGAATCCTCCTTCAAACACTCTCTCACATGCTCTCCTTGACTCTCCCTTTAGTTGGCACGAAGATCAGTATGGAAAAAGATAAAGAGGAAGATTTAATTGGACTTTATATAGGAAGGACACAAAAAAATTGTCCAAAGACTGCTGATTTTCAAGTATGTATATAGTGGATCGTCCTGTACGATCATCAGATCATCCTGTATGAATTTACTTAAATCAGTTGCAAACAAACCCAATGTATATAGGTACAAACTAACTTCGTACCCGATTATCATCCTGTACGAACTAAGTTAGCTCGGTACGAACAGTTATTTCATAAGTCAGTTTCGACAAACTGCAGAACGTTATCAAAATTTTAAAGTACAGAGCATTTCATCCTGGGATGAATAAGAGTTCGTCTGGAGAAAAATTTTCCAGAGAGCATTTCGTCTTGTGACGAATATGATTTCATTTGAAAGAAAATTTTCTAGAGAGCATTTTGTTCTTAAACAAATATAAGTTCGTCTGGACGAAAATTTTCCAAAGAGCATTTTGTCCTGGCATGAATATAGGATTTCATCTGAACAAAAATTTTCCAGAGAGCATTTCATCCTTGGATGAATAGATGTTCGTCTAGATGAAAATTTTTCATAGAGCATTTTGTCATGGGATAAATAGAAGTTCGTCTGGAAGAAAATTTTTCGGAGAGCTTTTTGTCTTGGCACAAACAGGATGAATCGTCTAGACTATCAACACAAAGTGATAATCAACAGCAGATCATCCCGGGATGAATTGAGAAATTTGTTTGGACGATCAGGACTTAGAAAAATTTTCTCACTTCCTGTTCGTTCCATTGCTCTTCCGAGGGGATAACTGACTTGATCGTCCCGTATGATCAGTGTGATTTTTAAAGATCTCCCCAAGTGTGTGTGTGCTAAGCTTATTCAATTAAAATCATATTTTCTCAAACTAAATTACAATAAAAATTACACACTTCAATTTACAAACTATCTCAAACTGAATTTTGATTTGAATTCTTTATTAGTCTATAGTTCGATTATCCTGAAATGTTAGTCCACACAAGAGCAAAAATAATTTTTTCAAAAAGTGTTTAGGGGAAAACAAAGCTTAAAATAAAAATATTTGGAATCATAAAATCTAAACAAGTTGCAAGAAGATAAAACATGCAAATAGCAACTCTCTTAACATTATAGTCCTCTGGCGCATTAGGGTTGTGGAAGAGATTTTGTAAGGGTTTCTACATATAGATGTGGGGCCTAAAGGTGAGTCACTAAAGGTTTGAGAAATCGAAGTACTTTTCTATTAACCCTACATCTTGCAAAATCTGAATCAAAATATAAAATGATTTTAAAGAAGTGTTGTGCATAGGATACCAAATTCCTCGATTTTAAGTTCATAAAAGATATCTTAGAATTCTTTTAACATCAGTTAAATGAGATTTTTTTGGATCGGATTAAAATTTAGCATAAAGATAAATACTAAACATGATATCAGGTCTACTAGCATTTAAATAAAGTAATGATCTAATCATCCCTCTAATTTTTTTTTATCAATAAATTTGCCTTTAGAGTTCTTATCGAACTCACCTAAGGAACTCATAGGAGTACTTATTGGTTTAGCTTTATCCATTTCATACTTGTTAAGAATGTTCTTAATATATTTTGATTGGCTAAGAAAGGTGTCATCCTTTTTCTACTTTATGCTAAAACCAAGAAAGTAATACAAATCTCCCATCAAATTTATTTCAAATTCCTTACTCATTATATTTAAAAAATCATCTTAAATATTTTTATTAGTGGATCCAATTAAGATATCATCAACATAAATTTGAACAATGAGAATGTCATCTCCTACTCTTTTTATGAATAGAGCTATATCCATACTCCATTTAACAAAAAGATATTTCTAGTATGATTATGCTTAGCCTTTCATATCATGTCCTAGGTGTCTGTTTTAGTATATATAATGCCTTCTTCAATTTAAACACAAGATTAAAAAATTGTGAATTCTCAAAACCTTAAGGTTGCTCAACATAAATATCCTCTTTAATCAACCCATTAAGAATGGCACTTTAACTTCCATTTGTAAATAATTTAAATCCTTAAAAACATACAAATTCTAGAAGCACCATTATTGCTTCAAGTCTAGCTACAGGGGAAAAAGTCTCCTCAAAATTAATTCCTTCTATTTGATTATACCCCTTGGACACCAATTATGTCTTATTTATAACCACTACACATTAATCATTCATTTTATTTTTGAAAACCCACTTAGTTAGAATAATACATTGATTTTTTAGGTTTTTCTACCAACTCCCAAACATATTTTCTAATAAATTTATTCAACTCTTCTTACATAGATAGAATCCTAAATTTATTAGGAAGTACTTGAACGCCTAATCCTAACACCATCACTTGAGTCTCCTAAAATAAGTTCTTTAGGATGACTTTTAGGATATTTCCATTCTCTAGGAAATTTATTTTCTATTCCAACGCTTTCTTCAAGATTTGCAATTTGAATTCCTTTTGTATTTTCTTTAACATTTTCTTCTTCCAACCTAGACCCTTCAGAAATATCAGATTCATCAAAAACTTCATGAGTAGTTTCCTCTCCTATCAAAGTCCTTTTGTTAAAAACTCAATAGGATTTTCCAACACTTGAATATCTTAGAAAAATTCCCTCATCAGATTTAGGATCAAATTTTACTAAAAGAGTTTTCCCACTATTATAAAAAACACTTTACATCCAAAGACATATAGATGTGAGAGGTTGGGTGTCCTACACATAAGAAGTTCATAGGATGTCTTATTTAACTTAGATCAAATATTCATCCTATTCAAAATATAACATGTTGTATTTACTTCTTCAGCCCAAAAATATTTAGATAGTGAATATTCAGTCAACATGGTTCTAATGGCTTCAACCAAAGTATTTTTCTTTCTTTCAATAGACCCATTCTCTTGAGGGGTTCTAGGGGCTAAACAATTGTGATCTATTACTTGCTCTTTATAAAAAACTTCCAATTATTAATTTTTAAATTTTCCACTGTGGTCACTTTGAATTGCAAGAATTTTACAACCTAGGTTCCTTTGAATTCTAGTAGAAAATTTTGAAAATTAATTAAATGATTCATCCTTATGTGATAAGAATCTAATCTAAGTGAACCTAGAATAATCATTAAAAATCACATACCCAAAAACTTTCCCTCATAGACTTATTGTATTAATAGGTCCAAAGAGATCCAAATGAAAGACTTTTAAGAGTTTGCTAGTTATAAAATCTTTAATTGAATGAAAGGACTTGACTTGTTTCCCTAATTGATACACATCACATGGGTGATTCTTAGAGAAGTGTAATTTGGGTACTCCTCTAACGAATTTCTTTTAGGTAATCTACTTAAGATTTTTCATGGTATCTTGATAAAGTGTTCTATTCTATAACCAAGATTCATGAGGAATAATTTTTAGATAAAAATATTAAAAGATTTAACATAATTTAAATTAAGCATGTAAACATTATTTACCTATCTCCATACAGCACATAAACTCCATTTTGGCTTATAATGCAGCTTATAGGCAAAATTTTTATGTTAAAACCTTTATCATAAAGCATAATTCTTACCAAATTATATTTTAAGCCTTCAACCAATAAATTATTTTCAATCAAAAAATTCTTCATATTCCCATTCATACCTAAACCTATCACACTCCCAATGGTGTTATCTCTAAGTGTCACTTTGCCTCCAATCCTACCCTCTAATGATATAAGTTGATTTATATCTCCAATCATATGTTTTGAACATCTATTGTCCAGGTACCAAATGCTCTTATGAGGGCTTGTACGAGAGCGTTTCTACAAAATTATGAAATATTAGACATGGAAACCCAAATAAATTTGGGTTCACCTCTGGATAATGAAAATCAAGATGCATACTTGATATGATGTGATTGATGCATCTTAGTTCTCTACAATAAATATGTTCTATTATAAATTATGCAAGTGTGGAAAATATGCCCCATCATTCCACATGAAAAGCATTTAACACTAGGAAAATGATTTACTAATCTATATGAGTTATAATATATTTTCCTAGGTTTTGAACTTGTATATTTTTTATTAGGATTGAAAAATTATTTAAGTGTGGGAGCTATCTTATTTTACATAAATGCTTTCAATTTTATTTGAATATATGAGTTTACATTTTCCAAAATATAATTTTCAATCTTCAATTCATGTTTCCTTTGATCAGATTTAACCATAAATTCATTAAAAACATTTTTAAAGCTCAACAGAAGATAATTTTAATAGTTAATGCTTCTTATTCAAATCATCAAATTCATCTAGAAAAACTATATAGTTTCTATCTATGGTTGCATGATCATTCCTAAGATTTTCATGCTTTTTTTGTAAATTCAAATACTCAATACTAAGATTAGCATGTAATTTTTTAAGTTTTCTATATGCATTATAAATTTTCTTAGAAACTTTAAATAATTCATAGTAGGATAGGTCACTTACCTCCTCTTGATTTTAATGATCAAGTTTATCTTCCATTAAGCATAAATTTATAGCCTCCTCTTTTGCTTCTATTTCTAAAAAGTATGAAACTGAGTCAGCCTAGGAAGCTCTTTGCATTCTTTTCTTGCCCTTTCTTAACATTTATTTTCTCCTCAACATTCTCCTTGTTAGGATAAGCTTTGATATTTGGGCATTCACTCTTTATATGTCAACGCTTTATGCATTCATAACAAATGACTTCATTAATAAATTTTGAATACTTATTGAACATGCCATTGTTTAAATACTAATGTTGTCATTGCTTTCTCTTAAAAAAAAAATTGAATTACTTAGTCATAAGTGCAATATCTTCTTCATTCCCTAGCATTGATTGCTCACTCTTTGAATCATCAATTTTTAAAGCTACATTTCTTTCTTTAATTTTTTCACTTACATCGATCTATCTTTGATACACTCTTTGCTCGTAAGCAATAAGTGATCTAAGTATATTATCAATAAAATATACATTCAGGTCTTTAGATTCAGTTATTGATATTACCTTTGCATCATAAGTAGTAGGTAAATAATATAAAATTCAACCTAAATTATTTTACCTCATTTGTTCCTTTATAACTTATGCAAAGTCTATCCCAAATTTTCTTTTTCAGTTTTGTAAGTAGAAACACATATATAATCCTCTAGTTTCAAAGCATAAAAAAATTTGTTTAAATATTTTGTATTAAATTATGCTTATTCTCCTTCTTCTACTATCCAATCAATAAATGGGGTGTTTTAATTCTAAAACCATCAACCACTTTAGTTGATTTAGTATAACCTTATTGTACTAATATCGACATGCAATATTCAAGTGATTGCAGAAAAGTAAACATACAAGTTTTTCAAAATTTGAAAGGAATGTTATCGAATAAAGGTGATCTAGTGATTGAATATCCATCAGCAGTATTCTGGTTTCCAAAATTAGTTATGATTAGCTTTCAAAAAGTAGTCTAAACCTTAATTTTTGAAATTATCTCTAATACCACTTGAAAGTTCATATAGGTTGTTAGACCTTATAGAACTGTCCTTAGGCTAACCAAGAGGGGGATGAATTCGTTATTAAAACAAATTCTTAGATTTTCGAAAACTTTTTTAGATATTTTTAGAAAACTAAATCACTAATCCTAAAACATACAATTATTTATAGAAATAATTATCACAG
This sequence comes from Dendrobium catenatum, assembly GCF_001605985.2. Classification (NCBI taxonomy): domain Eukaryota; kingdom Viridiplantae; phylum Streptophyta; class Magnoliopsida; order Asparagales; family Orchidaceae; genus Dendrobium; species Dendrobium catenatum. Next base: position 9,718,390 of record NW_021319178.1, on the reverse strand, counting down.
AAGATTTTTTAACTACAAAATTTTAAATGCAAAAAAAATAAAAATATAGGGAAAAATTAAAGACAATAGAAGAACACCAAAATTTATAGTGGTTTGATCCAACTTAACCTACATCCACACCCTCGAGAATCCTCTATGTATTACACTAAATAATAGTGACTCTTCTTTTTTCCACACATTAAGGTGGAGAAGCCCTTACAAACTGGCTTCCACCAACCCCGGTGCGGCAGAGAATTGTCGCCTTTTACACTCTCTTAGTGATGGTAGTGTACCGTCACGTCCTTTTTAACCCTTCTAGTAAAGGCAAAGAACCATCACCTTTCACACTCTCCAAGTGATGGTAACATACCTTCACATCCTTTTTCACCCTCCTAATGAAGGTAGAGAACCTTGATCTAATCTTGAAGACCTTCTCTCAAGAGTCTCCAAATAAGTAGAGTATAAACTTAAATAAGATAAAGAGTTCCTTACTTTTGATATCCTTGTGAATCCCTCGCAACTCTTTTTTATTAGATCTCACTCTTCACTTATAAAATCTCTCCCAAACACACTCTCAATGGTCCATCTCAAGAGAAATTGAAAGTAAAGGATTATAAGATAGTTTTTAGGACTCTTTATATAGAAAGCATGTAAAAAACTGTCCCAAAATTGAATTTTTCAAGAGAACTATTCTATGATCATATTGAATAGTTCAAAAATTCAGGGCTTCGTTCGGTACGAACTTGGATGAACTCAATTTTGTACACTATCAGTCATCTATATGAATTCACATTATACTATATGAACTATTCAAAAATGAATTTGTCCTTTCGGTATGATCTAGTATGAACCTAATTTCATACTCTATTAATCATCTGTACAAATTCACATGGTACTATATAAATAGTTTAAAAGTTAATATGTTCTTTCGGTATGATCTAGTACAAACCTAATTTCATACTCTATTAGTCATATGCATGATTTGACGTCATATAGTATGAACAATTCAAAAATGAATGTGTTCGTTCAGTAAGACCTGATATGAGCCTAATTTTGTACTATATTAGTTGTTTGTATGACTTGACATCGTACAGTATAAACAATTCAAAAATTCAAGACATAATTTAATTAACTACATTTTGGAGGAAAATATATGTTAAATCATCTAATATAATTAAATATTGTATAGTATGATTAATTTTGAAAAAAATTATCACACCCCCCTATGTATGTGTATGATTACCTAATTATAATCACACATACTCAGACTCAAGAAATAAAATTGAGATATAGAAACTCTATTACATGAAATCCTAATCTATCTTCTCTTGAAGTCTTCAACAATCTGGAGTACTATATGATTTTCCTAAAATATTTATACATATAGAAATAAATAGAAATATCCAATATATATTAGGAAAAATAATAAAATCATAACAATAATATTTTATTCTCATAAAACATCACAATCTTAATCTTGATTCCTTATTTACAATAGCTTGAACGCATTTGAATTATGAATTGATGTGAACTTGAGATCTTGGAGAGTTTAACTTGGTTAAATAGGTTTAATTAACCCCTTTAAAACCTTAAGGGACTCTTGGGTCAACCTAGGTTGACTTGGTCATTAAGGTTGAACCAGGACCTGGGTTTGAGCTCAATAAATTTAGTTTGATATTTGGAGTATAGTGGAAGTAATTTCATATGTTAGAATGGTCTAAAAGGTCAAAATGACCATTTAGACCACTAAAGGGCTATTAGGTCAACCTTGGTTGACTTGGTCAACCAGGCTAACAAAAAATTTGGATTTAGGCTCAACAAGTTTGATATGATATTTGGAGTCAAGAAGAGGAGACCCTAAGGGTTATAATGGTCATTTGGGTCAAATCGACCATTTAGACCCTTAAGGGGCCACTTGGTCAACCTAGGTTGACTTGGCCAATCAGCTTGATGCAGGGCTTGGGCTTGATCTCAAAAGATTTTAAATAATTATTTTAGTGTTTGCAAGTGGTTTCATATAAAAAAGAGACCATTTAGATCAAAATGGCTGTTTAAACTCCTAAGAGGCATTTAGGTCAAAATTGGTTGACTTGGTGAACCAAGCTTGTCCAGGGTCTAGGTTTGAATCCTATGCATTCCTAATGATATTTCTAATGCATTAGAAGATGTTTCAAGATTTGATTTTACTGTGCTATGTTGAAGTTTAAAGGAAACTTTAACTTTACCCTTTAGGGGCATTTTGGCCATTTTGACCTCTAGTTAACTGGAGTTCAAACTGAGCCCACCAAAATGCAGTTTAATGCTTAACATGTCATATTCAAGGGTTTGGATATGATCAAAGGTCTTGATGAATGTCCTAAGGTCAAAATCCATAGGGTAGAGGGTCTATTGGGATAGATCGTAAATATTAGATGGTTTTATAATCTTTAAAAATAGATTTAATTTTTGATGTTAGAGACCTCGAATTGATCTCAAATTTATAAAGTTGTCCCTAAAGACTTGCATAATAAATATGTAATTGATATATCATGTATCATTGGTCATTTGCTTGGGGTTTGAAGTGTTTGAAAAATCACTAAATTAGGCTTTCAAGACATTGCCCTTTAGCTTATATTTTGGTCTAGATTTCTAGGTTTAAGCTAAGTTCTAGATTTCATTGCTTGAATTTGAATTATCCAAAGTAATCAAAATCATTTGAATGATGATTAATGATTGGATAGGATTGAAACTATATTGGAAACTGGTTTGAAGACTTAATAGTTTGAACTGGGGTCTAGAATTTGAAATGAATTGAAGTCTAAAATTTGATTAAATTGAATCTCTTGATGATTGATAGATAGATGCTTATCAACCATCATATTAATGGGTAAAGGTTAGGATTGGTCATAATTGAAAGTGCTCTGATGGCACTAGAAAGTTTATTAGGTATATTAAGCTCTTATGAACTAGTCCCAAGGCTAACCATGAGGAGGGGTGAATTAGATATTAAAACTTCTTTAACTAAAAACACAATCACATCCAAAACTAAGATTCACCATAGAAATCAAAGTGCAAAAATTAAATATGAAAATAATAAAGAAAAAAACACACAAGATTTATAGTGGTTTGGTCAAACCTTGACCTACGTCCACTCATCGGAGGCTCCCTCCGAGTATTGCACTAAACTCAATGTCTCTCCTTTAGCTCCCACAGTTAGGTGGGGAAGCCCTTACAAAATTACTTCCACCTTCCCTGGTGCAGCTGAGTAACTGGGCCCTTTGACACAAAAGAGATCTTCTTCTTCCCAAAACTTCCCTCAAGACGAGCCTTAAATCCGATGGTACTGAGGTGCAAGCTCGTCGGAGCAACCGTGTGGAACCCCCTCCACACTTCCTTGAAATCCCCTCCAAAGATCTTCTCCCTCTCTCAAACTCCACCCTTTTCTCTCTCCCTTTCAATCTCTCTCTTCAAGTTTCCTCCAGCAGAACGAAGCTTCAATGGTTGCCAAAGACCCATACTACATGCCTTATCAAAGTTTAAATAGAAGAGCTCTAAACAAGCTCATTAATTGCAACTTGTCGACTTTATCATCCAAGACGATATGAATATCATCCTATATTATTAGTGCAAATTAAGCTCATTAGTCAAGATGATTTGTGATGATTAGTTCAAATTAACACATATCATTCAAAGTATCGCCCTAAATAGAAGCTGTTCGATATGTGATCGTCTAGGAACAACTAAGATTTTTGAACTGATCTTCTTGGCCTATCCTGTGATCGTCCAGGACAATGTGATTGTATCAATCAAGCCTTAATTTATTTTCTTAATTATCAGATTAATTTAGGCATAATTATGTTACATCATCCAGGATGATGTCCAAAAATAAATAATGCTTAAATAGATAATTCGGCTGATTCTTTTTTATTTGAGCCTATTATCTTAGCCGATACAAATATCGTCTAGGACGATGATCTTAAAGATGGCTGCCTTAACTAGGATGCCCTAATCAGGGTTTTTAATTTCAGCTGATCGTCTAGGCCGATGTTTGGATCGTTCCGGACGATATAACCAAAAACAGAGAACTCTAAAATAGAAATAAGTGAGCAAGATTACAAGCATGCAAACACCCTTACAAACCAAGAAATACATTAATGAAAATTACAAATAGAACATGTTCTGCCAACACTTGAGCCTTGTTGGGTGTACTGTAATCCTGAAATATTAGTAAATATAGAAGGAAAAATATATTGCAAATACAGGTAGACAACAGAAAGTGAGCCATAATATTTGTTATTATCAAAATTATAAACTCATAGGCTCGAGTTGCAATAATCTCTCCCTTTTTTATGATAACAAATAATACAAGTTGGATTTGTAAAAAAGAAAAAAATAGTTTCTCCTTATAATTAAACTCTCCCTTACTATAATAAAACTTTAAAATTAGGGGAAGATAAAGTTTTTGTTGTTTTTAATTAAAAAAAAGATACAAATACAACAGTAGATATTATCAAAAAGAAGAGGGGCATAAATAATCGATTAAAAAACAAAACGATCCTTGATATAGTGAAAACAAAAATAAAATATTCTTAAAATAAGAAAGTTACATCTTGATTTTATTTAAAAACTTAGTAAGAAATGCATTGACAACGCATAACCTAGAAAGGTTAGAAATTCAGAAATCATTAATCATTCTTTTAAAGGCTTAAAAACTCTTTAATCCAATGTCTAAATCAGAAATAAATTAGAAAAAAACACTTAATTTTTCAAAACTCCTTTCATAAAACATATCTAATAGAAGATCAATACAAAAAATTGGTAAATCAGGAATCATGATTTTTAAGCTCAAGTATTAAAAATATAAAGGGTTTTCTTAAGCTTTAAGAAGTACAAGAAAGGTAAGCATTACTTTTTGTGGGCTCATTTTATGTCTCTTGTTAGTTTTTTGATGCACTTTGCACATCTTTTAATTTTTGATATACTTTGTATATCTTTCTCAATTTTGGCATTATTGCGTATATTTTGATTTGGCATCATTGGTTATTTTTTTTAATGCTACATTTCTAAAATTTTAAAAATAAAAGTAAACTCATTCTATTGACAAAACAAACTAATTGATTAAGAAAATTATGAGGTATATTCAATAACTTGTAAAAGATCCCTATGTGATATATAAAATATAAGGAGATGAAAAAGATCAGTTTCAAAATCCAATTTATAATATGATGATAATTTTGAATCAAAAGTAAAAAAACCTCTTTACAAAAAGAGATACAGAGACAAAATTATGAGTTTCATTACTTTGACTATTTTTAAAGAAGTCAATCACAACTTACATAAGAATTAAAAAAAATAGGAGGTAGGTTTTTTGTTTTTAGAAAGATAAAATGTGTGTGTTGATCAGAGAGAATTTCACAAAAAGAAAAGTAAAAATAAATTTAAAATTATAACATAAAAGAAAAGGAACAAAAAATAAATAAATAAATAAATAAGCTTAAAGAAAACATAGAAAATAACCGAAATACAACGAACAAAAACATGCACACATAAACAAATAAACACGCAAATAAGGTTTAAGTATAATCTTGCTCCTGATCTGATAATTCAGAAGCAAGGTCTGCCTAGGAGATTTTTTGCTTTTCATTATTTGCCCTTTTTACAATTTGCTTAGCTTTACCCTTTTTTGTAGGAAGAGTTTTCAAATTAGGGCACTGATTTTTTATATGTTTAGGCTTCCTACATTCAAAGCAAACAACATCAGAAGAAATCTTAATATTCTTATAATTTCTACATTTATTCCACTTTTGTTAATGCTTAAGCTTTGGTGAGCTTTTTAATTTGCTTGAGAAGTCATCGCTTTTGTCACCAACTAAGTCACTTTTCTCCATATTTTTAGCATTCAGCATTCAGCATTATCAAATTAGGGCACTGATTTTTTATATGTTTAGGCTTCCTACATTCAAAGCAAACAACATCAGAAGAAATCTTAATATTCTTATAATTTCAACATTTATTCCACTTTTGTTAATGCTTATGCTTTGGTGAGCTTTTTAATTTGCTTGAGAAGTCCTCGCTTTTGTCACCAACTAAGTCACTTTTCTCCATATTTTCAGCATTCAGCATTATCATCTCTCATACATCCAAAAGTCTTTGGCCCAAACTTTGCTCGTTGGCAATGAGTTAGCCAGTCAAATTATCAATATAATATTAATTCAATTTTTTTTATTCACAAAAAGAAATAACTTTGGCATCAATCTTATCAAGTAGACAATGTAGAATTTTATTGACTTTTTCAAAGTTTGAAAATTATTTACCTAAAGGATGCAATGATGTCACAATTTGAATAATCCTAGTATACATATTTAAGATTGTCTCATAAAATTTCATGCAAAATAATTCATAATCCTGCATTAAAGTATTCAATATGGATTGCTTGATTTCATTAGTGTCTTCATATTTAGTGTGTAATTTATCCCAAATTTCCTTGCCAGTAGAGCACGTTGATATAAACATAAAATCATCAGAATTTAAAGCACAAAAAAAAAAGTTTAATGGTTTAACATTTAATTGAACATTGATTTATTCTTCCCTACTCCATTGATTAAAATGAGTATCAGTTTTAATTCCATCTATAACACGTGACGGTACAGAATAACCAGTTAAAATCATTTGCCACATTCAGAAATCAATTAATTACAAGAAAGTAGACATGCAAATTTTAGTAATGTGGTAAGCAAGTTGGGTATGAGAATGAATATACCACTGAGCATTTACGCATTATGAGAATAGCATAGAATCCATTGATAGATTTAACTATCTCTTTGACTTAGGAGAAAGATATAATTGATAATTTATGGTTAATTTTGAATCTAAGAGGATGTTAGATTCAAATTTGTTCGTGGATGACACCAGACCCTAGTAGTAGGCAAACTTTGAAAAGAGTGAATGCAACCTATGTATGAATGGAGAGAAAGAAGAAATACTAGATAAAAGCTGTAATAGAAGTGCTCATTTAATCAATCTAGAAATTTAAGAGATACAAATGTTGGGAAATGCTCCCCATCAGCCCTGACTTATAGGGTTCTGAGAGCAACATGAAATGCTACACCCAAAAAAAAATACAATGATACAAAGACTACCCCAAACAAGTTTAGCCTCTTGATTGGTTGAGGGAGAGCAGCAGGTTGCAAAGCTGTGATGATCTATCTTTAAGAGAGCATATTAATGTCTTGTGTGCACTATGTAAATTTATATTGAGGGAGAGCTTGGTAGAGTTGAATAGGAGTGGGTAAGTTTGCAAGCGAGTTCAATGTGAGGGGTGCTTATTGGCTGAGTGATGTATGGGATACACTAGCAACCCATATTGAGCTTGGATCGCCTAAAAGAGAAGGCGAATGATCTCAGGCTATGGAGAAGATTAACTCAATTGTCGGTTCCTCATGGTAGGGAAAGCTGAGGGAACTCTAGATAGGAGCTTTCTTTAGCTACTCTTGGATGTGTAGGGATAAAGTCACCCACCCATGGCGGGGAGAAGTCGTTATTAAGACTGCCTTCCTTCTATGAGGCGAGTTTCAAGTCTTTTGGTTGATGAGGTCTTACATTGCCCTTGAGAGGGGTGACATTCCGTTGTAGGCTCAGGCAAGTGGACCCTGAAGTTCATTGTAAAAGTTTGTTTGTCCGGCCCATGAAATGCGAGTTCTCTCCTTTTACCTACCTGCTAAATGTTTGTAAAGACATATGTGAGTATACAATATGTAATTTATATCCTATGGTTAGTTATTGTAACTTTTACTATCAATAAATATCTTTCAAATTTTAATATAAATGTTACAATTTTTTTTTCAATAGGATTAGTAGGAAAATTAAATTTATGATAATAAATATATATATATATATATATATATATATAGGATAATTAATATTTATATCCAGAAAACAGTGAGAAAAGCATTATCCTTCAAATAATTTTATACTAAAAATATATTTTGTTTTTTCAAATCAAAATCACAATTGCTATTTCGTCATTGCTGTTTTGCTGCTTTTAAAATATTTTGTATTAAAAATTTATTTTCTACAATATAAAAAAATATTATAGTAACAATGTGTCAAAAATGAATTCTTAATGGTACCTAAGATTTTTCTTAATATCTTATTATCTTAATTTTCAACCGCAGCTGGAACGCATCTCAAGCCACACTAATGGCGTGCTTAGGGCAATCTTATTTTCTTCTTACATATATAACTCAAAAGACCCTAAAATGAAAAAGTGCAGAAAGAGGACACATGGCCGTAGCTCCCGGCCTTCTTTGGTTGCAACTTGCAACTCAAGCAAAATTTTCCTCCTCTTCACGCTTCTCTCACATGGTGAACACCTCTATATTCTCTCTCCTTTCGCTCTTCCCCCGATCCTCTTCAGTTTAGCTTTATCTTCGATGGTTGACATGCTCTCCTCCCCACATTGCTTCCTCTTCCTCTCTCAAAGAGCAACGTTGTTTCTTCTCATTACCACACACTGCTCTCTTTCTCTCTCCGTTTCTCTGTATCATCGGAGCTCCTCTCTGTGTATTGGAACTCTATATGGAAAGAGGTTTAATAAGCTCACTATAACAAGAAAAAGGAAGATTCAAAAGGCCCATTCTCTATAAGAAGTTCATAGGGACATTTCTAGTCTCTATTCCTCATTTTCTTCTTCTCTTTGCTTCCCTTTCATTCTCCCATTTTCTCTGTGAATTTCATCACGCTTCTCTGTCTCTGTCAAAAAATCGAAATTCCACAGGAAGACTCTATGAGCTTAGTATAATAAGATGACGAAAACTCCATTTTTGCTTCGGTTTCTCCTTAATGTCTTCTTCTTTATCCCAAGCTCCTCTCTCTCCCCTGATGGCGAAGCCCTTCTCTCCCTCTTACCTTCACTCCCCTCTCCTCTCCTCCCTTCATGGTCCCCATCCTCCTCCAACCCTTGCTCATGGCAAGGTATCACTTGCTCCCCATCCAGCAAAGTCATTTCCCTCTCCCTCCCTAACACCTTCCTCAACCTCACTTCCCTTCCGTCCTCCCTCTCTTCTCTCACGTCTCTCCAACTCCTTAATCTCTCTTCCTCCAACATCTCGGGCCTTATCCCCCATTCCCTTTCCTCTCTCTCCTCCCTACGCATCCTCGACCTCTCCTCCAACTCCTTCACCGGCCCCATCCCTTATTCCTTGTGCAATCTTTCCTCTGTCCAAATCCTCTTCCTTCATGACAATCTCCTAACCGGCTCTGTTCCTTTTCAATTTGGTTCATTAGTTTCTCTTCAGCAATTTCGAATTGGAGGTAACCCTTTTATTAACGGTCAAATTCCGCCCCAGCTTGGCCTATTGACCAACCTCACCACATTTGGCGCAGCCGCCACAGGTTTATCTGGTCCTATTCCGCTTGAGATTGGAAATCTCATTAATTTGGAAACTTTGGCTTTGTATGACACCGACATCTCTGGCTCTATTCCGCCAGAGCTTGGTTCATGCTCGGAGCTGAGCAATCTATATCTTCACATGAACAAGCTTACTGGATCAATACCGTCAGAATTTGGTAAGTTGCAGAAGCTCTCTAACTTGCTGTTGTGGGGAAATTCTATTACGGGAAAAATTCCATGGGAGATTTCAAATTGCTCCAAGCTGGTTGTGCTTGATTTGTCCGCTAATAAGTTTCATGGAGATGTTCCTGTTAAGCTTGGGAGGCTGGCTGCATTGGAACAGCTTCATTTATCTGACAATGTTCTTAGTGGTTCAATTCCTGCTGAGATTAGTAATTGCAGTAGCTTGACTGCTCTTCAGCTTGATAAGAATTATTTTTCTGGTTCGATTCCTGAGGAAATTGGAAATCTCAAGCTTCTGCAGAGTTTGTTCTTATGGGGTAATTCAATTTCAGGTAGCATTCCTCAATCATTTTGTAATTGTTCTGAGCTTTACGCTCTCGATCTTTCAAAGAACAAGCTCACGGGGAGAGTTCCTGATGAGATCTTTAGCCTCAAGAAGCTCGGAAAGCTGCTGCTTCTTGGGAATTCATTGACTGGTGCGATACCAAAGGGTATTGGAAACTGTCAGTCACTTGTGAGATTGAGGCTTAGTGAAAACCAACTCTCAGGAGAAATTCCTAAAGATATTGGTAAGCTGCAGAATCTTGTCTTCCTAGATCTTTACAGTAACCATTTTTCTGGAAGATTGCCTGTTGATATTGCGAACATTTCAGTTTTAGAGCTTTTTGATGTGCACAACAATAATATCACAGGAGAAATACCAACCCAGCTTTGGAAGCTGATGAATCTAGAGCAGCTTGATCTGAGTCAAAATGGCTTCACAAGAGAAATTCCTTCAAGTTTTGGCAATTTCAGTTGCATCAGCAAGCTTATACTGAACAATAACTTTCTTACCGGTTGCCTTCCAACCTCAATCATGAAATTGCAGAAGCTTACATTGCTTGATTTGAGTTGTAACAGTCTTTCTGGGCAAATTCCTCCTGAAATAGGTTCATTGACAAGCTTGACAATTAGTCTGGATTTGAGTTCAAATAGATTTGTAGGGCAGATTCCAGAGGAAATGCAAAGTTTGATTCAGTTGCAGTCATTAGATCTCTCAAGCAACATGCTTGATGGTGGAATTGATGTCTTGGCGATGCTAACTAGTCTAACTTCATTAAACATTTCATTCAACAATTTCTCGGGTCCAATTCCAGTTACTCCATTCTTCAGAACTCTTTCTGAAAATTCATATCTTCAAAACCCGAACCTATGCCAATCTTTTGATGGTTACACTTGTTCTTCTGATCTTCTCCGCAAATCTGCTTTCAGATCTATAAAGAATGTGGCTATTGTTTGTTCAGTTGTGGGATCAGCGGTAACGCTACTGCTTGTCGCATGGATTATTATGAGTAAAAATCGAAAGCTTGCAGAGGAGAAAGCCATTTCATTCACATCTTCATCGGGTGATGACTTCTCATATCCTTGGACATTCATACCATTCCAGAAGCAGAACATCAACATTGACAACATTCTGGAATGCCTCAAAGAGGAGAATGTTATTGGTAAAGGCTGTTCCGGGATTGTTTACAAAGCTGAGATGCCAAATGGAGAGCTCGTTGCCGTTAAGAAGCTATGGAGATCGAAGGAGGACGAGCGGGTAGATGCATTTTATTCGGAGATTCAAATCTTGGGAAATATCAGGCACAGGAATATAGTCAAGCTCCTTGGTTACTGCTCTAATAAGTCTATGAATTTGCTTTTATACAATTATATACCAAATGGAAATCTGCGAGAGCTTTTGCAGGATAGTTGGAATCTGGATTGGGAGACTAGGTATAAGATTGCTGTTGGAGCTGCTCAAGGATTGGCTTATCTTCATCATGATTGCATCCCTGCAATCCTTCATAGGGATGTCAAGTGCAATAATATTTTACTGGATTCGAAGTTTGAGCCTTATTTAGCAGATTTTGGATTGGCAAAGCTGATGAATTCAACAAATTTTCAACTTGCAAGGACAAGGATTGCAGGATCGTATGGCTACATAGCACCAGGCAAGCCATTGTTTTTCATTTCTTGTCTTTAAATTTGTTAATGATATATTGAATTGGAGATAGTGATGCCAATATATGATTTTACTAGTTATCATTTAAAGGGTATGCTTAAATATCTGGGATTTAATATACCTGATATATCATAAAAAATATTATTCATGATCGGGAACGAATATCGAGACAAATTTGAGTTGGAAAATTCTTAAATTAAATTTGGGACCATCAGAACTCAAGTTTTAGCAAACTTATAATCGAATTGAACATCTCGAAAAGACGAACCCAACGACATCAAATTCGACTAGATCCGAGCCCAAATGGGTCCTAATCGAAGATCTGAAGCGCATTTGGAAGGTTCTAACCTTATATTAGATGACCAAATGGTTTCCAAATGTGACTTACTTATAATTGAATAAAGCGGCTCATCGTGATGATTTCAAATGCTTTTGGATGGTTAAGACACTCAAATATTTGATAAATGGTCCACGATCAAGGAAGTCAATATCGTCCATTCATTCAAAATGCTCCCAAGATGCCTTTAATCTTCTCCCTATTTATTAACCATGTCACTCCCAAAAAATTATAAATAAATATGTGATTCTTCATTGAGGGAAGACCAAACAAGGAAGATATAGAAGAGAGGGAAAAAAGAGAAATTAGAGTTATGTTGCCACCAGAGTCATCCACCACCGCCCTTGCCATTGATCCTTGCCAGACTTTCGCCCAGCAACCAACTGTCATTAGAGTTTTGCCGAACTTCCGCCCTGCCATCGACCATCATCAGACTTCCGTCTGACACTTATTCTTTGCTAGATTTCAACCTAACGGTTAATTATTGTAATCTAATCGTCCTCAACTTCAAGGACGAATTAACGCATTGTAATTCACTAGAATTTAGTAGAATCATTTCAATTGGGCATGGCCCCATAAATTTTCCCTTTTTTTAGTGTTGTTTCACATAAAACTTTTAGTTTTTACTATTTTCTATTTATGTGCAAAATATTCATGGAATATGAAGATTAAAAATTTCTTCACTCTACTGACACATATTTTCTTGTCCACATTAGTTTGAAGTCGTCTTTTTTTTTTTTGAAGGAATGCCGAAGCAAATTTTATTAAAAGAAAAACTAATTACACCCAACCAATATCATCATATTCCTCCTTTAAAACTCTTAAAAACGGAGGAATATTACACATAGCAATATCATCCCAAAAAAAATCAAAATTTAAAGTAATGTTAGCACACAAACCAGCTAACTTATTACAACCTCTATCAACCCAATTAAACATAAGCAAATTGAAATCTTTCAAACCATAAGGTACCTTATTGCGGTCATCCACAGCTTCATGAAGATTGTAACATTTTTGTAGATGTTTGACAACATTTGCATTATCTCCTTCAACTATAATACCTTTGTACTCAAACATCCACTTTTGTAAGTACCGGTTGAGGGATTGAACAGCAATTAAATCGAGTTGATTCACATCCCAATGAATCCCATTGAAACCGAAAGCACATAAAAACCTCCCTTTATTATCTCTGAAAACTCCTCCAATGGAAGCCTTGTATGAAGATAACAAACGCACGTCCACATTCACTTTTATCCAGTCAGGAGGTGGAGGATGCCAAGCATTTTGAAACAGTCCATTAGACTGATTAGCATCCCAGATTCCTGATGAGTAATTAATGAGAGCTGAATTTGTTGAAATAGAAGACAATGTAATAGTATTAGAAGCAATCAACACTTTACTGTCTTCACCATCACCATAAACTCCTTTGCCTCTAGATTTCCAAGATAAGAAAACCAACATGCAATACATATTTCCCAACACAATATGCTTAGAAACACATTGATTCAGCCAAATACAACATTCATCAAACCTATCAAAGACAGGGATAGCAAATCCCCATTTGTTAAGAATTTGAATAATCTATTTTAATTTTGAACATCCCACCACAACATGTTCATAGTCTTCAGTCTTCAAGAAGCCTCTCGGACATAAATCAGATTCAATCAAATCTTCTATGGAGAAGATATTTGAAAGTAGGAATTACCTTGTGGTAAATCCTCCACCAGAAGTTCTCAACCCGGGAATTCAATTTAAGTTTTTTAATCCAACTCCAATACATATTGGAAGAATCTTTACAGATCATAGCATTAGAAGCAAGGTAAGAAATGGTATTCCAAGACATTTGTTTTATCAATTCCACCTGATCACCTTGTTCAAAAGAATGAATACTAATTCTGTTAATTAGTTGAACCAATTCTTCACCGAAATTTATTCTCAGAATATCCAGACTCCAATGACCATTTGTAATAAAATTTTCTACTAGCATATCAGGTTCCAGCAAAACAGAAACAAAAGTAGGCCACATCATGATAGTTTTATCAAGAATCCAAGTGTCTTTTAACACATTTACTGATCTCCCATCCACAATTCGCCATCTAGTAATTTTATCAAGAGCTTTGGCACCATCTGTTAGAATTTTCCAAGAACCAGACTTCTTTCTAACAGAATTTGAAGTGGCCAAACCCTATTTTAATGACAGAATTTGATGCAGCAAACAATCTCTGTCATTTAAATAATTCCAAGTCAACTTAGCTCTTACCGGGCCAATAGATTTTGAACAAGAATGAATACCTCTCCCGCCAAATTAAATTGGTTTACACAAAACATCCCAATTGACATAATGAATACCTTCTCTACCATCTTGTTTATGCCAAATGAATGTCCTACAAACTTATCAAAATCAGCAAGAATGCTTTTAGGAACAAGAGCATGAGTCAATTGAAAGAGTTATCTTTCCTTGCAAAGGCAGAAACTTGTTTCCCCAAATATTGATTTCTCCAATGATTTATCCAATAGACCATGGAAATCAGCACGAACTAACCTTCTCAAGGCAATCTTCACACCCAAATAAGTAATCTCCTTCACCATTTTAAGTCCCATAATCCGAGCAATGCTTCTCTTTTTCTTCTTCTTAACTGCTTTACCAAAGAGAATTACAGATTTATTGTAATTTATATGCTGTCCCGTCAACTCACAAAAATCCACCACTATTCTTTTAACCTCTTTATCCATCTTAATACTGGCTTCAGAGAAAATAATAATATCATCTGCATAAAGGAAATGAGAAATTCTAGGAATACTAGAATGAATTTTGATTCCCACCAGGTCTCCTTTATTAATCAAAGTATTAGAAATCAATTGAGAACATAAAATGAATAAAAACGGTGAGAGTGGACATCCCTGACGAAATCCACTCCTAGCCGTTATCCAATTAGAATAATTGTCATTAATCAAAACAGAGAACTTAGCACCCACCACACAATCCATGATTAGCTTTGAGAATTTACAAGGAAAACCAAAGTACCTTAAGACTTGCTCCAATGCCGGCCAACCCATGCTATCGTAAGCTTGTTCCATATCAATCTTGAATGAAACCAACCCTTTTGAAGTTTTTGAAAACCTGAATCTGTGAAACATTTCATGAGCCATGAGAATATGTTGAGAAATTGACCTTCCCTTCAAGAAAGCAACTTGTTCATTGGAAATGCGATTATGAAACAATCCCTGCATTCTATTTAATAGAATTTTTGCAATCAGTTTATAAATTGATTTGCATAAACTGATCGGTCTGTAGTGTGACGACAAAGCAGGATTTTCAATTTTCGGAATAAGCACTAATACAGTCTCTTTCCATCCAGGGTTTATGGCACCCGTAGAAAATACATGTTGAACAACATTCCAAGTATCACACTTAATGATGGACCAATAGTTCTTCAAGAAGGAATAAGATATGCCATCTATTCCCGGAGATTTAAACCCCTTTAAACCTTTAACAGCTTCAGTAAGCTCTTCCACCGTGAGTTCAGTTTCCAAATTCTTACTATCCTTTATATCCAGGACAGATAAACTAGGTGGCCAATCTTCTAATTTGCATTCTCTCACCCGCCATTTATGACTGAAATAATCAACAAAAATGTTCTCAATCAGCTTTTGATCTTCAACTTCAATTCCTTCTTCATTTTTGATTTTAGAAATCCAATTTATGTTTCTTCTTCCATTGGCATAAGACTAAAAAAATCTAGTAATTTTATCTCCATTCTTCTCCCAATTGATTTTTGTTCTCTGTCTCCACCAGGTATTCAACCGTGCCAAAATACTATTAAGCTCATTCACCTTAGATCTTAAAAGCAAGATCTTATCATCAGAAAGAAAACCAACAGATGCTTCGTCCATTTGTAAATCATAAATTTCCTTCTTAAGACTTTCCTTCAATTCATTGAGATCTTTGATTTTTGCTTTACTCCAAAAGTGTAAGGCTTTCAAGGATTTACTAAACTTGTTATTACGAATTTCAGCAAAAGAACCACAACTTATTTTGTTCCAAGCTTTGCGAACAATAGAGGTAGAAGCCGGATAAGATGACCAGTAATCTTCAAATTTAATAATTTTCTGAGTTTTAGGAATGCTGCTCCCAAGATTAAGCAAGATAGGACAATGATCAAATGCAATCCTAGGAAGATGCCGTACCACCATCAACTGGGAAGAGCTAATAGCTGCAAAATTCAAATAACATATATCAAATCTCTCCAAAATACGAGCTCCACCCACCTTGTTATTGCACCAAGTAAATCTAGGACCCAGAAAACTGGCTTCATGATAATCATTCTTGATCAAAAAATCTTTCATATCCTTAGCACCTTGAGAAAATAAAAATCTCTTACCACCCTTCTTATCTTCTTTGGCCAATAAGCAATTATAATCTCCACCAATAATTGAAGGAATATCCTTGGAAGAATACAATTCAATATCCCTCCAAAGATCTCTCCTCCCAACCACCTCCTTGTGCCCATACACGGTAGAAATTCTCCAAATCCCCTTCTTTAATATATTTAAGTCCCCAATAATACATTGGGAAGATGATTTACATAAAGAAAAGGAAGCAAGATTGGATTTCGAAACAACCAAAATACCACCAGATAATCCATTAGAAGGTGAATAACAAAAATCCCAATAAGTACCAATTAAAGAATTGATTTCATTTCTACTAACTGAAGTTAGTTTTGTTTCCAACAATCCAACAAACATCACCCCATACTCCTTCACAATTTCCATCAAGTATAGAGAAGCTTTACTCTTTCTTGCTCCTCTACAATTCCAAAAAATTATAGAGGCCATTAATTAAGAGTAGGGGAAGAGTTCCCCGCCTTGTATTTAACTTCTCCATCAAATTTTCTATTTCTAAGAGAAAGCTTAATAGGACCTAATCCCTTAAGCTGTTTAGAATACTTCTTTTTAACAGAAGTTGATCTCTCGTCTTTCTCTTCCAAATTATCATTTAAAATTTCCCCACCACCTTCCAGAATGCTTTCCTTACCATTAGGAATTAACTCAAAAACTTCAGCATCACTATCCACAATGCTGTGAACTTCAACAACATTATTAGTAACCATGTCACATATTTTCCCTTCATAAGCATAATCCTGAATAATTCACCTTCTTCCCCAAGATCACATAAAAAATCAAATTTATTGGACTGAGAAATCATACCAATGCCATCTGAAGACTTCCTCAAGCAATCTGAAGAATCCCGAACCAGACATTGCACATTAGCCATCTCCTCCACATTTGATTTATCATTTGTTGTTTCATTCTTCTCCTCAATTATAGCAGTAGCTTCCATTTTCTTTTCAGTTATTTTCATAACTCCAGCTGGGAATCTTCTTCTGTTAAAAGGTTTCTTCTTCCCATAATTCACATGGACCCAAGGTCCATATATATCTTCACGATTATCCAAATCAGCAGCCTTCTTATCAGTATTATTTACTGTTTCCTTCAATACAGAAGCCTTGTCCAGATCAATACAATCTTGTTGTACACTTTTAATTTCCACCACATCAACTTTTTTCACAGGGCAAGCTTTCTTAACATGCCCAATTCTTCGACAAGAGAAACAAAAAGAAGAAATCTTTTCATATTCAATTTTTTGAAAAAATTTTCCATAACTCCCCTCCACCCAAACACCACCAGGTAGCCGGTCTTCCAGTTTCACACGAACACATATTCTCGCAAACTCCCTCCTACTCCATTGAAACATACTTCCATCGATCAAATAAGGAGTACCCACCTATGAAGCGATCCTACAAACACTCACCTCATCCCAACAATGGAGAGGTAAATTTGGTAATCTTATCCAAATTGGGGCTGTTAGCCCTTTTAATGAAGAAGGAGAAAACGTAGGAGACCATTTATCCATATCTATGATATGCCCATTAACATACCAAGGCCCATTATTCATAACTGATTCAACAGCTATAACATCTTCAAAAGCACATAATCTCCACCCCATACCAAGCATTGTAAGGTGAAATTTCCCAAACTGAGCCCATTGCCTTCTCAGCTCATTGCCACATAAAGAGGCACATTATCTCCAAAAACTTTGACAACTAAAGCATTATGCAGTCTTTTTATATTCTCTGATTCCTTCTCCACATTTAGTTTCGCAGTGGTACCATCTTCAGATAAAGGCATGCCATAATCTAAATTACTGACACGAATATTGTCCTTCTTCTTCCAAGCATTACTCAAGGTATTACCAGAAGGAGGCTTTGGTAACACCACATAATTTACTAACAAGTTTCCAGAATT
Organism: Dendrobium catenatum; assembly: GCF_001605985.2. Lineage (NCBI taxonomy): Eukaryota > Viridiplantae > Streptophyta > Magnoliopsida > Asparagales > Orchidaceae > Dendrobium > Dendrobium catenatum. The sequence continues at coordinate 9,700,231 of NW_021319178.1, read as the reverse complement.
TAGTTCTCCAACATCACAATGCCGAACAGAGATCAAATCCTCCTCCGCATTCTTCAACATAATACCTTCTTCATTTGATTTGTCATCCAGAACCAGAACTTCTTCGTGATCATTAGACTCCACAACTGCATTCACAATTTTATTCTCATCAGCCAACTTGTCCGTCTTGATTTTATTTACAGCATCCCCATCAGCCGGAGTATCCGAATTTCCTTTTTTCACACCAGACATTTCTTGATTCTTCAAATTCTGATTCTCAACGAAACCCTTAAGAACAGGTTTCTAAATTTTAATTCTATTCTCCACCAAGACTTCCTTACCTTTCTAAATTTTCCTTCCACGCTTGCTGTGCTCTTATTTATTTGGGGGCTAAGCAAGCTGAAGTTGTAGCATTTATAATGATTATTTTCATTAACCCCCTTTTATTGCCCTGCATGAGCATGACCATCTACAAAAAAACTCAGTGAGCATTAAAAATATTCATAACCTAAGGATAATCTAATTATCAATCACATTATTAATCCATAGAGTGCAGTAAAAGTAAATAAATAATCACATAAAATATTTTAATCACAATATGTAATAAAAACTAAGTACATAATAGAAAAGTAAATATCAGTCTAGCCTTGATCTAGAGTCTGTTGTCCTAGCAAATCATATAAAGTGTGTATAGAAGGTCGTGTCGATGAGGTATATCCTAAACCGAGTTGTTTGTTGAGATTGTTTAATGTATAAGTTTGTTAAAGGTTAAAGTGGAGATTTATGTTTAAGTTTAAATATTAATGTGTTAAGATTTAATTAATGATATGTTTTAATTGTTAAATGATTACTACATTTGTTGCTCGTCGAAGCCATGAAATTTATTTTACCATCCTTATGGCTATGCTAATAGCCTCGTAGGCCCAGGTTCCCTAGTTATAATCAGTTTGATTAAGTTAATTTAGTTGATTAGAAATTAATGGTTGATTAATCTTAATTGACTCAATTAATTACTGATTTCAAAAGTTATATTAGTTTATATTTTACATCAATAGGATTGTGGCATTATGCCACCAGACTCGAGAAACCGGGCCTCGTTAGAGAATGTAGCCCCGTAGCCCGGAGTAGTCTATCCTAAAAACCTTATTGATGTAGTTGAATTAAATATTTTAATTTAGTTAAATAATTAAAAGTAACTTAATTTTATTGTTTTATACTCCAATGAATTCATTCGTGGTGTTGTGCCACCAGGCTCGAGGAACATGCTTCCTCAGGACACGTAGCCCCGCAACCTAGAGTACTCAATCCTAAAAACTTCATTTTTGGAGGCATTATTGTGTATTAGAATGTTAATAACAGATTTTAATCACAATGTAGGGTTGAAGAATGTCTGCACGGAGCCACCCAAGAATCAAAGTAGAGACTTGAACAAGGTTGGAAGGAACTTTACTTGGAGGAATCTTGTGAAGCTCTCACAACTCCCCCTCGCAAGAACTCTCCCTCTCTTCTCTCCCAAAGCTCTCCTCAACTCTCTCTCTAAGCTCCCTCTCAAACAACTCGACAGCAAAAGATTTTCTTTATAAGACAATATGAGAGCTTAAAGAGGGAGCCTCCAACAAAGCCCTAAATTTTAATATGGCGCTTCTGATTATCCAATACGATCTAAGTTCATTCTGCACAATTAGTTCAAAACAGCACTTTCAGCCAGCATGAACTGCATTGATATGAATGATCAATTCAATATATTGCACTAATTGTCCTGTATTATCCTGCAATCGTCCTATACGATTCTTTTAAGAGATTGAACTGATTGTCCAGTACTATAAGTGGTGATTAAATATCATCCCATATACAGGTCGTTTGTACAGTACGAAGTTTGGGGATTGTCCTGTATGATTAGTGAAAAATTAAGATTTTTCATCTTAGATGATGGGCGGCGTTTAATTATCGTCTTATGCAGGAATCGATTCGTACAGTACAATCATCTCAAATAGTTTTGTATGATATGATTGAACAATTTAACCATAATTAAACACCCAATCACAGGATCAATTTAGGTTTGATTGTCGTCAATCGTACATTATGATGAAGATCGAACGGTACGATTATACGTAGATTTTCAATATTAAAAATTACCTAAATTGTAATTGGAGGCTGTTTTGCTGCTTATAACTAATTGTCTTGTATGATCTAAATCGTACAGTACGATGAGTTTTTCAATCTTATTTAACTGAGGTGTGCCCTTATTAGGATTTTCTTTTTTAATGGATCGTTTAGTACAATCTAAATCGTATTGTATGATTAGTTTAAAAATAATAATTTTTTTTAACTAACCAATTCACTCCCTTGAGTGTGTGTGTGTGCAATGTTACTTAGTTTAGTATCCACCATATACAGGACTTGAGTCAAGAAATGTAAAAGTACATTAAAGTTGAAATTATAAATCAACTCAACCCTAGTCTACCCAATCTTAAGCTGATTAAAGTTGCAAATGAACGGTGGACATGAAATGTTAGTGAGCTGGGCAAAACAGATATGCAATAGATTGAAATAACATAGTAAAAAGTCTAATAATGTTTGTTATCTCAAAATAATAGGATATGGGTCCAGATTTGCAACACTTATGAGCACATCGATCACTATAAAACTATTATGTATAGTCAATGAGCCTAAGATGCGCTCTTATGCCAAATTTTTCCAGCGACTCTCAAAGGGCAAGCTCGAACATGATTCTATTCGCTTTCTGTTGGAACTATTTCTTCGTTCGTTAAGTTGGTCAAGATGATTGCCGAACAATTAGTTGTCAATTGAATAATTATTAATGATTCTTCCCACCACTTTGCGATTCGCAAGAATGATGGAGAATCGCTTGAGGAGTACTTTTAATGATTCTTTACCGAGGCTCAACAAAATATAAGGGTAGATCTCAAGTTATTAAGAGTAGTTTTACTTGGTGGCCTTCGTCATGGTTCTTTTATTAGACTCTTATGTGAGACACAACTCTTTCGTATTCTACTTTAATTTATCGTATGGAGTTATATGTATCAGCAGATGAAGCATTAATACTCATAGGAAATAATTCGAACAAACATCTAACAAGTGTTAGAAAGCGTTTTTAATGAATAATTCATCCTCACAGTGAAAGAAACAAATGAACAATAATATGCCACCTAAACCCCTACTACCATGACGGGATCCTCGACAAGAGGTGGAATATACGCCACTCAACGCATCTCAACCAATTGTGTTGATGGCCATCTTAGATAAAGAAAATGTTAATTGGTCTAATCATTTGAAGCCAAATACTTGAAATAATGAGCAATACTGCCATTTCCACCATAGTTGTGGATACACCATTGAAGTCTATAAGAAACTTAAGGACGAAATTAAGACTTATTCAACAAAGATGCCTTCGACGATTTATTCAAAATGCACTTGCTCATAAGAATACTCTTCCAACTGGCGGGCAACCTGTATAAAGGCAAACACAGAATAATTGTCAAATGATTATCGTAATTGAATTGATCGCCGGAGGCCCCTTGTTGCTTAGCCAAATCTTATTTGCAGTAAATAAAGAACCAATGTCAAAGAAGTTTCATATTGATCGCTCTATTACTTTTGACAACTTTGATTTAGAGGGAGTAAATACCCCACATCAAGATCCAGTCATGATTAATACATGGATAAGTGACCTGTGTTATAATGTCAAAAGCATTTTAGTGGATAATGAGAGCTCCATGGATGTCATGTTCTACTATATTTTTTTCAATGTAGGTCTCACCAGAGAAAAACTTCACTGCACAATAGGACCTCTATATGAATTTGATAATTGACCCATATGAGTAGAAGAAATAATTAGCCTCCCGATTGTACTCAGAGAATTTCCTCGACAAGCTACCCATACAATTCAATTTGTTATGGTAAAGTTAATGTCAGCATATAATGCTATCTTTGGAGGATTCCTCTAGTCAATTTTTCAAATTGTCTCCTTCGTTCTACATCTTAAATTGAAATTTTTGCTTCTACTGGGATCGGTGTTATGAGAGGAGACCAACAAATAGTGCAATCCCACAATCTTAGGAAGGCACATCGACGCCCTTCAATTACTTTATGTATTGATGACTTTGACCTTCGGAACAAAGGAATCCCTCAGGCGGCTTCTCCCATGGAAGACCTCACTTCTATATCTATATCAAACGACTACATTTCATGAACTGTGCATATTGGATCTCTGCTCTTAGACAAAGAGAAGGAAAACTATGTAGATTTTCTATGTAAAAATTAGGTCTTTTTATCTTGGAGTCCAACCGACATGCTTTGAATCGACCTTGAATTACTCGTGCACTCTCTCAACTTGCAAGTTGGTTATTCAAGAGAAAATAAACTTTGCACCATCGCTATCAAGCATTCGAGTAGGAGGTTGATAAACTCTTATAAGCTGGGTTTATATGGAAAGTGCACTATCCTACAGGTTGACAAATGTTTTCATGGTGCAGAAAGCTAGTGAAGCATGAAAAATGTTTGTGGACTATACGAATCTCAACAAAGCCTTCCCAAATGTTAACTTTTCGCCTCCTCGCATTGACCAATTAGTCAATACAATATCTGGACACCAAATGTTGTGCTTCATGGATGCTTACTCTTATTACAATTAGATAATGATGGATTTTATGGATGAGGAGGCGATGACTTTTCGAAAATATAAAGGATTGTATTGTTATCTTGCATGCTGTTCGGGCTCCAGAATGCTAGAGCCACATATTAGCATCTCATGAATAAAATTATTAAAAACCTTATTACTCGCACTATGAATGTATACATTGATGATATGTTGGTAAAAGGCCTTGAAAAATCACAATATATCTATGATTTGGAACAATGCTTATACCTTTTACGCCCTTACAATATGCGACTCAACCTTGCCAAGTATAATTTTGGAGTCGCTTCGAAAACGTATTTGGGTTTTATGATAACTCACCATATGATTGAGGCCAATCCCAAAAAGATCAAGGCACTAAAAAATTTTGTGCCCCCGAGGAATATCAACGATATTCAGAGACTGAATGGAAGGATTGAAGGGCTGTCTCATTTCCTAGCCCGCTTAGGGGGCAAATACCTTCCCTTCTTCAAGGTACGCAGAGGTATGCGTGGTACGGGGTTCCAATATACTGATAAATGTCATGAAGCTTTAGAGAAACTACAAAAGTATTTGATATCGCCACCACTATTTTCAAAACAAATACAGGGAGAAAAGTTTTATTTGTACTTGGTTGTCTCTACCTTTGCTATCAACTCAGTCTTGATACGAGTGTAGAATGCTATACAATGTTCCATCTATTATGTTAGTAAAAATTTGACTAAAATAAAGGAATGTTATCCATTAGTAGATAAAACTTGTGTTGGCATTAGTTTACTTAGCCATAAAATTATGCACATACTTTCAAGCACATATAATTCAGGTTTATACGAATCTCCTATTAAAAAATATCCTTTAGAAGCCAGAAGCGTTTGGCAGATTAATCAAGTGATCGGTAGAGCTTGAAGAGTTTTACATCTATTAATTACCTAAGTCTGACATCAAATCTCAAGCACTTATAGATTTTGTGGTAGAATTTACCATTCCCACATTTGATGAGCCACCAACTGCTTCTCCTTCTTCCCAGTGTTGGATATTATATGTCGATGGAGCTTCCTTAAGTTTTGGCGCTAGGGCAAAATTTTTGATCTGCCCACAACAAGTTACTCTTGAATATGGGCTTCAACTAAAGTTTCCTGCAATGAATAATACTGCGGAGTATGAGGTCATCATCATCGGGTTGACGCTGGGCATATAATGTGAGGTATAAAACTTGGTTATTCACACTTATTCACAATTGGTTGTCTTCCAAGTGGAGGAAAAATTTGACGCCCATAACTCACTACTATCCCAATACTGTAGCATAATAAAGTCACTCTTAGCCTGTATAAAAATGCATCAAATTTTCCATATTTTTTTCGGGAGAAAATGCATGAGCTGATGCTCCCTCCAAAATGGCTGCATTAACAATTGGAGATATCTCCAAGAGAAAGTGTATCGAAGAGATTCACTTCCCAAGTATCCAAGGTCCTTGGGTCATACAATCTATCGACAAACTAAGAAAGGCTTCTTGGATCGATCCTATCTTATCCTTTATACAATATGGTGTGCTGCCAAAAGATCCAACAATTGCAACACGATTTAGGAGATAGGCAGCAAACTTCACTATTATTGTTGGAGAGTTGTACAAACAAGACATCACTAGATCATACCTCAAGTGTCTCCCACCTTTAGAAGCCAATTATGCACTTCGAGAAGTTTAATCAGGAATATTTGCAGAGCATCTTAGAGGAAGAATATTAGCTTACAAGATCATGAGACAAGGATTTTATTAGCTCACAATGAAATAAGATGCATTTGAATTCACTCAAAAGTGCAAAAGCTATCAATTACATTCCAGCCTCACCTATACACCGTCGTCAATATTTCATCACTTAATAGCCCATGGCCTTTCACCCAATAGGGAATTGATATCATGGAAACTTCTCTTATAGCTACCAAACAAAGAAATTTCATCATCTTGGCTTTAAACTACCCGAAATAAGTGGAGGCAGAGCCTCTAACAAAGATCACAGAAGATAATGCCAAACAATTCTTATAAAAAACATAATCTGTCATTTCGGCATTCCCGTAAAGATCATCACCGATAATAGGAATCAATTCACATGAAATGTCTTTACATCTTTTTCCTAGGATTTTTATATCTAATTGGTGCACGCAGCCGTTGCCCATCCTCTGAAAAACGGACTGACATATTTCAAATCGAATAATACTAAAAGTGTGAAGACATGCCTAGGAAAGACTAGGGGGAAATAGACTGAGGAACTCCCAAACGTCCTCTTGGTTTACCGTACCACTATCAGAACTCAAATAAGGAAAATCCCGTATAACCTTCACTTTGTTACAAAAGCAATCATATTGGTTGATATTGAAGCCCCAAGCCATAAGGTTTAAACTTTTGTCTTCAATAACAATGAGGAGAAGCTCAGAAAAAACATGGATGTCCTCCCATAAGTAAGAGCGCGCCCTCAATTAGAGGTTACTGCGTACCACCAAAGAATTGTCCGTCATTACAATCAGAGTTTGAAACATCAATATATCTTGATTGGATACCTTGTTCTGTGCAGCATTGAGGCAGTAGGAAAGGGCTCTCAACACAAAAAACTCTCTCATCTCTAGGATAGTCCTTATTTGGTGGCAGCCATAGTCAAGCCTGACACCTTCAAGCTTAAAAATGCTCCTTCAAACTTAAAATGTGGGAAATCTTCGCAAGTTTTATTAATAGGTGATGATAGTACTATTTATCTTATGTCATGTATTCCTTCTAAGTGGAATGTTATGTAGTCCCCGTATATATGTATCTTTTTATGTTGACTACTACATAACTCTTATATCCCTGAGTTATAACAAGGAAACTATTATATTATCTTATGTAATACATGATATGTTGTTTGCTCTCTATTGACATTATCTTTTTCTTCAAAAAAGATCATATTGACAATCGAAAGCAAAGAACAAAATCTAATTTTTTATCCTTTATTCAAGAAATATACAATCTTCATTGAACCTCAATCATTAAATGATTAATTCCATTAAGATTTGATTTGTTCTCTTCCGTAGAGTTTCATTTCATCAAGCAATATTTTGACTAACAATCTCAAATAGGTTAAATATCCTAAAGAGGATGTCTAGCACATTAACTCATGATGAGTGAGTTGACTGAATATTTTTCACCATCGAACTTTATAACCTCAATCATTAAATGATTAATTCCATTAAGATTTGATTTGTTCTCTTCCGTAGAGTTTCATTTCATCAAGCAATATTTTGACTAACAATCTCAAATAGGTTAAATATCCTAAAGAGGATGTCTAGCACATTAACTCATGATGAGTGAGTTGACTGAATATTTTTCACCATCGAACTTTATATATATATATATATAT
>NW_021319178.1:9652983-9689575 GCF_001605985.2 Dendrobium catenatum | reverse complement strand
CTGCAATGCTTTATGGTGCCGAATGTTGGCCTTTAAAAGAGAAGCATAATACTAAGTTAAGTGTGACAGAGATGAGGATGCTCAGGTGGATGAGTGGCTTTACCCTTAGAGATAGGATACGAAATGAGCATATACGTGAAAAGGTTGGAGTAGCTCCAGTAGAAGATAAGATTAGAGAAAGTCGCCTTAGATGATTTTGGTCACATAAAACGGCGGCCTTGCGATGACCCGGTTAGGAGAGTAGAGGTATTAGATTTTACTTATGTTAAGAAAGGTAGGGGTAGACCTAAAAAGACTTGGTTAGAAAATATTAGGAATGACCTTTCTTTATTAGATTTAAACGAGAATTTGACTTTTAATAGGACACAATGGAGAAAAAGGATTCATGTAGCCGACCCCACGTAGTGGGATAAAGGCTTGATGTTGTTGTTGTTGTAATAATCTAGATTAAGGATAATTAATTTCATAATCAAAATCATGATATATCTTTCCAAGGAAAGAAAATATCACTTATTATCAATCATTTGGATATAATAATAATGATCGTTGAATTTTAATTTTTCCAAAGATAATTAATTAAAGGTTTTGAAAATATGGTCTAGGTTTTTAAATCTTATACGAGCGCAAGCCCTCGTAGTTAATTACATCGTAGGAAACTAGAGTTTCTTATGAATACTCTCAATTAAAATAGCGGTGGAAATTTTATTTAAGATTTTCAAAGTTCGATCTCAAAGGAGATTAAGGGTTGGAAATTCAAGTGGGATTGGATCAAAATTGAGCACTTATTTCTGAAGTCAAAGGAAGAAAGGTAGGAGGCACTTGGGATTCTAAAATAATTCAGAAGTGCCACAGTCTATCCTAAGTGTTGGGCTTGAATTTGATAGAAAGACATTTTTAATTTGAATGATCAATTTTATTAGAATGTTGGGATTTAATTCCCGGAGGTTGAGGTCTTATAGCCCGAGCCTGTCTTAGAACTTAAGTTTAAATTGGGTACTAAAAATTAGTGACCCGAACCTAGCTAGTGCAATGCAAATCTGGACTTACCCTGGCCTGAATTGGGGAGCCAGCTAAACAACCTAGGCGTTTTAAAATCATGTGTCCGGTCATTTAATGTTGAGTGGTAGGGACATTATTTAAGAAAAGGTTTTTAGAATAGGGCCGACATCTATAGCGGATTCTAATTGGTCCTTTGACATATGTTGGATATTTGATGTCTAAACAAATGCAATTAAGATTTAGACTTAATTTAATTTGTATCTAATGTAATGCATGCTAGTTGACTCGATTAAATGCTTAAATTTGAGATGAAAATTTTTTAAAATTAGGCTTAAAAATAATTTTTTTCTAGTAGAATGCACAAATTCCCCTTGGACAAATCTGCACCCTCATAGGCCAGGTGGTCTGCCAAAACCCGCAGGCGGGGAGGTGCCTAACAAGTGGAAAGAAAAATGCAACGAATATGCATGTGAACTCCCGGCAATCTCGGGCTTACTTCTTAAATTCGTTAGAGTTATTATGTTGACTTTATATTTTTTATTTGATTTAAGTAGAAAATTTTTATTAAGCCCTTAAGATTCCATGCTAAATCAAATACGACATACAAGAGGTACCAAAAAACTAGTAAAAGCAAGCAATCTTAATCGTAATCAACATTAATAAATAAATCAATTAAATTTTAATGTCCATAGGCAAGTGCCTTTTAATATTACAAACCAGAGTTTTTAGAAAAGTAAAGTGGCAGGGCATCACTGACAACAACCCGGATTCTACTCCTAAGACTCAAGTGACTTTGAGAATGGGTCTTCTCGCTATCCACTTATTTGTCCTTCTGCAACTTCTTGATTCATCGGTTTCGGATATCCAAATGAAAAGAAACTCCCCCTTAAACGGGGTGTTATCTTTTCTCTTTGGGTATTTTCAAAGTCATCCAAATTTGGAGTTCCAAATGGAGAGTTACTCTCCCCTAAGGGATGTCCCTTTCTCTTTGGGTTCCAAATTGGATGTTTTAAAATCACATTCTCAAATTACTTTAAAGTACAACTCAAATTATATCAAATTATATTTAGAAAATAAAAAAAATTCTAAACTCGATCCTGTAGTGTTATCCTAATAATCAGCAGTTATATAAATAATTCCAAGCAGTTATATCCAATCTCAAGCACTTATAATCAATCTCAAACAGTTAATATTTGAAATTTAAAGTGTTTAATTACTCACAACACAGTGCAGAAAAGTATGTAAATAAACACATCAACTCTAAGCTAGCAAACAGCATGTAGTGAAATCTCGAAAACCTAGCACACAGCTACAGAAAAGTAAACACCGGCCTAGCCTAAAATTAAAGTTGGTTGTCCTAGCAAACCATCTAAAGTCGGTGCAAAGGTTGTGTGGTTTTGATATGTTCTATATAGGATAAGTATTTCAAATTATTTGTAGTTATGGTTGGTTGAAAGGCTTAAGGGAGAATATTGGTTAAAGTTCAAGTCTTAATGATTTGAGATTAATTTTAAGATTGATTTTTAATTATTTGTTAGATATCATCTTTATTTCTCACCGAGGCCGTGAAGTTTATTTCACCTAATAGCCTCATAGGCCTGGGTTACCCAGTGGTATCCGGTATGATTAAATGATTTGATTTGATTAAGGTTTAAAGGTTAATGAATTTTAATTGAGATTGGTTGATTACTGGTTTTAAGGTTAATTAAGGATTTCTGAAGTTTTAGAGTGATTTTCAAGTTTTAGGAATTTTTTGGATTATTTTAATCACTTGATTAAGGGTCAAAAATTGATTGTTTAACTAAGGTTAAATTCTGGAAAGTTAGTATTTTATTAAAATATTAGACCTTAAGATGAGTTGTTAAACACTAAGTTTGTTGGATTTGGATTTTTCTACATTTAGTTATGAAGGTTTGAAGTTTTGACTTAAGTTTGACCGGTTTGTTGACTTTTTGACTTTGACAGATTTTGGAAGGTTTAAAAAATTTTAATAAATACTAGACTTAATTTTGAGTTGAATGCATTTGATTTTGGTCAATTTAGAGTTTTCTAGAATTAGTTATGATTTTTTAAAGTTTGAGTATTTGTTAGAATTTTTTTAAATTGTTTAATTAAAGTCCCTTTGTTGATTGAATCCAAATGGACTCCAAACTCCTTGAAATCAACTCCAAAGGTCAGAAATGACCTAAGGAGTGATTCCCAAGTGTTTGAGAATTTTTTGGAATTTTAAATTATTTTTAATTAGTTAAATTAATTAAATATTCAATTTCACTTAAAATTAAATTAAGTTCAGATTTGCTATTAAATTAAAGTGATTTTTTTCATTGATTTAGGTTTCAAATTTGGTCAGTTTGAAATATTGTGTTTATTTTTTTTATTTAAATTTGATTTATTAGAATTTTTAGAAGTTTGAATGATTAATTAAGGGTTTGAACTTAATTAGGTTAATTGTAAGGGCTTAATGAATTCTAAAACTAGTGAGAATTTTTCTAAGGGCTAAGAGTGTCACTAAGTTTAAATGGTTCAAATTTCAAGTCAAAAAGATATATCTAAATTTCTAGAATTTTTCTAAGTTTTCTAAACATGTCCTTAATTATTGTCCTTAATGTTACTAGGTTAGCTAGGTTTAAATTAATTGATCTCTCTAACCCTTGGACTAACATACATAGATGCACACATAACATTCAAAATCAAATCCTAGATCTAGGAGAGCCCTAAGACTAGGTGCGGGTGTGTGCTCCCTACACATGCAAGAGACAAAACTAACTTGAATAATCAACCATTTGATTAGTGAATAATTAAGTTAATTATTCACTAATAATCCCCTTCAAGTCTCTTCATACAAGACAAATCATGCTTAAATTTTAAGGGTGATCTCTCAAAATTTAAAGATTTAAATACATATAATTTTAAAATAAAATTTAAAATATACATATATATAAACCTATATACAAAATATAAGTTTTAAAATTAAATAATTAGAAAAATATTATCAAAAAGTTTTAAAATATCTTTGAGAGATCTTATGATTATTAAAATAATTTGAAAATAAAATTTTAATTTTTGAAAATATTTAATTAAATATTAATTAAATATTAATTAAATATCAAAATACTCAAATAATTTAAATTATTTAAAGTATATTAAGTTTTAAATCTCAAAATTAATTTTAAATTAAAGTGTTTATAATTTCAAAATTTTTGATATATTATTCTAAATTTTTTTTATTTTATTTGAATATTCTTTGGATTTTGTAGTTTTAAATTAATTAAGATATTAAAATTTAATTTAAAATTAATTAATGTTCAAAATAATTTTTTAATTTGATAGCAATCACAATTGATAGCAATCACATATATTTTTAAATTTACAAAAATAACATGAAATTCTTCTTAAAGATCATTCTACAATTGATAGCAATCGCATATATTTACTTGATGAGTTTGATGCATTAAACAAAAAGCATGCTGAATTATCTGATGCACATGATTTATTAAAATCATCTCATGCTGAGTTAGAAAAAGAGTTTAAAAAGTTAAAAAATCTAAAAGCTTTTGAAAATAAAAAATCATCATTGCATGCATCACATAAAAATAAGCATCACCATATGAGTAGATTAGTGCATCCTTTTCCTGGAGTTAGATGCTTTTTATGTGGCATGCTAGGACACAACACACACTTGTACCATTCACCATAGTTCACATTGGGTCTGGAGACCTAATTTACATGATTCACAGCATGCATTGCATTCTACTTTCCATAAGAAGGAACTCAAACATGTTTGAGTTCCTAAATCTGACATTTGATAATTTTGTAGGCAAGCTCTCACAAAAGGCCTCGTGAGAGCATGTGGTACTTGGACAGCGGATGCTCTCGATATATAACTGGCGATGTCAATCAATTCATTTTGCTGGAGGTCAGGACAGGAGGCAATGTTACTCTTGGAGACCACCACCAGGAAGGTGGTAGGCTCAGGTATAATTGAAAATTCTAAGAACCTTCTGATTGAAAATATTTTGCTTGTAGATGGACTGAAACACAACTTGCTCAGCATCAGTCAGCTTTGCGATAAGGGCTTCATTATAAAATTTTTGGCAAATTCATGCATTATCAGCTTAAATAATAACACTGTTTTGCAAGAAAAATGGATCAACAACGTTTACATGCTTGATTTAAATAATATTGAATGTTATGCTTTATTTTGCTTAAAAATTGATGTTGACGATTCATGGTTGTGGCACAGGAGATTATGTCATGCCAGTATGAAAATCCTTAGGAAAGTAACCCAGAAAGACTTAGTTAGAGGGTGTCCCCAAGCTTAAGTTTTCAAAAGATCACCTTTGTGATGCCTGCTAATTAAGAAAGCAAGTCCACTTCACTTTTCACTCCATTAAGGACATTAACATCTCTAGACCTTTAGAAGTCCTTCACATGGATTTGTTTGGACCCATTAGCACTGCCAGCTTAGGAGGAAAAGTATATGATTTTGTGATTGTCGATGGCTACTTGAGATTCACTTGGACTATATTTCTGTCACACAAGAATGAGTCTTTTGATGAGTTTAGAACATTCTTCACTAGGATTCAAAAAAAGCTAGGTTGTGAGATTTTGATCATCCATAGTGACCATTCGGGAGAGTTTAAAAATGAGAGATTTAAAGACTTTTGTGAGGAGGGTTAGTCACAACTTCTCAGCTCCTAGGATCCCTCAGTAGAACGGGATAGCTAAAAAGAAGAACCAGATCTTAGTGGAAGCCACTAGAGCCATGCTTGCTGAGTATTCACTTCCAAAATACTTTTGGGCTGAAGCGGTTAATACAGCTTGTTATGTGTTGAATAGGGTGAATGTTAGAGCCAAATTAGATAAGACACCCGATGAGATCCTTTAGGGTAGAACATCAAATCTTTCCCACCTTTATGTCTTTGGTTGTAAGGTTTTCATTCACAATAATGGGAAGTCTCACTTAGGAAAATTTGACCCAAAATCTGATGGAGTGTTTTTAGGATATTTTAGTGTTGGAAAGTCTTTTAGGGTTTTTAATAAGAGGACATTGGTGGTGGAAGAGACTACTCATGTAGTGTTTGATGAATCTGATCCTAGGAAGCCTAGAGTTGAGGATGATGATGATGTTGGAAAAATTACCACTGGAGTAGAAAATTTGGAGAAGATGGTAGACCCCCAAAACACTAAAGGAGTAGGAGAGATTACCCAAAGAGCAGGAAATGAAGATATGGAGGAAAGGTTTGAACCCACGCACACTTTGCCTAGAGATTAGAGATACTCTTCGAGTCGCCTCAAAGAAGTGATCTTAGGAGACCCTTCTAAAGGAGTTAGGACTAGGCATGGACTTAGGAAGGAAGTGAACCACTCTTCCTTTATCTCAATGACTGAACCCACCAACATCAATCAATCCCTTTCTGATGAATTTTGGATCCTAGCCATGTAAGAAGAGTTGAACCAATTTGTTAGGAATGATGTCTGGGAGCTTGTAGAAAGACCAAAAGGACAAAGTGTAGTTGGAACCAAATGGGTCTTTAAGAATAAAATGAATGATTCTGGTGTGGTGGTTAGAAATATGACAAGATTAGTGGCTAAGGGGTACAACCAAATAGAAGGGATTAATTTTGAGAACACCTTTGCCCCTGTAGCTAGATTAGAAGCCATTAAAGTGCTATTAGCCTTTGCATATTATAAGGGATTTAAGCTTTTTCAAATGGACGTTAAGAGTGCCTTTTTAAATGGGGTAATAAAAGAGGATGTGTTTGTAGAACAACCCCTAGGTTTTGAGAGTTCTCAATTTTCAAATCATATTTTTCAAATTAAAAAAGGCCTTTTATGGATTAAAACAGGCACCCAGAGCTTGATACGAAAGGCTTAACGCATTCTTACTAGAAAGGGAGTTTGTTAAGGGGAGCGTAGACACCACCCTTTTCCTGAGGAAAGTAGGAGATGAATTACTCATTGTTTAGATCTATGTTGATGATATACTTTTTGGATCTTCAGATAAAAGACTATGTGATGAATTTTCTAAAATAATGAGTAAGGAGTTTGAGATGAGTATGATGGGAGAATTGTCCTACTATTTAGGTTTTAGCATTAAACAATTGGATGATGGAGCTTTTCTGAGCCAAACAAAATATATAAAGGACATCTTGAAGAAATATGAAATGGACAAACCCAAACCAATTAATACTCCCATGACCTCAGGAATTCAGTTGGACAAGGACCCAAATGGAAAATCAATTGATTAGAAGAAGTACAGAGGGATGATTGGATCTTTACTTTACATGACTGCTAGCTGACCTGATATAATGTTTAATGTTTGTCTCTGTGCTAGATTTCAAGCTAATCCTAAAGAATCCCACCTGATCACTGTTAAGAGAATTCTTAGATACCTTTTAGGAACCCAAAACCTAGGAATCTAGTACCCTAGGCACAACACTTCTTTTGAGATTATTGAATTTTCTGACTCTGACTTTGCTGGATGTAAGGTGGATAGAAAAAGTACTTCAGGAACCTGCCAATTCATAGGACAATCTTTAGTCTCCTAGTCTAGTAGAAAGCAAAACTTAGTTGCACTTTCCACTGCTGAAGCTGAGTACATTACTTTAGAAAGTTGTGTGGCCCAAGTCTTTTGGTTGTAATAGCAAGTTCTGATTTAGGATAACCTGTAGGCACAATTCTAATCATTTGTGACAACATTAGTGCCATCTGCATTTCTAAGAATCCTATCCAACATTCAAGGACCAAGCACATAGACATAAGACATCACTTCATTAGAGACCATGTGACCAAGGGAGACATTGAGTTACACCATGTGGCAACTAAGAATCAACTGGCTGCCATCTTTACTAAACCACTGGCCTTCGACACTTTCAGTACTTTAAAGACTAGATTGGGTGTGATTGACATAAACGCAAGAACTCGATTTCTGATCTCTGTTTTTATTTGTTGTTTTCTTTTTTTTCTTGTGTATGTTTTTTGATTTGTTTCTGTTACTTTTAGACTCTGCTGATTCGATATCTTATGCCTTGATTTTGATTTTGAAAATTTGTAATCAATAATTAACATCTATAAATTAGTTAAAGAGAAGAACACTGTTAATTGTTACATTCTCTCTAACTTCTTTTAGTGATGTAATTATCTTTTCTAAATAAAAATCTATCTCATATTAACAAATGGATTTTGAAATTGAGAACTTTTTAAAGGCTTGATTTCAAACTTCTGATTGTAACTAATTACTTTGACATATTATTCTATAAAATATTTTTCTGAAAACAAGTTTTTGAACGGATCTCTTCTTCTAAACCAATTGGCTTTTCTGATTTAGATTATTGTTTTTCTAAAGATAATTTATCCTTTTATCCTAAAAAAGACTGAGTTAGGACTAACTGGATTGATTGTTCTACTGCTTTTTTAGATTTGGAAGATGTTAACTAATTGATTTTGCAAATTTTTGAAATCATATGGAAAAATTATTGTATTCAGTATAAACAAAACTCTGTGTTTTTGTGTTTTTTTGTTCATTTTTGTCTTTTTCGTATCTGATTTTCTGTTTGTTTTTATTATTTTTAGTGTTTTTGGGCCTGATCTGGTTATCTCCATGCACTCTCAATTTTCAAATTTTTCACATCATCCTGGACGATCCTCATATCGTCCTGGACGATCGGTTCCATTCACTTCTCGAATCCATCTGTTGACTGTTCTGATTTTTCTGCTGTTTATCATCTTGGACGATGTATTATCATCCTAGACGTATGATCGTTCTCTACTTCAATTATCTTTGATCGTTCTGGACAATCCTCTTTCGTCTTGGAAGATGCCTTTGCTTCTGCACAATTATTGATGCCCGTATAATTGATACACGTAACATACGTTTAATAAGCCTTAAATTTGGACGGTACGATCCATTATTGGAGAATTGTCCCGGACGATCCACTTGTTCGTCCTGGACGATACACGTGGCAGTGCCTTTAAATGTTTTAAATTTGGCCTGTACGATCAATAATTGTTCATCATCCTGGATGATCCACATATCGGCCAGGACGATATGCTTTTTCAACGATCGTCCGAATTGTCGCCTCGGGACGATCTCCTGTGTCTTATCGTCCCGGACGATACCTGATCGGCCAGGCCGATACGACCGTCTTTTTGACCAATCGTCCAGCCTCAATTATTGCACCATATCATCCTGGACGATCCTGCGATCGTCCTGGACGATCCTGCCGATTTTTTAAATACCGAGCCTTTCCAGCCGTTTTTCTCACACCTTTTCTTTCCACTTGCATTCTACTCTCTTTTCTCTATATTTTGTGCTAATGGCTGGTGGCAAATGCTCTCGTCAAGTTTCAGGAAGTTCCTCGAGGGCCACCTTGGACCCTCGCTTCATGGAGGCGGAAGATCAAGCCGCCTATCATCGCTATAAATCAGCCGGCATCACTGTGTCTTGCTCAATCAATCCCAACCAGCTCTCTTATTCGGTACTCGATCTTTTTACTCACACCTCTCTCTATTTTATTCTAACGCTCGCAGTCCCCTTCAATTCTGAGCTTTTGTGTGAATTTTTTGCGAGCCTTAGAATTAATTTTTCTTTCACCTCTCTTCGCTCATATGTGAATCGACGTCTTGTCGAGATCACATACCAAGATTGTGCTGAATTTTTGTAGCTCTCCACCACAAGAGACAAACTTCACACTCTTTGCTCTGATCCTGATTATGATTAGGCTCCGGCCAATCACTTCCTTCGGAACACCACATCCCACTTTCATGTTGGAGAGACTAGCTCTTTACTCAAAATGCTAGGACTGTTCAACATGTCCTTCGCACCTCTATAATCCCAAAAGCTGGTGATCGTGTCCACATTACTCCTCTTCTTTCGATCACCAGTTTTTACATTCTAGCCCATCGCAAATTTAATGCAACTGACCTGATCTTTCGCTACATCGAACACTTGACCACAATTCGCGATCCAGGCCATAGGAGAAAGCCAAATCTAGCCCAAGGATATATCATTGCTTGTCCTAGAATCCAAATACAATCTCCAATACCCAGCTCTAAATTTCAAGCTTTCATTCTATTCCAACAAGTCTTTCAATGTCCTTCATAGTACTCGTCTCCATCCAGGGGACGAAGAACCTTAGGGGGCCGAAGAGGAGGAAGCTCTCGCACCTGTTCCTGCACCTGTTCTGCTCTGCCATCGCTCATAGCTGGGATCAGTTGGTGGAGCGCTTTGACCAGTGAGAGGCCTGATTTGACACTTACATTGCTGCATAGGAGCAACAACATGTTGAGGACATAGCCTGCTACGAGCAGCACCGTGCAGAGGACTTAGCCCGTTTTGACGCTTACGTTGCTCACCAGCAGCAGCAGCACGCCCAGGATATAGCCTGGTTTGGTGCTCAGTTTGCTACACTGACTAGCTACTTTCAGCAGCCTCCACCACCTCCACCTCCACCGTTAGATGATCAGGGCCCACCGTTTTACTAGTCTTTCTTTTGTTGTAGTTTGTTTCTGTTTTTTTGTTGGTAGTTTCTGTTTTCTGTTTTACGTTTCTCCCTCTTTTTGGTGATGTCAAAAGGGGGAGTGATCTGCTGTACTACTAGTTGCTTTGTACTTTGATTTTGATAGTCGACTTATGTTCTTTTCCTTCACACTGTCTTCATTAAATTGACTGAACTCCTTAAATTTTTTCTTGTGTGTTTGTCATCATCAAAAAGGGGGAGATTGTTGCGTCTGTTTTTCAGAAATAGAATTTTAATGATTGCAAACACTTATGTTTTACTTCGACTGCCTTATCTATTAACATTTTAGGACCATAGGATCGAGACTGCAAGTTGAACCAGCTCAAGATTAAGTAGATTTGGTCTGAGTCGGTCTATAATGTATTTTTTTCCTTTCTTGAGTCAAATGTAATCCTTATGGTGCCTGATGCTAAGTAACCTTGCACACACACATGAGTGAATTTTTTATGTCTAAACTTAGAGTTCTCTGTTTTAAGTACATCGTCCAGGACGATCCAAAAATCGTCTCGAACGATCAGTCAAAAACAGAAACCCTAATTAGGGCATCCTGATTAAAGCATCCGTCATTAAGTATATCGTCATGGTCGATATTTGTATCGTACGGGATGGTAGGCTCAAATCAGAAAGAATCAGCCGCTAGATCAATTTAGGAAGCTTTCATTTTTAATTATCGTCCAGGACATCGTCTTGGACGATGCAGTGCAACTATGCCTAAATTAATCTGGAGATTAAGTAATCAAGGTTGATTGATACGATCATATCGTCCTGGACGATCGCAGGATCAGCCAGTACGATCCGTGTAAAAACTTTGATTTCTTCTAGACGACCAGAGCGATGTGCTGGGCGATTTGGGCAGATTTTGAACTAATAGGTCAAGATGATCGCGAGATCGTCCTGAACGATCAAGTCATTTTACTTTCGTCCTAGACGATAATGTAGGTTCTTGAAAATCTATATAAAGGACCCATGCCTTTTCATGCATAAGACCTTGAGTGCTACTGTCTTGACCTAAGAGAGCCTAAGGAGAGGGAGAGAGAGAGAGAGGAACTTGTGAGGGGGAGTTTGTGAGAGGGTTCATAAAAGTTGCTCCAAGCAAGGTTTCAAATCGTCTTCTCCGTTCTTCGTCCTTCGTCCTTGGGAGGTTCTTGGGAGGTCTACTTCAGCAAATGGTCCGGGTTCTCTGCCCGCTTCAGGAGGAAGCAAAAGGAGTCGGTTATCTGCAGCACCGGGGTTGGTGAAAAGGAGTCTGTTGTAAAGGCTTCTCTGCCTAGCTATGGGAGCTAAAGGAGAGACACTTAATTAGTGCAATACTCGGAGGGTTCCTCCGAGGAGTGGACGTAGGTCAATGTTTGATCGATCCACTATAAATCCGGTGTGCTCTTTCTTTATTTTTTTTTCCGCATTTAATTTCCGCATCCGTTACTCTTTGTCGTGAATTGTTTTGATTTTAGTTTTGTGCTTTGATCGTAAAAAGTTTTAAAATACCAATTCACCCCCTTCTTGGTTAGCCTCGAGACTAATTCATAAGGGCTTAACATCCCTAACGAACTCTCACTTTGGTCAATTTTGATGATAAAAGTTCTTTTCAATAAATAAGACCATCATTTATGAATGGCTAACACAATCTCCATCAGTTCTTTCTGATAGACTGACTTGTCTTGCCCTGTCTGTAAACATTTGATTGAAATGGGCCACTGGTCTTTGATTCTTTGTGAATATTGCTCCCAACTTAAAACCTGAGGCATATGTCTAAACTACAAAAGACTAGCTAAAATCTGGGAGTGCTAATTCTGTCACACTGGATATAGCCTTCTTTAACTCGTTAAAAGCCTTGGTGGCTAGCTCTACCCAATTGAACTTGTCCTTCTTGAGTTGTTTCATTAATGACCCTGTTATTAAACTATATCCTTTTAAAAAATTTTGATAGTAGCTTGTGTGTCCCAAGAATCCTCTCAATTCCTTGAAAGTCTTAGGTATGGGCCATCTAAGTATGGTCTCAATCTTACTTTGGATAGCTGCCACTCTCTCCTGAGATAGAACATGTCCTAAAACTCCACTCAAGTTTGGGTGAAAGAAAACTTCTTCTGATTGGAAAATAAATAGTGCTCTCTTAAGGTAGATAACACAACTCCCAAATGCTCCTAGTGCTTCTGCTCAGACCTGTTATATACCAATATATTGTTAGAAAATACTAGCACAAACCTTTGTACTGGAATAACCTATTCATCAGAGACTAGAAAGTGGGTTGTGCGTTAGTGAGGCTAGAAGGCATTACTAAGAACTTGTACTTCCCCATGTGCATCCTAAAAGCCATCTTGTCGTTGTCTCCTAGTCGCACTTTGATCTTGTGCTTCCCGGATTTCAATTCGATCTTGAAGAATATCACAGATCCATGCAACTCATCTAACATCTCATCAATTGTTGATATGGGAAACTTATATGATATAGTTTCCTTATTCAAGGAACGGTAATCTACACAGAACCACCAACTTCCATCATTCTTCTTCGCCAACAATGCAAAACTAGGGAAAGGGCTCACATTGGACTTGATGATTTTAGCTTCAAGCATCTCCTAAATCAAACTCTCAATCTTATCCTTTTAGATCTGAGGGTAGCACCCTACGTGCCAGGAAAGTGGTCTCCGTGCAGTAAGAACCTCCTAAACTGACCCCTCTACTACTCCTCTATAGTGAATTCTTGTCCTCAATCACTTGAGCCAACTCTATTGTCTCTCCCAAGTCATCGGGCATTGCCACCTGCATCGCTACTCTCAACTTTTGTTTGAGGCCTTTCTTAAATTTTCTATGCAATACAATCTATGGTAACCTCCCTATTTGTCTTGACAGAAGCTCAAATCTTTCTTGATACTCCATTATAGTGTCTACCTCTATTAATACAACAAATTGCTCATAGTAATCCCCATCCTGCTTGGCTTGAAAACACTCCAATAAACAGTTGTTAAACTCCTCCCACGAACGAATCGTGTGCCTTGTCTCCCTCCATTGCTACAATGTTAGTGCCTTCCCGTCAAGACATAGAGTTGTTGTCACAGGTCTCTGACATTCTGTTAACCCGTTCACCACGAATTTTCTCTCCACCATATTTATCCAACCATGCGCATCCTCCCCTTACAATACATGCAATTTCAACTTCATAATCTTCTGATCTCCACCATCCCCATATCTTCTTCCACCTCTCATGTTTCTCATGAAGCAAGCATTAGTACTGTCCATGATTCTCTATCCTATCTCCTTCAGTCGTATTCAGCCTGCATGTTCTCCTTTTCCCATTCCCTTCTACCTCCATATCCCTATCCATACCTCTCCTTGGTAGAAGTTCAATGGGGGGTATTTCTTCCTCCTCTGCTCCAATGTTCACCTCTCCGTTTGCCTCGGCATGTCATTTTCATGATTCCCCCTGGCTTCCGATAAACCTGCCTTATCTTGTTTCTTTAACATATGTTTCATCATCTCCTCGAGATTTCCAAACTTTCCTTCTATTACTGATAAACGCTAATCCATCATTGAAAAACCATCATCTATTGCTCGCAAATTGGATTGCATATGCCCGATTTTCTCCTACAACTAATCTTCCAACGCCTCAACTCTTCTTCCAGCTATCAGTCACAAGAAATTGCTCTGATGCTAATTTGTTAGGACTTGACCATCAAAAAGCAGTGAACAATAGAAAAATTCAACAGATTTTATTGATAAGAAAAGAAACACGACCAAGCAAGATAAAATACTTCTCTTTCGAGGGGAGGACCATCTCTCATAAGCTCTAGACGCCTCTAGAATCCATTACAAAAAAAAGTGGTCAAGAAAACACTTGCAAACCTCTGTATAAAGATAAAAAAATACAATAAAAAGGCATAATATATGCTTCCCTATTTTTCCCCCCAAAATCTGAATTTATTTTCCTCCCAAAACCTGAATTTACTACATATTTGCTCCCTATATTCTCCTTTGATAAGTGATCCACTCTAATTTTGTTCCCTTTCCAGGTTGTCAGCCGCCCCCTCTCACCGCCCACTATTTTGATTGAGCCGGCTTTGTTTTGGGCTGACTGTAAACAGGGCCGGCTGTAATGAATGGACCAGCTCAGCTGGTCCATCAAAAGAGTAATAAATGTAGCTTAGAATTTATCATATTAAAGATACTGAATGTATAATATGCTTAAGATGAGATCGTGTAAAATAAACTCCGTGATTTGGGCAAAAGATAGACGAAGCATTGGTAATATGATTGGTATAGAATTTAATATAATAATGTTATGAAAAGATCTAAATTAAAGTTAATTTACACTGAAGTTATGAAAAATGATATTCACACTTGATTTAAATTTCATGTAGCACACAGTAAGGATTAATGAAGAAAATAGTTGGGTTTTGGCATGAAGATAATCATGAAATTACCTTTTATCTTTTTTTATTTCTTTTAATAATTTCAGAGTATGGATACACCACAAACATCACAGAAAAGAGTGATGTCTACAGCTATGGTGTAGTACTCTTAGAGATCCTCAGCGGTCGCAGTGCCATTGAGCCCATGGCTGCTGATGGGCTTCATATAGTTGAGTGGGTGAAGAAAATGATGGGCAGCTTTGAGGCCAGGATGAATATCATTGACTCAAAGCTTCATGGCCTCCCAGATCAGATGGTTGAGGAGATGATTCAAACAATGGGCATTGCCATGTTTTGTGTGAATTCGATGCCGTCGGAAAGGCCAACCATGGGTGAAGTGGTTGCTCTTCTGAAGGAGGTGAAGTGCCCATTGGAAGAGATTGGGAAAACATCAAAGCAGCCACTTACAAAGCCTGTGAACTATAGCTGATCGTCTATTCTAGTTTTTGCTTTCTACTATTTGAATTAATTTTCTTTTGAAATGAACGCTTTGATTATTCTTGCTTTTTTCATAAAGATAATGAGGGTTTATGTAGGTTGGGAATGAGAAAGGGAGAAGGTTGTGTTGCTTTGGTGATTGATGTGCAGTTCAAGATTTTCCTGACATTGCAAGCTGAATTCTTAATTCCCTTATGTCAGACCATGGTTTCTCATTTGTATAACTTGACATTGCAAGCTGAATTCTTAATTCCCTTCTTATATCAGACCATGGTTTCTCATTTGTATAACTAACTAGTAATTGCTTTCTAATGCATAGTTCTATCGTAGTAGCTTCAATAAACCAAAAATTTAGATTTGATCGCGTTTACAGAAAAAAGAAAAAAAGGTTGGCGCAATGTTATCTAGATAGAAATGTTATTTTGATAATATTGTTGTTGAGATTGCGATGTTAATTTAATTCGATATTTCTAGTTCGTATAAATATAAATAAACACACGTACGTTGTGAGCCAAACAGCTCGAGTTAAATAAACATATAGCCAAATTACAGTATGAAGTGTAGCGAGAGTCAGAGGTTATATAGATGGCAGCAGATGTGTAATAGAGAACCTGTCAAAATTGCAATAAATAAGCTGTAAAGAGGGTCATACAAATCCTCTAAAATAAATTTAATTTTCTATCATGCAAAATGATGATAACAATCAACCAATAATTTAAAGCACACATAAAATTCTCCATATGGCAAAATAATTGAGCGTCGGAATATTATGAAGCGATGCAAACAAACGTCAAAAATAACATAAATTTGATCTCAAAGGTCTACTAGCTCTTGCCTGTTTTTGCTTCATTGAATTTTACTTGCATCTAAGCTGGTATTTCATATGATTAAAAACTAATCTGTCATAGGTGTCAAATATTTAGTCATTCCTTTTTTTTTTTCAAATATTGTAAATTGGAGAGACAAAGACTAATAGTAAAATGCTTTAGCAATCCGCCATTAATGATGCTTTCCTCATTAATATTAGTAGCATGTAGTCAACAAGGTTGGAATAAGCAGTTTAACACCTCCAAAAGGAAGGCTTCCTTTCTTCAACTCAGGAGAAAAATGACAACTAAAAAATAAATGGTTTGTGCTTTATTCTCCGAATTATAAAGAGTGCACCTGAGGTTATATTAGTAAAATTATTTTAAAGTAATGTGTCCATAATTTTGAGATTATCATTTATAAAACGTCAATAAAACTTAAAAACTAAAAGGCATAGTGCTTATGCCGAATATATTTGATGCAACTAGGCTTAAGATGGTTGTAGAGTGGTTTATATATCACTCAAAGAGGTTGTTTTTCTAATTCTAATTGATGGAATCCTCATTAAAGTGGGCAAGAATTTCCTGAATTGTGGTATAGATAGTGGTGAATTTATCATGAATTTGAATGTTCTAATTAAGATTATTTACAATAGCGCTAAGAGAAGCATTAGCAAAGAATAGGAGGTACATATTTGTTTATTGCCTGATTAGTTGGATAAGAGGCTTGGAATGAATCCAAAGGCCATTAGATATGGAGAAGTAATTACCAATGCCAATGAAAACCTTTCCAGAGCTTAAAAGACATGGGAGAGGAAACATTATATGCTACCATATAAATTTTTCCACTAAGAAAGGAAAAGAAGAACCCTTAGAAAAAATTCATATGAGTTCTAATTTACAAAGCTAAGTTGAGATAGTAAATTATGGGAATGCCCAAGCCCCCTTTAACCTTAGGAGTTCACTTATTTTTCAAGAGGTGAAATTTCATCTTAGAATTGCTCCCATGGTAAAGTAAATTGGAGTAGGCGTTTTGAATTTTCTTTGAGATAGGCTAAGAATAAAAAATTGATTAGTCTATAACCACTGAGGTTCTAAATAAAGTATTTAAGTAATTATAGTTTACCCATAAAGGAAAACAAAAAAAGATTACTTTCCACCCCCTTCAAAATTTTGTTAAGTGTGTCAACCAACTGATAGAAGTTGACAACAATTGAGATCTTTTTAGCTACATAAAGAAGGTGAGTTCTATTGAGGCCACCATTTGCAATCCCAATAAATAACCTCTCATTAGCTAGTTTAGCTACATAAAAGTGACTTGCATAAAATGAATTATATTAGGCATATTATGACTCATGTTATGATTGAACCTATTAGCAAGAATTTTGACAATAAAATTGCAGAATAATTATAGAGCAACATCAATATGAAGACATTGCTCTTACTAGCATGAGAGGCTTTGGGATTGTGAGCTATGGAAATGGATTTAGCAATTCTAAGGAGGGTTTTTATTATGAAAAAGTGTTATGGTTGTCAACATTGGAGGCTCAACAAAATTCCAGTTATGAATAATGATATCAATGGTGTAGTTATCAATGCAGTGGACTTTATGCCAAACTAAACATTAACAAGTTAAATTTCTTCATTAAACCAAAAGGCAATAAGAGCATTTTGGGCATAGGAGGAAAGGTTATTTCATTCACATTGAGAAAAATAATCAACATTGAAAACATCTTATGTTAGCTAGAAATGACATATGAAATAGAAGAGGTATTAAAATACATGTGAGTAAAGAGTTCCTTTAGGAAATTTTAGTTCATCCTGTTAGTAAATTTTTTTAGAAGAAAATGTGAAGATATTCTTTACTGCAAAAAAAAAAAAAAAAAACCTTGGTTTTAGCGATGTAGCATATCATATTGATGAAGATAATGAAGCTAAAAATCTAATTAAAAGAGAGAAAATCAAAGGTTACGAAAAAGATTAAAGAATGCCCAATTACAAGAGCCGAACCAAAAGCCTAATAATGAGTACATAGTTTCAAAATTTAAATATGCCCAAAGAATAAAAAAGTAAAGGTGAAAGAGGACAGCTTTGACGAAACCCACTCCTTGCATAAATCAACTTGGATAAACTACCATTAATCACAAACAAGAATTTTGGGTCTTTAACACATTCCATATGCCAACTGGAGAACCTAGGAAGAAATCTAAAGTAACCTAAAACATTCCTCAAGGTATCCCAACTCTTAGAATCATAAACTTGCTCCATATCAATTTTAAAAGAAACTAACCCTTTATAAGATTTTGAAAACCTGAACTTAAAGAATACTTTCTAAGCTACCAATACATGATCTGATAGTGACCTGCCCTTTAGAAATGCCACTTGCTCCATTGATATTAGTTTATGAATAACTGATTTCAATCTATTCAAAAGAATCTTGGTGTCCACCTTATAAATAGACCTACAAAGGCAGATAGGCCTATAATTATATGGAGCCGTAGGATTACTCGCCTTTGGAATAAGCACAATTAAAGTTTCCTTCCATCTAGAATTCATTTCCCTAGAATAGAAAAACTTGTTTATAGCATTCCCAAAATTTTCTTTAATAATACCCCAATAATCTTTAATAAAGGAATATGAAATGCCATCATTTTAAGGAGATATGTTATCACCCATTTTATTCACAACTCCCTTAATTTCCTCATAAGATAATTCCCTATTCAATAAACATCTATCATCTTCATCAAGATAGCTCGACGGGGAAGGCCAAACATCCAAAACACAATCCCTTTCCTTCCATTTCCCGTCAAAGAAAAGAAAAAAAAAACATCAACAATCTGAGGTTGGTCCTCAACAATCTTTCCATTATCACATTTGATATTAAAGTTCTAATTAGAATTCCTCCTAGCACTAGCAAATTAATGGAAAAAGTTGGAATTGGTGTCACCCTCAGCCATCCACTTTACCTTTGCACATTGCCTCCACCAAGTGTTCAATCAAGACGATGTAGAATTCAGCTCACTCACTTTTACCTTTAGCGCCCAACTATCCTCCTCAAATAGCCATCCATCTTTGGATTCCTTTATTTACAACTCCAGGATACCCTTCCTTAGATCTTCTTTTAGCTGAACATACTTCTTATGCTTGGATTTCCTCCAATACCATAATGCTTTCACTGTTCTTTTCAACTTTAAAGTTCTAATTAGAATTCCTCCTTTGAAGCTCTCACCCGCCTTCTTACTCTAAGCATTCCTCACCATCGTAGCTGATGCTAGATAAGAAGCCCAAACATCTTCAAAACTAATAATCCTATTAGATAAAAAACATTGATTCATAAGATTTAAAATAATCAAACAATGATTAAAAACAACTCTAGCAAGATTTCAAACCACTAAATAATTGGAAGAATGAATTCAAGAAACATCTATATAATCTTTTCAAAATTTGAGGACCACCCACCTTATTGTTGCACAAAGTGAATTTGGGGCCAATACAACCTACCTCGTGAAAGTCATTATTAATCAAAAAGGACTTCAACTCTTTGGAGCCTTGGAAAAAGATGAATCTCTCTCTCTCTCTCTCTCCCCCCCCCCCCTATTTGTCTTTCTTAAACAATAAACAATTAAAGTCTTCTCCCACTACCATTGGCAAATCCTTGGAAGAAAAAGTTTCCAACTTCCCCCAAAGTTCCCTTTTTTTGACAATCTGCTTGCTTCCACACACTACAGAAATTCTCTAAACACTCTTATTCAAAACATCTAACTCACCTATAACAAATTTGTGAGAAGATTCCAATATTGAAAATGAGGCAACCTTGGTCTTCTAGAGTACAAGAATTCCACCAGACAACCCATCTGACAACACTTGATAAAAATCCTAATCAACGCCAATTAGAGAATTGACTTACCTTCTATTAATAGAAGTCAACTTAGTTTTCAACAAACCCAAAAAAAATCTTAATCATTAACAAATTCCTTAAGATATAGAGAAGCTTGCCTCTTCCTATCTCCTATACAATTCCAAAAGCAATAGATGACATTAATGAAAAAAAGGGAATGAGTTCCACATTTTATCTTTCAAATCTCCATCCAATTTCCTACTTATAGGAGCCAACTTAATAGGACCCGTTCCTCTAAGTTCCTTACCAAGTTTCTTCCTCATAGTAGAAGAACCCCCTTCCTTGCAACCCCACTCTTCCTTGAAATTTTTAACTTGACCATATGGTGAGCTAGCTCCACAATCTCTAACACCAACAAATATGCTAAGACTAGATGGCTCACCATCACCCCTCGAGGGTTCTATCTCTCCTTCCTCACCAAGTCCATTTAAATTGTAAACTTGTTACCATGGGTCGGAAGGAATAGAGGACCAAAAAAATAATCCGATCCCATCCCAGAAACCGGAGCATTACCTTGCTCATAAACAACCTAAATTATTTCACCTTCAACTGGAGCATTCTTGGAAATTAATCCTCCATGAACCAACTCTGAGGAGCCTCCTTCCACAACCTCTACACCCAATTTAGCTTATCAACATGAATTGGATCCTTAAAAGTAGGACACTTCAGCACAACAACCTTCCCCCCATGGAACCCAATACTCCTAGAACCGGG
Source organism: Dendrobium catenatum (assembly GCF_001605985.2). Classification (NCBI taxonomy): domain Eukaryota; kingdom Viridiplantae; phylum Streptophyta; class Magnoliopsida; order Asparagales; family Orchidaceae; genus Dendrobium; species Dendrobium catenatum. The sequence goes on along the minus strand of NW_021319178.1, from coordinate 9,668,797 downwards.
ATTATTAATTTTCCTCTTTTTGTGGTTGACATGGATCCAAGGACCATATCCATCTTCATTCATTTGAGTTACATCACCCGCATTCCCACCAATAACTTTAAAAGAGTTTTCAATCGTCGGGATTACAACATTATCATAGTTCTTATAAGGCTTAGGACCGACATGAGGAGCACCCATTTTGGTATCTATAAATCTATTTTTATAGTGGCCAATTTTACCACAATTAAAATAGAAATAAGAGATCCTTTCATATTCAATATTCTTATAGAATCTATCTGAGTTCCCTTGAACCCAAACTCCTAGGGGAAGCATGTCATCCAACTTGATACAAACATAAATTCTTGCAAACTCTCTCCTTCCCTATTAAAACATTTTCTCATTGATTAATAAGGCTTATCAACTTTGGATGCAATCCTACGAACATTTATTTCATCCCAGCATTCTAATGGGAGATTAGGCATCCTAATCCAAATCATAGCATATAACCCCTTAAGAGAATTAGGAGAAAAAGTTGGGGACCACTTATCAATTATAATGATATGACCATTAACATACCATGGACCATTAGAAAGAACCAAATCCAAGGATTCTGCATCATTGAGGGCACATAATATCAATCCCATACCAAGCAAAGGTTAAATTTTCCAAACATATTCCATGGCCTTCGTAGTTCCAAGCTAATCACATAAAAAGGAACATTTTCACTAAAGACCTTTTCCACCAATACTTTTTGAAGCTTTTTTGGTATTATCCGATTCATTCTGCACATGCAACTTTACTGCTGCAACATCCTCTATCAAACAATCCTCATAATCTACATAAAAAATTATTCTATTAGAATTCTTGCTCCATGCTATTAGCAAAACATTACCTGACGATTCTTTCAAGTTTGCCACTCTAGAAATATCAACACCATTCTTGCACAAGCCCAAATCTCCATATTCACAATTCTGAACCATCACCATATCTCCTACCAACTGAATAGCACAAAAATTTCCAGCATGAAGCTTATTAGATGAATAAACACCCACAACACAAAGACCACCACTACTAGAACCTCTCACTGAATTATTAGAAACCGATACATCAAAACAGGCTATAACCTATGTATTACAGTCAGTCGAATCAGGCACACCAACCCCACCAGAAGGACTAGAATTAACTCTGTCATTCGCCATATTCGTCAGGCCAAATGAATAAGAATCTCTAGAGTTGAAAATAAATCACAGTTCAACTTTATGATAAAATAATTTTATTTTGGAATTAAAAAAAAAAAAAAAAACATTCGCCACCACATTCTTCCCTTTGTGGATACCTGGAATAACCTTCTTAGCAGCCAACAATCCTCCTTCATTGATAATAAAAGGTTTACCATTATTGAAATTTTCCGAGCATCATTGACAGAAGATTTAGATTCGATACCCATGGAACCATCACCGAAAGCAGGTGATGAAGATTTGAAAAATGATTGAGCAGGAAATAATGAACCTCCAAATGATGGCTGACGAATATCCATGGAACCTCTGACTGACGTTGATCGACGACCCTCCTCTGCCAATGGAAAACCCACTTAAATGCGACAAAATTGAAATATGAAACAAATTCTCTCTCTCTAAAACCCCAGACGTTCTCTTTCTTAAACACTAGACGTTCTTTAAAATTTTATAAATCTTTTTTTTTAATAATAATATATAGGCATTATTTTTTCTAATGGCTTAGGCTTAAATATTGAGGCACTATTTTTTTCTTGCATTCAAAATTCCATGTATAACAATACTTGTGTATAAAATTTAATGTGTTTAAATTTTAAAGCACTTTGTTAAAAATGTTTAAATAGCCTTAGGAGAGCTTGGAATGTAAGAGGTCTTTATACGCCCCCGCCCTCTCCTCACTTGGAACTTCTTTAAACTTAAAAAAAAAAAAAAATCTACACTTATACTATTGTCCGTATTGCTCTTCAAGTAGCATTCATGATGTCGCATCTATGTCATGGTGTTAGGTCGCGTCCGTCGTCTTCAAATCCGCATCTCAGGTCGCTGGTCGCGTCTATGTCTAGGGGTCCCACGTCGGTGGCTCGGCTCTTCCCGCTACCACGTCTAGGCGTCTAGGCGTCCGGCATCCCAGCGTCCCGGCGTCCCGCTTCCGGAGTCCGCTTCCACCCATCCAGCCATCCGGTGTCCAGGAGTCCCGTGTCCAGCCGTCCATGCATCTAGGCATTCCGGAGTTCAGGATTCCTGCGTCCAGCCGTCCAGGTTTCCTGCATCTGCAGCCTCTGGCCGGACCGGGCCTCCGTCGTGCTTAGCTCCAGCGTTCCGTAGATGTTCGTGGGTCAGGTCGTGCAACCCGGTAACCTGCACAGGTCGGGTTCAGGTTGATAAACCTGACCCGTTTTTAAAAATAGGTCGGGTTAGGGTCAACCCGTTTATGGTCGGGTCAAGTCGGGTTCGACCCGAACCTAACCCATTGACCCGAATCGACACCCCTATTTATCAATATTAGATTGAAAATATGACTAGGATGGTTGACTCATTCGATCTTAGGATTCATGAAATTGATATTAAGACCAAAGAATTATTTCAGGATACTAAAACTTAGATAAATGGACTAAAGAATGAAACAAAAAATATACTAAATTATTTAAAAAATAATAGTAATTATATCCCATGCCTTACTCAAAATCATAGTACACCATTAGAAGGTGATGATTCTTACATAATCTAAGGAAAATAACAACCTAAAAGAAAACAATCCAACCTTAGAAAAAGAGTTCTTTTTTTGCTAGAATGGAATTAATTGGACATGCCAAGATCTATTAAACTAATTGTTTAGCCAAAGAATAGTGACTAGGAAGGATCACTCTTACTTGGATTAAAATGAAGGAGATATTATGAACCAAATATTACCCTAAACATCATGATATGAAAGTACATGGGCAGTTGTTAACTCTAAGGCAAGGTATAATCCCTTTAATTGAATATATAAATATCTTTAACAACCTAATTTCTAGGACTAATTATACTAATAATAATTGAAAAAAGGGGTTCCTCTTTCTAAGAGCAAGAAAAAGACTTTTCTTTTTAATGATCTTATTTCTAATGCACACAATAAGCTTTATTCGTGGGATTCTAATTTCCTTAGCTTTGGAGGTAGACTTACTCTTATTAAAAGTGTTTTGTGCTCTTTACTTGTGTATATTTTTCAAACATTGCAACCTACCCTTGGTGTGTGTAATATGATTGAGAAATTAATTAATAAATTCTTTTGGCATGGTTCTAATGTGAATTCTAAAGTTTTTTGTGCCTCTTGGAACTACTGTTGTGGTCTGCTTGAAGAAGAGGCTTTTGGGCTGTTAAAATATGTGGGATTTATCTTATGCTTTTTATTATAAATTATGATTTAATTTTTGTTCCAAACTTTCTCTATGGGTCAAGTTCATGATTGAGAAATATTGTGCTGCTAAGAATCCTACTATGTGCTATTATAATAATGGTGACTCAAATGTTTGGAAAAGGCTGTGTAATATCAAGCGGAGTGCTGAACCCCTTATCAAATGGGGTCTGGGTAAAGATAACCTTTTTTATGGCAAGATTCGTGGCTTGATGGTCAGTCCATTGAGTCCTTGATTTATTCTTATTCTACGATTGCCACTAAAGTAGATGCTTTTATTACTGATAACAGGTTGGATTATAATAAACTGGTTGACATCATTCCTGAAACTATTATTATTAAAATTTTGAATCTGGCTATTAATACTGATTCTGAGGACTTATTATTATGTGATTTATCATACAATGGTATGTTGACCTTAAAAGATGCTTGGTATGAGCTCAAGGAGAAGCTTGTGTTAATAAAATTTACTCCATGATTTGACATAAGAGTATTCCTAAGACTATTTCTATATTTGTTTGGAGAATCATGCATAATTATATTCCTATTGATGATAACTTGAGAAAGAGAGGTTTTATTATTACTTCCATGTGTTAATGCTGCTTTCATAAAAAAATATACATCATGTCTTTATTTTCGGTACGATTGCAATTAAAATTTGGTCTCATTTTGATAATAATTTCAAGTAAAATAAGTTTAGTGCTAATGTTTTTATTAACTATTTGCTTGATTCTTGGTTCATTAACTCTAAATAGCATATTAGAAATGTAATTACTTCATTAATTTTGTGGTTTTTGTGGCTTGCAAGAAACAACTTTGTTTTCAATAATTGTAATATGGACTCTCAACACATTATTAGGAATATTAAAGATAAAGCGTGTAGTCTTTTCACTATCAAACTTTTGACTTCTGAAAATTTTAGGAATTACTTTTTCGTGTCTCATAATTTTGGTATATCTCTGCACTAAAGAAGTACTTTAGAGGAACCTAAATTGGTTTAGTGGATCAAACCACCCCGTAATATTTACAAGTTAAATGTTGATGGGGAAGTGAAGAATAGATCTTATGGGTGTGGTGGTATTGTTAGGAATGTTCAAGGTAACATGGTTTTGGCCTTTGCCACCCCATTGAAGAAGTGCTCTATGGTGTTGGTTGAACTCGCTATTATTTTTAATGGTCTTAAAGCTTGTATCTCTCTTGGTATTACAAATATTTGGATTGAGGTGGATGCCACTTCCAGTATCCATTATCTTATGTAGCAAATATATAGCATTTGCAATCTAAATCTTTTCTACCTTATCCATAAAATTAATCAGTTCTTAATTTTGGTTAACTTTACTATTACTCATGTTTATAGGGAAAGTAACTCGTGTGCTGATTTGTTTAGTAATTTTGTTTACAATTTTAATAATCTTGCTGACTTCACTATTACCAATTTACCTAATATATTGAAATGTATGATTAGGTTGGATAAAATGGATTTACCTTATATTAGAATTTAGGCACCCTTTGGCTCTATCATTCCCTGGATTTGTTTTAGTTGTTTTGCTAAGCATGGTTATGTTTTTTATTGGTTCCTTGGTGTTTGCATTTTATCTTTAGAAGTGTATTATATTCTACCCTATATGGTGTTTTATTTCTTATGGCCTGAGCAATGATTGGAATTGTTATTACCCTGATTTATAACCCCACTTGTTTCTCTTATATTCATGGGAGCCATTTTTTGGGTTGGCGGTGTTAATTGTAGTTTAGGGGGTTCTAGTTTGGTTGGCCCAACACATTGCATTTTTGGGGGGTTTCAGATTATTGGGGGTCGCTTATAGGCTGGGCATTGGGTTGGCACCTTTGGTTGGATTTTTTTTCTGGTTGATATTGGTTGTTATTATCTTTCTACTCATCTATGTTAGCTTTTTTATGGGATCTTTAAGTGTATTTCTACTACCAATTTAGTTGTTAAGGCCTATTATCTGCAATGGCTACCTTTTACTCAAGTATGTTACATCTTTTTATGCATGAATGAGTATGGGTTTAGAATTGAGTGGCATTAAGGTTCTCATCATGATGGTTGCTATGGAATTATCTTCCTAAGCTATTTTGGACAGGATTTTTTTGTGTGGACTTCCTCCCCTAATTCCTTGATTGTTGTGTTTATGTTTCTTGTTCTCGGAGCTGGATTGTTTTCTATTTTGTTGGCTCCTTTTACAATGGGCTTGTTTTTTCGCTACTTTGTTGGTTTTGCCAGGATTTGTTTTGTTGTAATAATTTTAGGGTGGATGCTTCAGATTACTTGCTGCTTTACATGATGTTGCCATATGCTATTTTGGCCTTCTGTGGTTGTTTGACATGTTTAGTTTTTCCTGTAAGGTTTCTTGGGCTTCCCTTTGTTAATGAGATTTCTTCTTATTGTTTTTGGATGGCCATGATTTGTATTAGCTATTGGCTGAGGGTTTCTAGGTTATTGATTATTAATGCAGAAGGGAGTATCTCTACATCCTTTTTAAAAATTATGGGAACCTTCATTTCACTTATTTTTATACTTTGTGTTATTTCTTTTGTTTGCTATGTTTGGTTTTATCTTATCTTCTCTTTCTATTGCAAGTTAAAGGGGGGGTTTTTTTGGTGGAGGATAAGTCTATTTTTTGCAGAAAGAATGTGCTCATTGATTCTTTTTTTTTTCTTTCTTTTTTGAGTGTTTTCTTCTTGCATCCCTAGATTATTACTAGGTGATTTTGTAATTTTTAGTTTAGGTGACCATCGGCTCATTGGAATTTTTTGGACATTTTTTGTAGCTCTTGAGAGCAATAAAGAACTAAATGTCTCCTTTAAGGACATTGTAATCTTTTTCTTTTGATTAACATGTGTCCCCCTCCGTGGGGTTTCCCTAAAAAATAATGAATGAAAACTAACTAATAACTTTGTCATCGGGCTTAAGATGGATATTAGGAACAAAGGAGAGTTATTCAATCCACAGACCTTAGAGGAAGCCTTTTATTTTGTTTTTAGTAGAAAATAAAAAAAAAGGTTTCTCTTCAAAAGTCAAAAACACATTGTTAGAACTATGCCATCTGTTGGCTTAATAATTTTCCTTAAACTCCCACTGTGGAAGATCTAAATATAATGAAATCATTTACTTTAAATGTCATGAAAGGGTTATGTGCAAAATAAATGTAAATATCAAATTCTTTTGTTAAAATAGGTGACCAAAAAATATAAACTATAAGTAAACTAAAATTGAGGATTGGAGAAGGAAAAATATTTTTAATATGTATATTATTTGTAATTAGTTATAAATGAAGTGCAATGAATATATTCTAAAAACTTGTTAAGTCCAAATTATATCTATAATGATTATTATATTTTTATGGCTTACAGTTTCGTGTAAGAAACATGTTAAAATTTATAAAATTTGAACCTACATCGCAGTGCCATAGAATCCAGCACCATAGTGCCAATAGTGCAGTTCCATAGTATAGTTCTAAAAATAACTAGAGAGCTTTATGTTGAGGTTCTACCCAGAGAGCACCATTGTGCCAGATCAAGCACCACAACAAAAAATCCCCCCCCCCACATTGATGATAAATAGTTGAATTGATGAATTAAAGAGATGAGTGGTGAACTAGCACATCGATCCAACAGTGGCATCAAGCAGGCATCACAGCGCTAGTTTAGTAATTTTATGAAGTTATAAATAGTTGCCTTAGTGTTCATGTAAAAGGGGTTGGCAAAGGTGGGCAACTTAGAGAGTTGTGTATGCGCATGTGTGTGAGTGAGTGCTAGAGACTATAAGGGGTGGGGGGTGGGGTGAGGAATTACCTCTGTATATCTATGCTGACTCATGTACTATTGTGGATTAAAAGGAGAAGTGCAACAGTGTTTGTACTATTAATTTTGAGTCATTTCTATCCTTTATTTTACTTTTATTTATTTAGTGAAATGGAAATGCTTATGATGTTTAAAATCTTTAATTTGAATCTATGATTATTTAAGAACCATATATTGCATAAATCATGTGTGTTATTTTATCAATTGCTTTAACACTATTTTTAATTCCTTCAAGCTTAATTTAGTTTTTGTATATACCATATATAATCTTAAAGTCTAATGTGATCTAAAGCTTCGATAAAGGAGTAGAAGAATATTTAAAGGTTTTAAAACATAATCATACTATGCATAAACATATAATGTTAGGGTTATGAGGTCTTAAGGAGATAATAATACTATAGTTAGGAGGAATCTTAAATAAATGAGTTCGATAGAGATGAAGATCACTTATGCTCTGATTCACAACAACATTACAAATAAAAAACTCTTATACTTGCATGTATTTTTAAATATCATAAGTTTAAAGCTTTTAAAATTAATGAAGTTATCTATTGCAATTGTATTTTTTTTCCTTGGATTGCTTAACTTCTTATGAATCAAGCAGTAATAAAGTTGATTTAAAAATGAGATGGTTAGTTAGGTGCAATATGAGGACTTCAAGGAGGTCAACCATCGTAGTGTAACCCTTGCCCATGCTCGCTTCACTTTGGAGTTTTGATTGGATTCGATGCACTAGTGTTGTGGTTGCACATGTAGTAATATGATCTCAATTTATAATTATTTTGACTCCTATGGAGAGGTGATATTGGTGCATCCTCATTTTGGTGGACCATAGGGGATCAAAAATGCAATATTCAACTGTGCATGCCCAGCCGATGCACATGTGGCTCATCGGTGCTTTCTCTGTCTTTGAAAAAGCTTTTCAAAATGTGTTCATAATGCTGAAACAAAGTCCTGGGTGAAAATTTATTACTATTCATGTGCTACTAGGTCATGGGACCCATCGATCACTTTCACAGGTCCCACAATGTGGATTTCCTTACTCGAGGCACAGCGAGCCAACACTGGTTATGGTTCATAGATCGTGGCGAAGAGCTATCAAAAAAATGAGATGACGAGTAAAAAAAGTGGTGCATCATGAGGACTTCCCATGAGGTCATCCATCCTAGTTCTACTCTCACCAAAGCAAGCTTAACTACTTGTTCATTTGGGATCTGGTGCACTAGTACTGGTATGGTTAAACCCATAGTAATATGGTCTCAAATTATAGTTATGTAAACTCTAGTGGAGAGGTGATATTGGCACATACTCATACTAATGGACCATAGGGGATCAAAGATGCATTATTCTGCTATGCATGCCCGAATAGTGGTTCGTAGGCCGTGGTGAAGAGCTATTGAAAAAATAAGATGTCTGGTTAAAAAGTGGTGTAGCATGGAAACTTCCTAGGAGGTCACCCATCTTAGTACTACTCTCGGCAAAGCAAGCATAACTACATGTTCATATGGGATCAATGCACTAGTACCGGTATAGTCAAACCCATAGTAATATGGTCTCAAAATATAGTTTTGTAAACTCTAGTGGAGAGGTGATATTAAAGCATCTTCATTCTAGTGGACTATAGGGGATAAAAAATTCATTATTTAGCTGCGCATGCCCAATTAATGCCTCTATGCCAAGTCGGTGCTCTCTTCATCTCTAAAAAAACTTTTTGGAATGGGGACATAATGCTGGAATGGAGTCCTGGACAAAAAGCTATTTCTATTCCCGTACGGGATCATATTGGGACCCGCTAGTCACTTTCACAGGACCTACGATATGGTTTTCTTCACTAAAGGCACGATAAGCCAACACTAGTTTTGGTTCATAGGCCATATCAAAGAGTTATGGAAAAAATGAGATGGCTGGTTTAAAAAAAAGGTGCAACACAAGAACTTCTTGGAGGTCACCCATCCGAGTACTAATCTCGACCAAGCACGCTTAACTACAAAGTTCAGATGGTATAAGAGGCATTAGTGCTAGTATATTTGCACTCATAGTAATATGGTCTTAATTTATAGTTATTTAGACTCCTATGGAGTGGTAATATTGGTGCATCCTAATTCCAGTGGACCTTAGTTGATCAACAATATATTATTCAACTGCGCATGCCCAGCTGATGCACTTGTGCCACATCGGTGCTCTCCCCATCTTTGAGAAGCTTTATGGAATGTGGTTACAATGCTAAAATGGAGTCCTGGGGAGAAAGTTATTGCTATTTATGTGCAGCCGCATAATGGGACCCTCCAGTCACCTTTATAAGTCCCATGATGCAGATTTCTTTGCTCGAGGCATGGCGAACCAACACTAATGGTGGTTTTTAGGCTGTGGCAAAGAGCTGCGAAAAAAATGAGATGGCTGATTAAAAAAAGGGGTGCAATACGAGGACTTCCAGGAGGTTACCCATCCTAGTACTACCCTTGACCAAGCATGCTTAACTGTGGAGTTCAAATCAGATCCGAGGCATCGGTGCTGGTATGGTCGGACCTGTAGTAATATGGTCTCAATTTATAGTTATGTAGACTCCTATGGAGAGGTCATATTAGAGCATCCTCATTTCAGTGGACCGTAGGGGATAGGAAATGTGTTATTTGGTTGTGCATGCCTAGCCGATGCATCTGTGGGAAATCGACGCTCTCTATTGCTTAAAAAAACTTTATGGAATGGGTTCATAATATGGAAATGGAGTATGGGTAAAAAGTTCTTGCTATTCCTGTGCGTCCATGTCATGGGACCCGTCAGTCGCCTTCATATAGGTCCCACTATACAGATTTCTTCACATGAGGTGCGACGAGCCAACACTGATAGTTGTTCATAGGCCATAGCGAAGAGTTGACAAAAAAAAAAAAGAGATGGTTGGTTAAAAAAAGGGATGCAATATGAGGAGTTCCTAGGATGTGACCCATCCTAGTATTACTCTCGCTAAAGCACGCTTAACTACACCTTCAGATGGGATCCAACACACTGATACTATTATATTCGAACCCATAGTAATATGGTCCCAAATTCTAGTTATGTAGATTCCAGTGGAGAGGTGATAAGGGCTCATCCTCATTCCAATGAATTGTAAGGGATAAAAATGTATTATTCAACAACACATGACCAACCAATGCTCCTGTGGCACATTGACGCTCTCTTCGTCTCCAAAAAAGCTTTCTGGAATGGGGTCATAATGTTTAAACAAAGTTCTGGGAAGAAACTTATTGCTATTCTCGTACTACCACTTCATGGGACCAGTCGATCACCTTCACGGGTCCCACAATGTGGATTTCTCCTCTCCAAGCACGGTGAGGCAACATTAATAATGGTTCGTTGGATGCAGTGAAGAACTGTGAAAAAAAAAATATGGTTGGTTAAAAAAGGGGTGCACCACGAGGAGTTCAAGGAGGTCAGTAATCCTAAAAAAAAAAATAAAAAATAAAAAAAAAATAAAAATGGAGGTCAGTAATCCTAGTACTACCCTTACTTAGTCACATCTATAGTATTATGATCTCAATTTATAGTTATATAGACTCCTATAGAGAGGTGATATTGGCGCATCCTCATTTGGGTGGATCGTAGGAGATCAAAATTGCATTATTTGGCTATGTTTGCATAGCCGATGCACCTATGGCTCATTGGTGCACTCTCCATCTCTAAAAAAGCATCACGAAATGGGGTCATAATACTGAAATGAAGTCATGGGTGAAAAGTTATAGCTATTCCCGTGATGCCAGTCTCCTTTACGGGTCCAATGATGTGGATTTCTTCGCTCGAGGCGTGGCGAGTCAAAATTGATAAAGGTTCATAGGCCGTGGTGAAGAGCTGTCGAAAAAATGAGATGGTTGGTTAAAAAAAGGGGTGCAACATGAGGAATTCCCAAGAGGTCACCCATCATAGTACTACTCTCATCAAAGAAAGCTTAAATGTGTCTTCATATGGGATCCGATGCACTAGTACTGGTATGGTCAAACCTGTAGTAATATGATCTCAAATTATAGTTATGTAAACTCTAGTGGAGAGGTGATATTGTGCATCCTCATTCCAGTGGACCATAGGGGATCAAAAATGCATTATTCAGCCGTGCATGCTCGACCGATGCACTTGTGCTATATCAGTGCTCTCTTCATCTCCAAAAATTCTTTATGGAATGGGGATATAATGTTGAAATGGAATCCTGTGTAGAAAGTTATTTCTATTCCCGTGCGGGCGCCTCTTGAGACCAATCGGTCTCCTTCACATGACCCACAATATGGATTTCTTTGCTAGAGGCACAGCGAGCCGACACTAAGATTGGTTCGTAGGTTGTGGTGAAGAGCTACGGAAAAATATAGATGGCTGGTTAAAAAAAAAGGGGTGCACTATGAGGACTACCAAGAGGTCACCTATCCTAGTACTACCCTCGCCTAAGCACACTTAATTATGGAGTTCTGAGGGGATCGGGTGCATTAGTGCTGGTACATACACATTCATAGTAATATAGTCTCAATTTTTAGTTATATAGGCTCTTGTAGTTAGGTGATATTGGCTCATCCTCATTTCGGTGGTATGTAGGGGATCAAAAATGTGTTATTCGGCTGTGTATACCCTGCCGATGCAGTTGTGGCACATCGGGGCTCTCTCCAACTCTAGTGCACCAGTGCTGGTATAGTCAAACCAATAGTAATATGGTCTCAATTTATAATTATATAGACTCTGGTGTTAAGGTTATATTAGTGTATCCTTAATCCAGGGGACTATAGGGGATTAAAAATGCATTATTCATCAGTGCATGCCCATTCGATGCACCTGTTGTTGAAACTCGTTCACTAAGTATTAGGTTGTTAAACCTAAGCTTATGTCCCACGGCTAACCAAGAGGGGGGGGGGGGGGGGATTGGTAATTAAAAAAAAATTACCCTCTTAAAATTTGGAAATAAAAACTAACTTTAGTGAGTTTTATAGAAATAGATTTTTCAACCACAAGTAGTAAACGTTAAAATAAAAACAGAGGAAAAATAAAGAACACCAAATTTATAGTGGTTCGGTCAAAACTAGACCTACATCCACTCCCTGGAGGCACCCTCCGAGTATTGCACTAATACCAATAGTAACTCTCTTTTTACACCCACAGCAAGGCGGAGAAGCCTTTACAAAAACTCTTTCCACCACTACCCGGTGCGGCAGAGAACTGACGCCCTTTTACACTATCCCCAGTGTTGGTAGAGAACCATCCTTCCTTTCACACTCTCCTAGTGTAAGTAGAGAACCCTTCGGCTGTTCACACTCTCCTAGTGTGGGCAGAGAACCCTTCGGCTGTTCACACTCTCCTAGTGTGGGCAGATAACCCTTCGGCTGTTCACACTCTCCAAGTGTCGGCAGAGAACTGGATCTCCTTGACAGATCTTATCATAAGAAATCTAGAAGGAAGAAAGAAAAGAATGAAGTAATTGCAAATCAAAAGTATAGACTCTTACCTTTAATCACCAAGTGAAGCCTTCTCGCTCTAGTAGTAAGAATCTTCTTTTGAATGCTCTCTCACACTCTCTCCTTGACGCTTCTTTCAATAGGCACGAAGATCAATGGGCAAAAAGATTATGTTGCAGTTTAGTTTGGACTATTTATAGCAAAGACATAGAAAAAATCGTTCAAAAACATCTAATTTTTAAGTCAATATGTATTGGATCGTTCCGTACGATCGTGGATCATCATGGACGATTTTACTTAAGTGCGTTGGAAACGAACCTAATGTATATGGGTACAAAATGACTTCGTATGCACACATAATCCCGTAAGAACTAGGTTCGTCCGGTACGAACGATTATTCCATAGGTCGGTTCACAAAAACTACAGAACGACACTTAATTTTAAGAGTTAGTTCACTTCGTCTTGGTACAAAGTTAAGGTTCGTTCGGACGAAAGTTTTACAGAGAGCAAATCGTCCCGGGACGAAAATACTTTGTCCTGGACGATAGCAAACTAGAGAGCAACTCGTCCTGGAACGAATACACTTTGTTTTTGAACAAAAATTTTCCAGAGAACATTTCATCCTTGGACGAATACACGTCGTCCTGGACGATCAGAACTTAGAAAAATTTCCTTCGACTCCTGCTCGTTCCATTGCTCTTAGGAGGAGATAACTGACTTGATCGTCTTGTACGAACTATGTTCGTCCCGTACGATCAATACAAATTTCTCAAGATCTCCTTAAGTGTGTGTGTGTATTCACTCAGTTACAAAGAAAAAACACAAGTTTTAAATCCACAAAGTATCTCATGCTGAATTTGATTTGAAGTCTTTGTAGTCTGGAGTTTGATTTTCATGAAATGTTATTACACACAAGAGAAAAAACAACGTTTTCAAAAAGTGTTAGGAGATAACTATACATAAAACAATAATATTTGAAATCATCAAAACTAAAAAAGTTGGAAGAATATAAAACATGCAAATAGCAACTCTCTTAACAACTGTGGCACATCGGCACTCTTTTCATCTCTGAAAAAACTTTTGGGAATGGGGTCATAATGATAAAATAGAGTCATAGGTGGAAAGCTATTTCTATTCCAGTGCGATCGTGCTATGGGACATGACGGTCACCTTCTTGAGTGTCGTATTACAGATTTCTTTGCTCGAGGTGCGGCGAGTTAACACTGATAGTGGTTTGTTGGTCACAATGAAGAGCTATGGAAAAAATGAAGTGGATGGTTAAAAAAAGGGTGCAACATGAGGACTTCGAGGAGGTTTCCCATGCCAGTACTACCCTCATCAAAGCACACTTAACTGTGGAGTTCAGATGGGATCCGAGGCACTGGTACTAGTATGGTCGTACCCATAGTAATATGGTCTCAATTGATGATTATATAGACTCCTGTGGAAAGGTGATATTGGTGCATCTTCATTTCAGTTGTGCATGTCTAGCTAATGTGCTTACGGCACATCGGTTCTATCCCTATCTCTGAAAAAGCATTCCGGAATGGGTTCATAATGCCGAAATAATGTCCTTGGTGAAAAGTTATTGCTCTTCCCATACGACTGTAACATGGGACCCCTTGGTTGCCTTCTTGGCTCCCATTGTTGTGGATCAATGGTTCATGATTTTGATGATAGCAAACATTTTCTTTTCTATACGATTGACTTATGTACTAACATTTCAGGACCACACAATCAAGACTGCAATTCAGAACCAGCTCAAGATTGGGTAGACTAGGTTTGTGTCAGTTTGTAATCTTTTCCTTTCTTGAGTCAATTGTATTGGGTGTGGGACATGTTGTTATGTAACATAGAAGTTTTCATGTTGTTCCCTTTAGGATTTCTATTTTTGGTAACATCGGCCTGGAGATCGTCTATCGGCCTGGCCGATCGGTCTAAAAATAGAAACCCTAATTAGGGCATCCTCATTAGGAGCCGTCAACAGATCGGCCTGGACGATAATTCAAATTCAGAAAGAATCAACCGCCATAATCAGTTTAGGAAGTCTTTGTTTAGGAAATCGGCCCGGACGATATTATTATCGTCCAGGACGATCTAACTCAATCATGCCTAATTGATCTGGTATCTTCGGAAAGCATTAATGGTTGATTGATATGATCACATCGTCCGGGACGATCGCATGATCGGCCAGGATGATGGCCTGGACGATCTATATCGGCCAGTCTAAAACAGGGCAATGATCAGGATGATTGAAATCGGTTTAAACTAATCGCCAGGACGATCGTAAGATCGGCCAGGACGATGTAACCAATTTTCTTCTGATCGTCCCATATCGTCCCGGGCTAATGAGCTTAATTTTGTACTGATCGGTCAGGACATATACCTATCATCCTGGACGATAATGTCAGCAACTTGCATTAACGAGCATGTTTTGAGAGCCTCTATTTAAGCTATGGCAAGGCACTTTGTAAGTGTCTTTGGCAGCCATTGTAGCTCCGTTCTTGTGGGGGAAACTTGAAGAGAGAGCTTTAATGGGAGAGAGGAAAGGGTGGAGTTTGAGAGAGGGAGAAGATCCAGTGAGGGGGGACTCAAGGGAGTGTGGAGGGGGTTCCACACGGTTGCTCCGACGAACTCGCACCTTAGTACATTGGATTCAAGGCTTGTCTCGAGGTAAGTTCACCAAAGAAGAGTCTCTTTGGTGTCAAAGGACCCGGCGACTCCGCCGCACCGGGGGGGTGGAAGTGTATTTGTAAAGGCTTCTCGCGCTAGCTGTGGGGGCTAAAGGAGAGACACTAGTTTAGTGCAATACTTGGGGGGTGCCTCCAAGGAGTGGACGTCGAGAGGTTTGACCGAACCACTATAAATCCGGTGTGTTCTTTCTTTTTACTACTTCCGCGTTTTAATTCCGCATTTATTATTGTGGTGATTTGAATTGTGTTTTGGTTTTAAAGTTTTCCAATTCCCTTCTTTTTAATTAGCTGGGACTAAGTTCAAGAGGGCCTAAACACCTAATGAACTTTCAAGTGGTATCAGAGCGGTTTCATAAAATAAGTTTTTAAAAGCTTTTGAATTTTTCGATCCATAGCTAATCGAATTTTTGCGGAAGATATTCAATCACTAGACCACCATTGTTTGAAAATATTACATTTGATTTTTTGGAAAATTCTCATGTCTACCTT
>NW_021319178.1:9612721-9652883 GCF_001605985.2 Dendrobium catenatum | reverse complement strand
AAAAAAAAATCGTCCCAGTAAAAAAAAGGCATATCACAGTGCACGAAGCTCCCACAAAGAGGGTGGATGAATGTAGTATTATTCTTGCATTTGTAGAATGACCAGTTCCATAAAGAAAAAATTATAAATAAATAAATTGTATAAATACTATAATCCTTAACGTATCATTTGCAATATTTGCAATTTCAAGAATGTAAAGTCCAGATATACGCTTAGAATAGTGCTTGCATGATGAATAGATTGCATAACAAGGTGACATGTAAATTGTAAATTTTAAATAGGCATATCAAAAAT
Source organism: Dendrobium catenatum (assembly GCF_001605985.2). NCBI lineage: Eukaryota > Viridiplantae > Streptophyta > Magnoliopsida > Asparagales > Orchidaceae > Dendrobium > Dendrobium catenatum. The sequence continues at coordinate 9,652,589 of NW_021319178.1, read as the reverse complement.
TCAGTTGCTTCTCCCAATTATTTGTATGACTTTTGATCCGTAACCATATATTCCATCAAATATTTCGCTTTGCGTGCTAGTGCAAAAAACACCATTTGTTGGTCATTCATGTTACAGTGACGATGATGATGAGGGCTGAGGATGTAACTTTAACGAATTAAATAAATTGTCAATCAATACTTACCCTAGTGCGCTTTCTTACAAATGAAACCTCATCATTGGCATCCGTCTCAAGGAAGGGATCACCCTTGGGGCAACGCTCCAGGTAATGTGCATGTACAAGCTTATTGAATGTAGCAAGCACGTCATCTCTTTTTGCTTTGCCTGAATAAAAATATTAAAGACAAAACAAGCAAGATTTATCATGCATGGTACTTGTAACTCAAGAGTTGAGAATCAAATCAATTTGACAATTTGAATGAAATAACCAGGATTGCATTAAAATTATGAAAGTGATATTCATTGACAATTCACACCTCCACTTAGGCCTGATGCTCGGTCGTAAAGCAACTCAAAAGTCAGCCTGCCATGCTGAAGAAACCCCTCTAGAAGTTCTGCACACTGCAATACATTGTCACAGATTTACCAAATAAAAAATGGTGGAAGAAAACCGGGTGGGAATTATACAAACTCAGAAGATAGGCACGACTGCTTTTCCTTACACTTATTTTCCTTCACAACTAGGGCTTCATTCTAATGAAATGATGTATTGGATGAAAGTTAGCAAAAGTAGTAAATCCCATATCACAAATATGATAATGAACCCACGTAGAAAATTTAAAAAAAAAACAACAATTTTAGGTTTATAATGTATCTTCAACAAGAATTATTCCCTCTAACAAAATCACTCCTATCTCAGGTCATTCGAATAGTTCGTCAGGAGGTTTAATAGATTGAAGATTGGTAGGGTTCCTGGTGCCAAGAATCAAAATGGCCCTTTGATGATTAATGATGTTTCTGCTCCAAATTTGTCAAAGATTTCCATCAATTCTTCTTTTCCAAGTTCTTCTTTGCCTGGTAATCGGAGAAGGAATGTAAGAGAATCTCCTTTGGTGATCAAGGATGTGTTAGACCGGTCCAGTGGACCGGTCCAGCCAGTCCACACGGGATCGACCCAGACGCAACCTAGGAGGAATTTTTTCGCCCGCTAGGATGCCACGCGAGCCGCACGCCGTGCGGGAGCCAATAGGAAAGAATTTTGGAGTAATTAAGAGGGAAATTTGAATGTAGGGATTGTTTAGGGAATTCCTTTTGATTTGTATGCATTAAATAATTAGTTTTCCTAGGGTTAGGGCATCTTGAATTTGGCTCAAATTTGAGATCTCTTAGATTACGGTTTTCTTTGGGGCTCTAGCGGCGTCTAGAGATTTGGGAGAGATCGATCCTCCTCTCGAATTGAGGATCAAGTGTATCTTGCTATTTTCCGTGTTCCGTTCATCAAATAATACAAATTATCTACTGTTTTGGTGATTTTGTGTGGATTATTGTGGAGAAAACTCACTGTTTTTCGAAGATTGATAGAAAATACTTGAGATCTTCAAGTGTTTCCTATCAGGATGTTTCTGTTCCATCAGTCAAGAAAGATGAATTTTGTGATGGTAAAGGTAAGGAAGTTGCTTCGGTTGGAGTTTTTAGAAGCCCTTGTTTTTCTGATGGAGTCAAGAGCAAGATGGAGGATTTCACATGTGCTAATGATGCAGAGGCCTCTTATTCTTCGTGTATGAAGATCTTTGTTAATAGGTTTGAAAATTTGAATGTGTCTACTTGGTTGAAGGATGATAAAAAATCAAATGTTATAGGTGATGAAGTTCAAATATCTAATGGTTTATTTTTTTCAAAAATCTGACAATCATTTGTCTGATAATTGTCAATTGGGCTCAGAAATTATTAAGGATAATAATGTTGTTGGAAAAAATGAGAACAGACCAGTTGCTTATGTATCTTTGGCACAGGGAGAGTTACCAAAAGCCTGGGTTAAACATCCTCATATTAAAGTTGTTAATCCTATGTTTGATTCGTTGATAATTGATGACGGGATAGCAGTTAAACTTCAGGCGGAGAATGAGTGGGCTAATACTCATAGATTGAAGAATACTTTGGTAGTGAAAGTTCTTGGTCAAAATATTCCTTTTCCGTTGATTAGCACTGAATTAAGATGTCAGTGGAATCAATTTGGATGTTTCCATCTAACTGTTCTTGGTTTAGATTGGGTTCTATGCTCCTTTGAACCTGTACAAGCTTTGGAAGAAGTATTTAGTGGAGGATCTGGTCTGTAGGCGGGCACATTATAGGGATGGAGAAATGGTCGCCAAAATTCACACCTTTATGTATAAAGGGAATGTTTTAACCTGTGTGGATTTGAATGCCCCATCTCCCATTGCAATGTTGGGATGAAATAAATGTTACTAGAATAGCATCAAAGGTTGGTACTCCATTATTGTTAGAAGGTAACATGTTTCAATGGGGAAAGAGGGAATATGCTGGAGTATCAGCTACCTTTGGGTGTTTGGGTAGAAGGCCTCTCTGCACGGTTTTTCCAGATAATTGAATATGAAAATATATCTTCTTTTTGCTTTAAGTGTGGTAGAATTGGGCACAATCAGAACAATTGTTTGAAAATCAAGTCAGATAATGGGAAAGTTTCGAATGATGTTGAAAATGCCAAAAATGATGCAGAAGGTGCTGAAGTTGCAATTCCTAAAGATATGTCACATAATAATTCAGCTGATCATTCTACCAAATATGTCAATGGATTCATGTCAAGTATGGTAGGAATAAATTCAAGGCTTCCGGTTGGAATTCTTAACAAGGAGGATTTCAGAAAAATCTTAAAGATAAATCAAACAATATATTGAAGACTATCCATAATGGTATTGCTGATAAAGGAAACATGTTGGAAACAAATCCATTTTCCAAATGTATGAATAAAGATTATGAAGGTATTATGATGTAGAACTAAATGCAGGGAGAATTATGCGATGTTGAAATTAACGCCTTAGATTAGAGCAACAATGATTAGTTTACTTTAGCGAACTAAACAGAGATCAAAACAATAAAAGAGGTGACGTATTTTAGACTAAATTACACAATAATCGTTTAGGAACACAAAGAAAAATCTTTTTAAATCAAGCTTTGCAATACATGAAGTTCTCAAATAGAATCCCAAGGTTAACATTTAGATTAGTCACTATGAAAGACCCTCACTCAACTCTTAATAAATTTGGCTTGCGGAGAAAGTCTTCATGACCTTTATGATGCAACAATCAAGGATGAGTAAGTAGGTATAAGGTAAGGGGAAGAGTTTACCCAAAAAAAGAAGATACGAAGCTTTGGTGTAGATGATTTGGGGTGCAATTGAAGAGAAGGCAGCGACACGAACCTGTATTCAAAGTCTTGAATAGCAATTTAGCACCATTAAGACCTATGAACAGCACTTGGATAGGTTCCGGACGGATGGACAGCAAACTGGCTTCGTCTGGAGATTGGGACAGCAAGCCAAAACACTCAGAAAATTCTGGACAGCAGCTTTCAAACATCCAGGAAATCTGGACAGCAGTTTAGGGATGTCAAATCCTTGGAGTAGAAGCTATTTGGGGAAAAGAACACCAAGCGGTTGTCTTGTAGAAGCAAAGGACAGCAATTAGCAATATGGAGAGAGGGTCGTTTTAGGGGGTTTGAGCCATCCATGGGCAGGGGAAATTGTTATCCATTGAGAGGGATTGAAAGTTTGGAGTTTGAAATTCAAATAACAAGAGGGAAAGGAAAGGCTCTCTTTCGGATGAGAGAGTTAATTAGGTGATGCAGGACATAAATGCAAAGATGATTGGAATACGAAATTTGCACGTTTTAAATTTAGAGAATAATAATAAGCAAAACTTTTGTCGATTTTAAACGATAAGACAAAACCATAAGGCGATAAAACAAGCTTAGGCCAAATCACATGCGTAGGAGTTAAGATCCTAAAATAGTCAATTAATCTAACGTTGCATACATGGAAGGTTTTCAATAAAATTCCTATGCTAATAATAAGATTAGTCACTATGCAAAGATCCCTCACGTAACTCTATAATTCACTAGGCTTTTAACGGAGAAAATTATCATGATCGTTGTAAATCAAACTAAAACCACAATTGAAAAGTGACTGAGAAGATAGCCGAGTTGGAGGAAGAGTTTACCCAAAGCAGAAGCAATACGATGCTCTGGTGCAGACGTTTGGGTGTTTGAAAGGTAGTAAGACAGCAGTTCACAACTCCTAGCTGCCCTAGGATAGCAATTTGATGATCTCGGGATGCGGAACAACAAACTAATCTCGGCTGGCATTTTTGGGCAGCACCCTGAATCTTATGGGCAGCACACAGTGATCTCTGAGTAGCGGGAAACTTCCCAACACTGTCCATAAATTCTGGACAGCAATGAGACAACCCTAGTGCTAGGGTTTGGGATGACTTTGGGAGCAAGGAGGGGATGGGAAGGTGATGGCCAGACAATGAAAGAGAGAAATCTGAAATTAGATTTCTAATTTGGCCAAGTAAAGATGGGGTATATGAAATTTGAATTTCAAATAAATAATGAAGGGAATTAATAAAATATTTCCCCTAATTAATCCCTTAATTTGGAAAGGATTTATTGGGGATTTGAAGAGAGGAAGGAGGTGGGTAGGAGAGGGAAAAAACTTTGAAGTTTTCCCAAAGAGAGAGACTTGATGCTTGGAAAGTATTCAAGTAGGTGGCATGCATGGGGCCGGCGGCATGTATGGTTTTGGGGGGCTTGGGGAGGAGTTATGGCTTACCAAATCAAGACCCTTTAATTGAGAAAGAGAAATTAAATCCAACTCAATTTGAATTTGATTTGGGGTTAATTTATGGGACTTTCCTAAAATAGATTTCTATTTTAGGAAATATTTCAAATTCAAGATAGATTGAAAATTTGAAATTAAGGCTCTCCAAAGTGGGAGCTATGCAAAAGGAAGTATTGATGAGGTGTGAGATGTGGAGGGAAGGGAATTAGGGTTTGGAGGGTGTCGGCTAGGGCTTGGCTTGCTAAGGTCAGTGATTATAGAGGTAGGGGATGAGGGGCTGGCCGAAATAAGGAGGTGGGGAATGTAGGAGTGGTGGTTTGGTGGTGGAGGGCTTAGGGTGGCCGGCGGCATGTATGGTGGTTTAGGGTGGCCGGCGGCTAGGATAAGAGGGGAATAAGAGAAGGAAAAGATAGGAAGAAAATAATCACGAACCCGGACGCTTCCAAGGTTGGTGGGTGATCCGATTACTCTCTCCTAGGGATTTCTTCTCCAAAGAGCCTCAAGCTCTCACAAGAACTCAATATGCATAAATTTTTATAATTCATTCGTTAATCTCAAAAGAAATATATGGAGCGTATATATAACCTCCTACAATTAAAGGGAAATAAAAGACGATATTACCCCTAGGGCATACATATGACAAAGCCCTCAAGTAAAGGCAAAACGGGAAAAGCTACTAAAACAAATACATAAAGTAAATAAATAAAACAAATACGTATGATGACTCAAAAGTAGATCGGCGCGATCATGGCCGTCGATTGTCGGCTACGTCTCTAAAAGACCTTTCATGATCTGATGTCCGCATCATTCTCTCGGGATGGCAAAAAGCTCGACTCTGTCGAGTACGTGTCCCAAGAGGCTCTTATAAAACTCTAGTGCATCTGGGTCAATTTGCTGAAACTCCTCGCGCTCTAGCCACGTATCTTCTGAATTTGGTTTACCTTTCAACCTTATCAGATACCTTCTTCGTCTACCCTCTTTTGTGGAAATAATGTCATCACTTAAAGTCATGTCAACCTTCTCCGCTATAGATATTTTGAGAATATTTAGGGAAGTAGGTAAGCTTGGGTTCTGACAGGGTAGGGTCACACAAGGCTCTATTTGAAGTGGCTTTGGTGGGTTAAACTTTGAACCCTCATAAGTTACTAAATCTTCTATGTTAAGATAGGGATTAATGTTGAACTCTGCAGGCAGACCCACCATGTAAGCATCATCATTGATTCTCTTTACTATTTTAAACAGTCATGCACTTCTAGCATGTAATTTCCTAACAGTTCCTTGTGGGAACCATTCCGGACGAATCTGCACCATCACTGAATTATCAACCACAAAAGTTTTAAAATATCCTTTAGAATCAGCATTAAGTTTATACTTATTACTGCTTTCTACAATTTGGCGTGCAATTTCCTTATGTAAGTCATGCAAATGCAATGCAAATGTGAATGCACACTCAGAAATCCTATACCTAGAACACATTGTATGAGATCTATCGACGGTCTAGGTTCGAACCCATAAACAGTTTCAACGGGACTTAAACCAGTAGTACGGTTCACAGAATTATGGTAGGCGAATTCGACTATGGGGAGTTTGGATAGGGATGCTCCAGGGACAAGATCTAAAGCATATTGGATGTCTTTAAGCTGAGGTAATTAATCGGGAAGATTATCAGGGAAGACATCAACAAGCTTACTAAGTATGGGTTGAACCTCCTGAGGGATTGGTTCGTCAGACTCAGTGGAAGTCTTACGATTGACTAAGGCGTACAGGGGTGCGCTTTCGGCTACCTCAGAATCCAGAACCATGGCGGTTATCAGGTTCAGTCCCTTCTTGGAATTGATAGTGTTGGATTTAGGATCATCCATTAACTCGAGACTGTGATGGCAAAAGCTTGATCTTTTTTCCCTCATATTCAAACACGCATGTGTTTGAATAGACATAGATGTGGACATCATTGTCAAATAACCAGGGACGCCCTAAAAGGATTTATCCAACATTCATAATCAACACATCACACAAAACATTCTTCTTATAGTCAGCGAAGGAGATAGGTATGAAGCTTCATTCCTTTACCTCCAAGGCTGTGGTGTTGACCGAAGCTACCTTATAGGGTTGGGGTGAGGAACAGCAGACAGGCCAAGCTTAGACACCATTTTGGAGGAGACAGCATTGATGCAGCTGCCACTATCCATGATGAATTTATAGTTTTTATCCTTGATTTAGGTGTCGGTGTGAAAGATCGTAGTCCTACGCCAGTCGTTGGTGACAACGGGTTGTGACAATGCACATCTCACCACGCAGGTGGGAGAAGTGTCAACTTTCTGAATGTACTGGATGACACCAGTGTCTTCATCCTCCTCAAAGAATTCACCATCATCTTCCACTTGGTGAATCTAGTCAACTTCGGGATCGAATTCTTCTTCAGTAATCTCTTTAATAATCATGACTTTGTAGGGAATAGAGCACTAAGAAGTGATATGTCCATACCCCTGGCATCTAAAGCACTAGGTCTCGAGGTTGGACCAAGGGATATCCGTAGTGAGAGGCTTACTTCTAACATCAGGACGGGGTTGGGGAACCAGACGAGGGTCGGGTAGTGCTCCTTGGGATCGGATGGGCAGTGGAGGTGTGAGGAGTGGAACTACCGTAAGGTCTATAGGAAGGCCCAGAGTCGTGGTGTCGACTCGGGTGTTGGGAACAGGTTTTCCCCAGGTCTAACACTAAACTGTAGGCATTTTCAAGGGTAGTGATGTTCCGGGTAAACAGTTCATTGCGAAGATCCTCTCGCAATCCAATACGAAACATGGACAGAACTTGTGCGGAAGTAGTACTGGAGGTCTCCCCTTTGCAACGAATTAGATAGTCATCAAAAGATGCAATGTAATCCTTGACAGGTTTGTTGCCCTGAGTCTATTCCACCTATCCAAGAGCCTGGGGAGGTACGAGAGATGCAAGTACTTCTGCTTGAGCTCACGCTTCATTGATGGCCAATCAATGATGGGATGCTCATTACGGGCTTCTCTAAGGCTTTCTAAGTTTGACCAAAATTGACTAGCCCTGTCAGTGAGTTTCATCTCGACAAAAGTAACCTTCCTAGCTTTGAAAATATTATACCACTTAAAGAAGTTATACATACCTTTGATCCAGTCCAGAAAAAGTTAGGGATCGAGAGTCCCATTAAAAGTTGAAGCATCGACCTTAATGTTCTTCATCAGGGGTATGTCAGGATCGTGGTTAAGGGTATGTCCGTACTGGGGAGCTCTATAAGGGGCACGAGGTGGTCCCTCATCCGAAAAAGGATCATCCCCGTACATGGAAGGAGGTCTAGACGGAGTGAAAGGAGTATTGTGGTTCCTACCTTGATTTAAATTATCAAATCGGTCAGTGGTAGTTCTACGGAGTTCAGCGATGTCAGCCTGATTTTCCTTGAGTTGTTGGCTAATTGTGTTCATTTGACCTACCAACAAGTCTAAAGTCCTGCCAAATTGTTCCGGGTCCATTAGAATACGCTACAAGATACTAAGGGTGATGGAACGTAAAGGACAGCACTTATACTAATGGGAAACACACTTAGGACTTGCGATATGATGCAAAAATTGAATGGACAGCAAACAAACAATGTGTTGTTTAAAAGGGATGCAATGTTAAACAACTAATAAAACTTATAGAAGGCTAGTTAGAACTCTAAGATGATCCTAGTACATGCAATGATGTAGACAATGGGGGGGGGGTCAAATCAAACCCAAAAATTTGATTTTTGACTTCTCCAGCTCATTAATGTCAAGTGGAAGGTTTGCTCAAATGATGCGAGCAAAAAATATAGGGGACCCTATATTTTTTTATCACATAAAAGAACAATCTTTCTAGATACAAAATAAAGACATAAAATGTTTAAAACAAACTTTAATATTATAAAAATGAAAGACTTACAAACTTTGACTCAAACAAACTTGACTCAAACAAGACACCCTAAAATTGCTTCACTTGAGAAGAGGGATACAGGTGGAGTGGCACTTGCGGAGAGACGAAATAGGTTAGAAGCCAAGACGAAGGTTGGAAAGAGCTCGCAAGATTTCCGGAGGGGATGAGAAGAAGAAGTGGACAAAGCTCGCAAGCTTTTCCATGAAACCCGCAGGTTTACATTTCCAAAAATCACATCACATAACATAACCAAATATTACATAACCCCTCATATTTATAGGCATAAAAGGGGGAATACAAACAGCCACATAACATAAATTTAAGCTTATTTAAATAGAGAATATGAAAAGCCAACAGTCACTTCCCAGAAACGAAGCACCAAAGCCACAGAAAAGCCCCCATTCATTCACGGGAAACAGCCCAGCCAGGAACCGAAGGAGCAACCGTGGGAGACAAGGAGGCCGCACGGAACCAAGGAGCCAAAGCCACGGGAAAACCCCCCAAGCTCGGAAAACGAACAGCCACCGTGAGAACCAAGGAGCCATGGCACGGGAACTCAAGAGCTATGCACGAGAAACAAATAGACAAAGGGGGGAAGGAGAATAGACAAGATTAAATAAATAATGAGCTAATTTTTAGCTCCATAAATGAACTAAAAACCAGCTCATAATGAGCTAACCTTCCACTTGACATTAATGAGCTGAAGAAGTCAAAAATAAAATTTTTTGGGTTTGATTTGACCCCCCCCCCCATTGTCTACATCAGATTCTCCCCTTCTTGTAATACTCATCTCTCGATGAGTTAGCTTTATTCTAAAGGCATTGCACCAAGAGACACCAAGACTCAACATGACTCAAAACAAAACTAACATGACAACAAGACACACACGACTCGCAAGATTTTTCCTGACAAACTGACTCACAAATAAGACTTAATTGACTTGACTTACAAGACTGACACAACAAGACTCACACAACTCTCACAACAAGACTTACACGATAAGACTTGACTTGACAAACAAAACTTGACAGACTCAGACTTAACAACTCAATTTGACAACCAAACCCTAGTACTCCCTAACTTGCTTTGATACCAAATGATGGGAGCAAAAAATATAGGGGACCCTATATTTTTTTATCACAAAAAAAACAACCTTTCTAGATACAAAATAAAGACATAAAATGCTTAAAACAAACTTTAATATTATAAAAATAAAAGACTTACAAACTTTGACTCAAACAAACTTGACTCAAAGAAGACACCCTAAAATTGCTTCACTTGAGAAGAGAGATACAGGTGGAGTGCCACTTGCAGATAGACGAAAGAGGTTAGAAGCCAAGACGAAGGTTGGAAAGAGCTTGCAAGATTTCCGAAGGGGATGAGAAGAAGAAGTGGACAAAGCTCGCAAGCTTTTCTATGAAACCCGCAGGTTTACATTTCCAAAAATCACATCACATAACATAACTAAAACATTACATAACCCCTCATATTTATAGGTATGAAAGGGGGAATACAAACAGCCACATAACATAAATTTAAGCTAATTTAAATAGAGAATATGAAAAGCCAACAGTCACTTCCCGGAAACGAAGCACCAAAGCCACGGAAAATCCCCCATTCATTCACGGGAAATAGCCCAGCCAAGAACCGAAGGAGCAACCGCGGGAGCCAAGGAGGCCGCATGAAACCAAGGCGCCAAAGCCACGGGAAAACCCCCCAAGCTCGGAAAACCAATAGCCACCGTGAGAACCAAGGAGCCATGGCACGGGAACCCAAGAGCTAAGCACGAGAAACGAATAGACAAAGGGGGGAAGGAGAATAGACAAGATTAAATAAATAATGAGCTAATTTTTAGCTCCATAAATGAACTAAAAACCAGCTCATAATGAGCTAACATTACACTTGACATTAATGAGCTGGAGAAGTCAAAAATCAAATTGTGAGTCAACTCATGTCCAAAAATCAAGTTGTGTCAGTCTTGTAAGTCAAGTCAAGTCTTATTTATGAGTCAGTTTGTCAGGAAAAATCTTGCGAGTCATGTGTGTCTCGATGTCATGTTAGTTTTGTTTTGAGTCATGTTGAGTCTTGGTGTCTCTTGGTGCAATGCCTTCATAACAAAGCTAACTCATCGAGAGATGAGTTTTTCAAGAAGGGGAGTATCTGATGCATAAAAAGGAGGGTCAAAATAAGTTAGATTTTATTTTGGTGAATTTTGGGTCCTCTACTAGATTCAGCTCATTAATGTCTAGTAGAGAACCTTTTTTAGCTCATAAATTGATGCTATTCCCCCATGTGTTGTCCCTTTGGTTCCCGTGGATGGCTCCTTGGTTCCCGTGGCTTGACCCTTTGGTTCCCGTGAATGACTGCTGGGTTCCCGCGTCTTGGCTCTTGGTTTCCTGCAGCTGGCTCTTATTTTCTCGTGCCTTAACCCCTTATTTTCTGTGCTGTTTTCAGGTCCCTAGCTGGGCTATTTTCACGAAGCAGTCAGGGGGCTCTTCCCATGGATTTAATGCCCTGTTTCCTGTGCAATGTTGGGCTGCTGTTTGAAGAGATTTTGGGGCTGTTTTTGGATAGAATTTGGACAATTTTTGGGACTGATTTGGTGGCTGTTTTGGGAGGAATTCCAAGAGACTTTTGCTGATTTCTGTGCAGTTTTTTACTACAGTTTTTAGGTGTCTTTTGGCCTTCTATCTTCCTATATTAATTAGCTTTTAATTATGTTTTAGTGGCTGTTTGTATTCCTTCTTTTGTGCCTATAAATAGTTGTTTGTGGCTGTTTTAGATATGTTATGTAATGTGATTTTTGAAAATGTAAACCTGCGGGTTTCATTGAAAAAGCATGCGAGCTTTGTCCACTTCTCATCCCCTCCGGAAATCTTGCGAGCTCTTTCCAAGCTTTCGTCTTGGCTTCTAACCTCTTTCGTCTCTCCGTAAGTGCCACTTCATCTGTATCCTTCTTCTCTAAGTGAAGCAACTTTAGAGTGTCCTTTAATTTCGAGTCGATTTTGTAAGTCGTTGTAATTTTATGTTTTTAATTTCTAAGTCGATCTTAGATTTAAAATGTAAGAGTTTGTTCTTCCTCATCTTTAGTCCATTCTTCAACTTTCGTGTGTTAGCGGGTGTTCAGGTGGATCATCTCTTTTGTGCGAGCGAGGGGTATAGGCTCCCTATATTTCTTTCAAAGCAAGTTAGATTTTATTTTGGTGAATTTTGGGTCCTCTACTAGATTCAGCTCATTGATGTCTAGTAGAAAACCTTTTTTAGCTCATAAATTGATGTTTATTCCCCCATGTGTTGTCCCTTTGGTTCCCATGGATGGCTCCTTGGTTCCCGTGGCTTGACCCTTTAGTTCCCGTGAATGGTTGTTGGGTTCCCGCGTCTTGGCTCTTGGTTTCCTGCGGCTAGCTCTTGTTTTCCCGTGCCTTAACCCCTTTTTTCCTATGCTGTTTTCGGGTCCCTAGCTGGGTTGTTTTCCCGAAGCAGCCAGGGGGCTCTTCCCGTGGATTTAATGTCCTGTTTCCTGTGCAATGTTGGGCTGCTATTTGAAGAGATTTTGGGGTTGTTTTTGGACAGTTTTTAGGACTAATTTGGTGGCTGTTTTGGGAGGAATTCCAAGAGACATTGCTGATTTTTGTGCAGTTTTTACTGCAGTTTTTAGGTGTCTTTTGGCCTTCTATCTTCCTATTTTAATTAAGTTTTACTGGCTGTTTGTATTCCTTCTTTTGTGCCTATAAATAGGAGTTGTTTATGGCTGAGAAGAAGAAGTGGACAAAGCTCGCAAGCTTTTCCAATGAAACCCGCAGGTTTACATTTCCAAAAAATCACATCATGCAACTTGAGCAAATCATGCTTTGATACCAAATGATGGATGACATAAATGCAAAAATGATTGAAATATGAAATTTGCACATAAAAAATTTAGATAACAATAATAAGAAAAACTTTTATCGATTTTAAACGGTAAGACAAAACCATAACGCGATAAAACAAACTTAGGCCAAATCATATGCGTAGGAGTTAAGATCCTAAAATAGTAAATTAATCAAACGCTGCAAACATTAAAGGTTTTCAATAAAATCCCTATGCTAACAATAAGATTAGTCGCTATGCAAGGATCCCTCACGTAACTCTCTAATTCACTAGGCTTTTAGCGGAGAAAATTATCACGATCATTGTGAATCAAACTAAAACCACAATTGAAAAGTGATTGGGAAGATAGCCAAGTTGGAGGAAGAGCTTACCCAAATGAGAAACAATACGACGCTCTGGTGCAGACGTTTGGGTGCTTGAAAGGTAGTAGACAGCAATTCACAACTCATAGCTGCCCTAGGACAGCAATTTGATGATCTCGGGATGGGGGACAGTAAACTAATCTCGGCTAGCGTATTTGGGCAGCAACCTGAATCTTTTGGGCAGCACAACGTGATCTCCAAGTAGCGGGACAACTTCCTGACACTATCCAGAAATTTTGGACAGCAATGTGACAACCCTAGTGCTAAGGGTTAGGATGACTTCGGGAGCAAGGAGAGGATGGGAAGGTGATGGCCGACCAATGCTGGGGAAAGCAGCTTCTTCCAAAGAGAGAAATCTGAAATTAGATTTCTGATTTGGCCAAGTAAAGATGGGGTATTTGAAATTTGAATTTCAAATAAATAATGGAGAGAATTAATAAATATTTCCCCTAATTAATCCCTTAATTTGGGAAGGATTTATTGGGGATTTGGAGAGAGGAAGGGAGAGGGTAGGAGAGAGGGAAAATTTTGAATTTTTCCCAAAGAGAAATACTTGATGTTGGAAAGTATTCAAGTATGGGGCATGCATGGGATCGGCGGCATGTATGATTTTGGGGGGCTTGGAGAGGAGTTATGGCTTACCAAATCAAGACCCTTTAATTGGGAAAGAGAAATTAAATCCAATTCAATTTGAATTTGATTTGGGCTTAATTTATGGGACTTTCCTAAAATAGATTTCTATTTTAGGAAACATTTCAAATTTCAAGATTGATTGAAAATTTGAAATTAAGGCTCTCCAAAGTGGGAGCTATGCAAAAGGAAACTATTGATGAGGTGTGAGATGTGGAGGGAAGGGAATTAGGGTTTGGAGGGTGGCGGCTAGGGCTTGGCTTGCTAAGGTCGACAGTTATGGAGGTAGGGGATGTAGGGGCTGCCCGAAATAAGGAGGTGGGGAATGTAGAAGTGGTGGTTTGGTGGTGCCGGTGGCATGTATCATGGTTTAGGGTGGCCGGCAGCTAGGATAAGAGGGGAAGAAGAGAAGGAAAAAATAGGAAGAAAATAACCACAAACCCGGACCCTTCCAAGGTTGGTGGGTGATCCGATTACACTCTCCTAAATATTTCTTCTCCAAAGACTCTCAAGCTCTCACAATAACTCAATATGTAGAAATTGTTATAATACATTCATTAATCTCAAAAGAAACATATGGGCTTATATATAGCCTCCTACAATAAAAAGAAAATAAAAGATGACATTACCCCTATGGCGTACATGCGACAAAGCCCTTAAAGGCAAAACGGGAAAAGCTACTAAAACAAATACATAAAGAAAATAAATAAAACAAATACATATGACGACTCAAAAGTAGATCGGTGCGATTGTGATCCTCGATCGTCGGCCACGTCTCTGAAAGACCTTTCATGATCTGATGTCCACATCATTAGGGTTCCAAAGGGGAAAGGGAATTAATGTTGGAGAGAGAGAGGTAGGGAGGTGCCCCGCTTTATGCTTGGGTGCAAGTGGGGGTTGGGGTGGTGATTTAAAGCTTGCCTTATTTAAAACCTTAAATGAGGAATAATTGATTTAAATCAAATCCTATTTAAAATTCAAATATGATTGATTTAAGTAACTTTTTAAAAATAAAACAATGTAGATTACGAAAGAAATTTCAAATGAAGGAAATCAGATTTTAATACTTTCCTATTGTGATTTGCATCCAATAAGGAAAGCACTAAAGAGCGAATCGAAATTCAGAGGCAAAGGAAGAGGGATTGATTGGGGCCGGCGGCTTAAGAGTAGGGTTAAGGGTGGTCGGCGGCAAGAACTAGGGTTTGGGTTTGGGTAGTGGTTAGGAGTAGGGTTAGGGTTTGAGCTTGGGGCCTGGCAGTTAGGTTGAGGGAAGAGAGGAGGTGGCCGGCGGCTTTGGAGGAGTTGAGGGAGAATCGGTGGCAGCTATGGAGGGGAAGGAGATCTTAGGGTTTAGGGAGAAGAGAGGAATCACGAACCCGGACGCTTCCTGCGGTTGGTGGGTGATGCGTTGCCCTCACCTAGGGACTTCAAGTTCTCCAAGAATTCTCACAAGAGCTCTTAAGTTCTCAAAAATACAAAGTGCATAACTTTCTTAATAATATTCATCATTACCCTCTCCAAAGAGGAAGAGGCTATAAATAGCTAATGTTTACAATGAAGAAATAAAAGACACTAATATCCTAGAGGTTACAAATAACTATTATTAATAAAAAGGAAAAACTGTGATAATAAATCAAATACATATAATAACTTAAAAATAAAACAGTGCGATCGTGGCCGTAGATCGTCTGCTCTGTCTCTGGTAAACTCTCCATGGCCGAATGTCCTCATCATATTAAGGAGGTTGATATGGAAAATTATGTTTTGAATCAATCCTCTATCAGAGTTGATAATACAGATGAAGCTGCTTTAGTGAAGAATAATTTATAATTTGGGATTTAAATTATGGTATTCACGTAGAAGTTATACACTTATACAAGAAACGGTAAATGTATAATTATATAGAAGAGTTTAAAATATAATGTTGTAGAAATTAATAAAATTAATATAGTATAGAATTATAATTTTGAAGCTTGTTCTCTAAAATTAATATAATAAGAACTTATGCTCTTACAGTAGATTTGGATGTGTTGAAAATTAAAATCTTGAAATTATTTAGAAGAATTAATACAAAGAATTCCTCTTAAAGAAAGGGTGTTTATTGGACTACATTTAAATTGACCTATTGGTAGAGTGATAGAAGATTTAAAAGCATTCATAGTGGCTATAAATTTGGAGCGATTAATGAAGCTAGTAGGACCATATTAGATTTTGTTCTAATTTATGATTTTATAATTGTTAATACATTATTTAAGAAAAGAGATCATTTATAAGAATAGATATAATAAAACTTAAATTGATTTTTTTCTTATAAGAAAATATATTGTTTAGATTGTAAAGATTACAAAATTATTTCGAGTAAAAGTTTATGAACCCAATATTGCTTATTAGTTTTGAACTTTAAGATAAAATAACGGAATACAAAAAATTAAGTAAAATATTGTTTTATGATTAGATGATGACATTTAAAAAATACTAACAAAAATATTTTTAAAAATAAGGTTAAAAATCTTAATATTTTAACTACACATGAGAAAGTTAATGTTCAGTGAAAAAAAAAATTATTGATATTAAAAAATGTTGCAAAATATATACTTAAAGTATTAAAGGAGAAACCCCTAATAGTAAAAATAATTAATGGTGGAATCAAGATATAAAAGAAAAGATAAAAAATAAGAAGTTTTATTATAAAAATTGATTTAGACGTAAAAGCCCAAAAAAATTGAAAAAATATGAAGGGGCCTGTAAGGAGTTTAAGAAAATAATATGTGATGCAAAGAATTTAGTTTGTAATGATTTATATAATATATTAGATATTAAGGAGGACAAAATATGCACATATAAGTCAACCAAGCAAAGAGATATGAGAAGGATTCAATTCGAGTGAAATGTATTAAGGATAAAGATCAAATAGTATTTTTATTAGAAGAAAATATTCAACCTAGGTGAATGAGCTATTTTGATAAGCATTTTAATGATAATTGTGAGAATAAGATTACTTTAGTGACCTTAGTACCCTAAATGAAAAAAAGATATTTTTATTTTTATCTTTGTATTAGTAAAACCGAAGTTAAAAAGGTTTTAAAAAAAATGAAGTGTAGAAAAGCTACTGGACCTAATGATATTCCGATAGAAATGTGAAAATGCTTAGGAGATGAAAGAATTTCTTAGCTTATAAATTTTTTTAATATTATTTTAAAGACTAAAAAGATGTCAAATGAGTGGAGTATGTTGGTTCCTATTTTTAAGTATAAAGGCGATGCACAAAAATGTGTGAATTATAGAGGAATTAAGTTAACGTGTCATACATTAAAACTATGGTAGAGAGTTATTGAGCATATGTTACGACGTAAAACTAATGTTTCTTAAAATTAATTTGGATTTATATCAAGTAGGTCTACCATGAAAACTATACATTTAAGAGATTTGATAGAGAAGCAGAGAGAGAATAAGAAGGATCTACATTTGATATTTATTGATTTAGAAAAAAAAAACATATGATAAAGTTTTAATAGGAGTGCTCTAGAGGGTTCTAGAAAATAAAGAAGTTAATAATGTTTATATTCAAGTCATCAAGGATATGTATGCAGGGGTATTACTTGTGTTCAAACACGGGGTGGTTTGACCAATTAGTTTCTTATTTCAATTCAATTACATCAAGGATCAGCTTTAAGCCCATAACTTTTTAATTTACTTATGGATGTTTTTACTAGAAATTTGCAAGAGGATGTACCTTAGTGTATGCTTTTTGTTGATAAGACCAGGGAGGGGGTTGAATGAAATCTTGAAATATGGAGGTCAACATTAGAGTATAAAGGTTTTTGCTTGAGTAGATCTAAAACTGAATACATGTAGTGCAATTTTAGTAGTAATAGATATGGTGTGAGAATTGTGATTGGGTGATGAAGTCATCATTTGACCTACAGCTTCACCTATATGCATCTTCTTCAAAGCTTTAACCTTTTTTTCAATTATCTTCATTAGCTCTTCTAATGGAATTTTTAATTTTAGCTATCTTCTAATTATTTTTCAAGCTATGAATTCATTTTAAGTGATGTCTTCATCTGTAAGTAAGATCTTGGTATCTTTACTCTTAATACAACTAACTTGATAGAAAATATCTAAAACTTCTCTTATTTTAACTCTTTTATATATCCTTTTATACATCCTTAGTCCCAGCCTACGATGCAACTCATAGATGTAGCTTTGACTTCCTTAGCTAGTATCTTCACAAAAATTTTAGACTAGTGTAGTTACCATACATCTCAATTGTACTCGTTTCCTAGTTCTTTAAATGTATGTTTCTTTTCCTTAATAAACATTCTATAGTTCAATACTTCATCATCAAATCTTCTTACTAATGAACAATTTATTCCTAGGCAGTTCTATATAATCTTATGGCAATCTTTTTTGTGGAAAGTTATTTTAACACGGACCAAGTTAATTCAACTCAAGAGTTCAAAATTATCTCTTCAACAAACTATCTAGTGTTGGATAAAAACGTACGAGTACGATGAATAAATCAAACTAATATGAGAATAAATAACGCTTGATTAACCTGGTTACCGAGGTGCTCCTTAACTATTTGCAAGAACTTGGAGAATCGCATTCGGTGGATGATGTTGTCAAAGATGGCCATGTAAAGTGTGACGGGCTTAGTGGCGCCGCCCATCCCAACTGCAATAAGTTTTAAGAGAGTGATTCACACAATAACTTCGAGGCAGGGCGGGTGTTGGGGTATTGAGAGACCTGTTTTGGGGATCGAAAAGGCCTGGACACAGTTGTGCTGGATAAGAACAAGAAGACAGTCCTTCACCTGTCCTTTGTGGAGCTCGGTGAAGCGAACAACCTCCATGAAACTGAGGGAGCCACGGCGAATGAGGCATTCGCAAACCTTCTACGATTTTCTAGGGTTAGGGCATCGTGATGAAGCAAATAAACAAAGGAGTACGAGTCAGGGGACAGAGGGCTTACAGCGACAACGTCGCCGAAGTGGGTGGCAATAAGGCTGATTGTATACCTGACGCCCTGCTGCCCCACCATTTCCGGTACAATAAGAACAATAAGAAAGCAAGCGCAGCGGTCTCTACAGCTCGAGAACGGGCGGGCAGAATCTGGCCCTGGCTCCGCAGTGAGGAAGAAGAAATTGGCGGACCGTTGATATTCGGCTCAAAAGAAAACCCCAAATCATGGTATAGGTTCCG
Source organism: Dendrobium catenatum (assembly GCF_001605985.2). Taxonomy (NCBI): domain Eukaryota; kingdom Viridiplantae; phylum Streptophyta; class Magnoliopsida; order Asparagales; family Orchidaceae; genus Dendrobium; species Dendrobium catenatum. Next base: position 9,633,807 of record NW_021319178.1, on the reverse strand, counting down.
GTAAAAAAAAATTTTATTAGTCATATTTATGATAGAATATAAAATTAAAATGGCCTTAATTATCTTGAAATCTATGTTAAAATTATTCAATATAAACTAATTATATATTGTACTCAATTGAAAATAGATCCAAAAACATTAATATATATTATGATTTTTTTTATCAAAATATTTTTATAATTTTTTTTTTCTATTTCTTAAGATTTTTAGAAATACTACTAATTTAATTACATATGTTGAAAGTTCGAGTAGGTTATTAGACCTAATAGAACTGTCCCACAGCTAATCAAGAGGGGGTGACTTGGTAATTTAAAAAATATCTTAGATTTTAGAAAATTATTTTAAGAAATTTTACTCAATTATTCTGAAGTATGCGGTTGTTTGTAAAATAGATTTTCACAAAATATTTTTCAACCACAGTAATGTAAAGTGCGGAAAATTAAAATGTAGTAAAAAGTAAAAGAATAGAAGAACATCAAATTTTATAATGGTTCGGTCCAACTAGACATACGTCCACTCCATGAAGACTCCTTGTACTACACTAAATCAAAGTGACTCTCATTTTGCCCCCACAGCAAGGCGGATAAGCCTTTACAAACTCTCTTACACCAACCCGATGCGGTAGAGTACCGACGTTCTTTCCTACCCTTCTGGTGACGATAGAGAACCTTCGTCCTTTCTCACTCTCCTGATGACGGCAAAGTATCAATATCCTTGCTCACACTCCTGGTGATGGAAAAGTACTAACGTCTTTTCTCTCCCTCCTAGTGATGGTAGAGAACCGTGACACAATGTTGAAGATCTTCTCTCAAACACTCACAATCTCTCTCACACTCAATGACTACTCTCAAGAGAAAATCATAACAAAACATATTAGTGTCAATTTTTAGGACTCTTATAAATTAAACAAAAAAAACTGTCTAGTAAACTGAAAAATTACATGTCAATTGACCTAGGATCGTATAATTCAAAAATCCATGTACGAACCTATGTGAACCTTATTTCGTACTATGTTAGTTGTCTGGACAAATTGACATCGTACAGTATAAACAGTTCAAAACTGAACTTATTCATCTGGTATGATTCAGTATGAACCTAATTTCATAATTTATCGGTCATCTGCACAAACTAAAATCGTATATTACAAATAGTTAACAAAAATCATGCTTTGTTTGGTACGAACATGGACGACCCCTTTTTGTTCTCTGTGAGTCATCTGTACTAACTTACATCGTATATTACGATCAATAAAAAAACAAATAAGTTCATTTAGGACGAACTATTATGCACTCATTTCATATTATGTTAATCGTCTGCACAAACTAACTTTATACCATACATGGACGACCCCTTTTTGTACTATGTGAATCATCTGTATGAAAAACTATCGTACAATACGAACAGTTCAAAAAATTTAAGACATGATTTGATCAACTTCATTTTGGGGGAAAGAAACTTGACAAATCGTCTAGTACGATTGAAAATCATATAGAATAATTAGTTTTAAAATTCTTAAATTTTGACTCACTCCCCAGTGTGTGTGTGCACGGTTACCCAATTACAATCACGCTCTCTCAGACTAAAACAAAAAATAAAAAGTTTACAAACTTCATTCCATAAAACTCTAATCTACTCTATCTTGAAGACCTCAACAGTCTGGAGTATGATTTCCCTGAAATGTTAGTACACAAGCAACAAACATAAAATGTACCCAATCTATGTTAGAAGAAATAGCAATTAAAATAATAATATTTTATTATCATCAAAAAATCACATTATATAAAACTCAATCTTGAAGTCTAAGTTGTAACAATTTTCCTCTTTTTTATGATGACAAAATAATTATTGTATAAAAGAATATTAAATGTCATTTTTTCTCCTAAACTCCCCCTCAACGAATGCTCAATTAAAAAGCAATGAATTTCCTAGAAAACACAAGACCAAAATGAATTCAAAAATAAAACACACATACAACAAACACACATGATTAATTCAATCAATCAAACAAACAATAACAAACAAAAACTAATGACTCATCCTTTTGACAACAGCAAAAAGGGAAGTGCCTCATAAAATGGTATGTTGCTATTGACAAATCTAATAGATGATAAAGAAGAATATTTTAAACTATTTGAAAAAGACAACATTAATGTCCTTATGTGATAAGGAAAGTCTCATATTTTAAATCAAAGAACAATTAAGATAAAAAAATCAACCAGGTTCACTATTCGTTCTAGACTTATCAAATAAAATAATTATTGTAAAAATAATGAAATAAAGATTCATTAGTTTCCAATAAAATAGTGGAGATTATTGTTTTTTTTTTTTTGTTAAAACCCATAAAGGGGCTTATGTGTTAATATAGAAAAAGTAATTACAATGTCCTTAAAGGAGATCATCAGCTCACTAATGCTCTTACGAGCTACAAAATAAATCAAAATAAAACCAACGAGCTGATATTCTCCACTAAGCAAAAATACAAAATGCCCTAGTAACATTCTAATGATGCTATAGATAAGCATCCAAAAAAGAAAGTATAGATGGAATAAAGCTCAATCTTTCTACAAAAACTCTAGAAAGCAGCCAAAGGCATCTTCACCTGTAGAGAGAAACAAAAAGGAAGGCTACACCAACAAAGAAGATATGTTAAACAATAAAAGTACAATAAATGACAACTAAGAAACATAAATAAGGTGCAAAAATAGCTCCCAAAAAAGCCAATCTTAGAAATAAGACTTAAAGAGCTCAGAGTATGCATAATAACAAAAAATTCATTCGGGAAATCCACAAGCCACTCAATCCTGCCTTTTGGGTCACCCAAAACCACCTTGGCAAAACCCATCCAACAAACCAAATTACCCCCAAAAAATAGCATGAGTTACCCAAAAACCCAACATTAGAAGCCCCACTAATCGACCAAAACCAAATAAGCAACCAGTAGAACATCATCCAGGTACCAAATAACCAGAGCCTGTAGTTAACACCCATACCAACAATAGGTGACAATAACCAGGTGATACCAACCAAACCAACAGCATCCCAAACAAAACAAGACAGCCCAGCCATCACCACACAACAACCTCTAGCACCCCAAATACTAAAAGTAGGAGAGCAACAATGGGACAACACATCAGCCATAAAACCTAAAAAATCATTGCTCAAGTCCAAATTAACCAAGATAATAGCTAAAAAAAGGAAGCTCATAATGCTGGTAGCAGCAAAAATCAATTAACCGAAAGAAAATACACCAAATAGTGAGCCAGCACTGAGAGTCCCAGAACAAAATGAGCCAGCAGAGAGAGTCCTAGAATAAAATGAAAAGCTAGAATATAAAAGGAGAAACATCAGTCCATATGTCCATTCCTCTAGTAAAACGGCAAACAAACCTCCAGCAAGAATTATAACATCACATACATAAATAAAAAATAAGATGTAAAGGAGCCTCCACAACATAGATAATCCAACTAGCATAAAATGTTCCAAGAATTATACAAACACTGCACAACATCCTAGACAGCTAGCAGGAGAAAGAAATAAGCCAGTAGTAAAATAAGTCCCAGCTATCAAAAGTCCAAATGAAGAGACTAAACCCGAACACCAACCAAGAGACAAAAAAGCTAAGATCTAACATAAGGACAACCACATGCATCAAGATTAAGCAAACCAAGAAGAGGGGAAGGACTAGTGTCCCAAATAAAATCAGAAAAATAGTTCAGACTACAACCCCACATAGCCATCCAAGATGCACAGGCATTACCATCCTTGCTGATAGAAAAAGCACCAGGTTTTTAATTTCTCTAACCATATAGGAGAGGTTCAGGGAACAACACATCTCATCATTAGCTTGAAAAAGATGGAAATCATAGTAAGAATTAACTTCAATATGCAAATTAGTTAAGTTAAGAGGGATACACAACTGAATACCATACAAAATGGCCCCAGAAACAGCAGTAGAATAGTTTCCCTGAATAGGACCGGCAAAAGCAATAGATAAATCAGTACTAGTGCCATCCACATTTAACTTAAAGAAATTAATGAGAGGTTTATGCTAGTAGATAATATTAAAAATAGAAGGAACACCCTCCAAGTTTAAACCTAAAGTAGTACCAGCAAAGTAACAATTTTTAAAGTTCTTAACATAAATCAGATTAATAGCCATAAGAGCTAACACCTTATCCTTCACTTTCTGAATAACATTAGGATGACTCATTCTCACATTATTGAAAAGGGATAGATTCCTTTCCAGCCAAAGAAACAAAAGAATGAGGGAATGAATAACATTGCGTATGTGACCTTTGGAGTTAAATGTGGATGGCACTAGCTGTACAAAGAACTACAAGGTGCTTCAGATGCTTAGCCTCCAAAATAAAATAAGAGCATGGCCAAGTGTGGCTGGCATGAGTATTTTACAGTCAACAATCCAAGAGAAAGAGAACATATACGATCTGATGTTTCAAGTACCTTCATTATAAGAACATTGGGGAAATGAAACTTCTTACTTAAAATGATCAAGGAGTCACTGGTTATGGTGGAGGTAACATTGTCAGCCGTGGCCACGTTGTGAGGATTCTTTAGACCTTTAAATTGGATAACAGAACAATCTCGTTTGGTTAGGGAAATTTTAGTGGTGTGATCGCCTATTTGATCTTTTAAACTAAATAGAGGAATTGAATTTGGGTATGGGGATGCCACCTATCAAAAATAATGGAAATCCTCTAGAGTAAGAAGAAAAATGGGAGAGAAAGAATGAGGAAGGATAAAAATTCTAACTTCTACAAAAGAGAGGGGCACTAGTTCTTAGTAGGGGATGCCACCTATTCAAAATAGTGGAAAGCCTCAAATGTAAAAAAGCTAGAGGGACAAGAGAGGAAAAATTAATCCCTGCCTAGAGGGGTATTTATAGAATGAGGGGGGGGGGATTGTTTAAAATAAGGAGAAATTGTTTTAAAAAGAGGGGAAAATTTGCATCAAAATTATTTAAATTTATTTAAAATATTTTTATAAGTTATTTTAAAAAATTTTAGGGTCCCTTTAAAGTTTTTCATAATTCTTTAAAAAGAGAAAAAGTTAGTTGTTAAAAAAAAATAATTACTTGTGGTTATAGTGTCGCTGCCCACTATTAAGAAAAAAAATGATGGACCCCATATTAATATATATAATTACAATCAGTTTAATAATTGGGTGCTCTCAATACTGCGCATCAATGCGGGCCTCTCTAGCTGTGGTTACCGCTGGCAGGCTGGCCAACGACTGGTGGTTCGGCCGCCCATGTGAGTTCAGGCCTTATTTTTGGCCTAGTTAGTCCAAATCAGTTGTTTTTTGGGGTCCGTGGATAATTTTTTGATGTTCTGGACTCAATTTGGATACTTTTAAAGTTATTAGGAAACTTTAAGCCCAATATTGGATTATTTTGAAGTTTTGAATCATATAAAAAATTTTGTAAAGGCTGTGGTGCATATTTTTAAATTTCTCGAGCTTTGATGTCAAAAAATAAAGGGGCAACTAATATATAATCAAAATTTTATCTTGATCGGGCACGAATCTTAAGGCAAAATCAAGTTTGAAACTTCCAAATTAAATTTGGGACCATCCAAAAAATTTTTTTTAGCAAACTTATAATTTAACTGTATCTTAAAAATATGAACACAACGAAACCAAATTTGACTCAATCCGAGCCCAAATGGATCCAAATCAAAGACCCAAAGCACCTTTAGAAGGTTCAAACTATAATTTAGATTATGAAATGAACTTCATATGTAACATGCTTATATTCTAATCAAGCGGTTCGATGAGACAAATCCAATGAGCTCAAGATCTCTGAATTCTGATATTACTAAAACATTCAAATGTCCAAAAAATTATCCACAACAAATCCAATGAGCTCAAGACAAATTCAACTTTAGCCATTCAAACTACTCCCAACTTATCTATGATCTTCGTCTTATTGACTGGCCCAGCCACTCTTAAAAACTATAAATAGACCCCTCATTTTTCTTGGAAGAGGATCCAAGTAAAGAAGAGCAGGAAGAGAAGGAAGAGAATTCTCTTGTCACAAGACTCCTTTTCGACCATCGTCGGACTTCTATTAGCTCCTGATTGTGATTAAACTTCCATCGGGCCACCAAAGAATGTCGAACATCAGCTTGACTGATGATTAACGCCATATTTTTGCCCAACCCGCAATAGATGCCGAACTTCCACATGACTACCAATTGATGTTGTACTTCTAACAGGTGCAGATCGATGTTGGACTTCAACCCGCTGCCAATTGACTCCAGATTTCTAATCGGTCAAAGGCTGATGTCAGAATTTCATCCAACCTCAAGTTGTAAATAGATTTCAATCTGATGGTTGACCATTATAATGTGATCATCCTCAATTTTAAAGATGAATCAGTCACATGTAATCTATTCAAACACGCGTAGAATCATTTCAACTATGGATGGCCCCAATTTTTTTTTCACTTTTCTAGGGTTTTCCATGTAAATTCCTGGTGTTTATTTTTTCTTCTTTTTGTGTGCTGGATATCCGTACAATGTTAAGTCTTAAAATTCTAACTCTATCATCTAGCCCCAACCCTTACGAATATAAATGACTAAAATTATGTATTTGTTTCTAAGGAAGAAAGAGAAGATCTAGCTAGAATGATCGCAAAAAATGTTGATGTTGTACAAAATCAATAGAGGAGTAACGAGATCCATTTCATTTGCATTTTTTTTTTGGCATTTGTTGTGTTCTTGGCCATTTTATTTAAGTAAGCTTTGTATTTTGAGCAGAAAAGTGAAGAACTGAAAGCAAAGTGAGTAATGTAAAAGCTAAGGCCATTACAGACATGACAAATTCTGAGCTTGAAAGAAATTTAAAAATAGAATGTTGCTCAGTTTTTTTCGTTAAACTAAGGTTTTGTTTGGGACGGCTTTTTTACTGCTTTCTAAACCATAGTTTTAGTACAAAAATAAAAAAATTTGTATTAAAACTCCGTTTTAGAAAGCAGTAAAAAAGTCGTCCCAAACGAAGCCTAAATTGAACGTTGCCTAATCTTTATAAACATTTAGGATTTTTTATGTATTGAAAATTGATACTTTACTCTAAGAAAAGTCATGAGATTTTTTTTAATTTAATATTAGTATAAATTTCTAAATTTTTAATTGACCATCTATTCCCATGTTTATACTCCTTTTGGGGCGGTCCATGTATTTTAAATTATTAGATGGTAATTACTGGTTGTTTTTGACAACTTAAGCTAGAATCATTAGTTATAATTGGAGAATTTACAAGCTGTTGACTGTATAAAAAAATTTAGATAAAAAAAAAAATCAAAACAACCGACATACCTTCGAGCCGGCCCCACACACAGTTATTTTCAAACAAAGCATCGCTTCGCATGATAACCGTCGACCGACAATTCAAAATGATAAAAGGCAGAAATTCGGAGCATGAAAGGATCGACGTTCGCTTATCTCGCTCCTTCGACTCCAACGCCGCTGTTCGACTTCGTTGCTTCGTAAGGAGTCTAGGGTTTTCCCTTCATCTTCTCTTCTCGTCGTTGCTGTTCGATTTCGTTAATTCGACAGAGGTGCAGAGATTGCGCAAGTCGCTTCTTCGACTCCTCGTCGCTGTTCGGCTTCGTCAATTCGCAGGAGGCGGAGATTGCACATACCGCTCCTCCGGCTTCCTCCTTGCAGTCCGACTTCTCTCTCCGGCCGACCTGCCTCCGGCCGACCTAGCCTCCTCCGCCGCCGCCTGCTCCGACGCCGACCCCGCTGACTGTGAAACTGGGTGAGGGAGCCAGAGTGCAGTTCCCTCAAGCTGTTCTGAACACAGGCTATGCTGGAGCAACTATTCAATTCGGAACTATTTCCGAAGTCATGCAGTTCGAACAGTTCATTCCTGAGAATACTGTTAGTGCACCTACTGCCAAAGGTGTCGCTAAGAAGTCTACTACTGAAGCTGTTGATGAGAAGGCTCCCAAGAGGGCCTCTGTATTTTCAAGACTCTCCGTAGCACCTGTTGTTGCTCCAGCGATTCAAAAGAAGATTCCTGAGCCAAAGCTGCAATCTGTTGGCATGAATATTGCCAGTCAAAACATAATCCAGGATGAAATGCCTAAAGAATACAATGCTGAAATTCCTGAAGCAAGTGCTAAACTTTCCAGGAAAACCAGAAGAAAGGCTAATGCTCGCTTACGAGCTAATGGCTGGGTGCCTGAGACCCTTCAAGAATCATCACCACAGTTAGAGGCAAATGTACCAATCAATAACGGCTTTGAACCGTTAAAGTGGGTAAAAAGAAATGATGACAAAGGAAACTTAAAGAAGTCTTTCTGGGAGACTTCGCATCAGCAGCCACTACCACCAAAGAAGGAAGAATCTGCCTCTTCCAAAATATATAAAATACTGAAGGCTGTTAAAGATAAAAATCTACAGCGTAGATTGAGGAAATCTGTTAATGAAGCCATTGCCTCAACTGAAATTCGTCCTCAAAACAATAAATTTTCAGCAAAACCTTATAGAGAGGAGTTTAGACGTCCTCCATACTATCAAAAGCAAAGAGAGTTCTATCCTAATATGGGTCGATATCCATATTATGGAAGAAGACAGTTGGGAGAGCCTTCTAATAGTCTACATGTAAGAGACTATAATGGAAGATATGATGAACGAAGGCCCCAACAATGGTATCATAGACCTGCCCATTCAAAAGTGCATTTCGATGCTGGTGGTCATCGTTATGTGACTCCAAGAAGACAGCAAGTCTGGGTTCCCAAAAGACCCACATATCCTCGAGCTCAGAAAGATGATCTTGATCAACAAATCTATAAAGGGCGACTTAAATCTCATGTCCAGAAGTTATCCCCTAATAAGGAGACTTCTGTTGATGTGATTAAAACAAAAGAAGAAAGCTGTCAAGTCTATAAAGAATCCCCCGACTCTCCAGCCATACACTGGAAGCGGCGGTCCCAACTTGGAGAAAATCATGAGTTGGATGAAGATGATAATGATGAAGAAATAGAAGAGGGTATTGGTCCCATGGACATTGAAGTTGTCCGAATGGTTGATCATATACCTGATCGAGCTAATCAACGATATACTCGTAGAAGTGCTGCACTGAATTTACAAAATGAAGAACAACTACGAGATGATCAAGAACAAGCAGCAGCTGTGAATAGAGCTCCACAACTTATAGACTTTTTTTTTTTATAAGAGCAACACATATTTTAAAACAGATAGACGAGCTTAGCAACTCGTGAGCTTTGCTCAAATTAGAAAATTTTGTTTGCTCTCTATCTCTCCCAAACATTAAGGTTTTGCATAAAATATCATCAATGATAGCTAAAGCACTTGAGTTTGGATTCAAATCCTAAATTTCTTAATTACAATAGTATTGAGATCAGTTATCTAATTTTATTTTATTTTTTCTTTCTTATTGCATGATTATTTTTTTTCCAATTTTCAGTAACTTTATCACTCATGAGAAATAATTTTGTCCATCAACTAATGCTTACTATATGCGAGTTTTTAGTCAATACTTTCTCCATTTAATGTCCTAAATAGGCGGATCTAAATTTTCTGAAATATTATTTGTCAAACGTGACTCAATTTATTTTAAGAGGAGTACAATATAAATGTTTTGTTTGTATAATACAATTCTAAAAATTATTCATATAATAAATTTTTTGCTTGTTAATGCCGCACGTAATTAGCCTTAGGATGAGGTCATTTTTTATTTAAACTAATTTTTTTTTAGCTTCTTTGGCTGATTTTTATTTGGAATATAAATTATTTTATTGACTCCCATTATTTATTAACTATAGAATTATCTATTATCTAATTGAAACTTTTTAATTTCCGTTAATTAGTGAAGACTTGAGCTGCTAATTAATAGGGCCCGTTTCCATTGGATGAGACTCTCAAAGCTTTATATTTCATTTTCTGTGGCCCCCATTCATGAAAAACCAAAGATCTCGAAGCTGCAATTCCAAGTAATATTTTATTATTCTCAGTTTCAGTTGTTGCCGACCATCACTCACCGCTGGCCACCGCTGACTATTACTCACAGCTTATCATCATTGTTAATTGGTAAACTGCATTCATTACTCTTAATTTTGCATTCATAAAAATATTTCAATATATTGCAAATTTTACGTTGTATTTCACTTAACTGATGATTCTTTTTCTGCAAATTAAGTGGCCGCTGAGCCCACATATTTTCTAAAATCTTCTTTAGAACAACAAAATACATATTTCAAAAAAAAAAAAAAACAGTGGGAATAATATATTTTATTATGTAAAAGTAATTATCTTGAATTTAAAACAATAAAATAAAAAGTTCTATAATTTCATTCTTACTATAATTTTCTTTGTTTTTGATCGTAACCCGAAAGCTCATGGCTGACTTTGGTTCTGCTAACCAACGCATCGGCTCAGGAGATGCATTCAACCAGGCTTCATCATCCGGTTGGTTTTTTTTTCTTACATTTTATTTGTAACATTCTTTAATTAATATGATTATTTTATGGCTAATTCTGCAAAAAAAAAATCAAATGTGCATATATTTTATTGTATAAATTAAAAATAGTTATTTGCTTAATATCTTGTTAGGCACCTTTTTTAATCCAGTGTGTTTGTAAATTTGTAATAGAAATTTTTTAAACGTAAAATATAATATAAAATAGCTACTTCCTTTTAAGGTAAAATCGAGGTGGCGAAATCGAGGCTCCATATTAAAAGGATCATCATCATTCAATATCTCTGAGAAATTAAACAATAATAAAGGCCTTTGATCTGAAATATATGACAAAGCAAGAAAATATTATGATAGGGTATATATAATCAGCAGAATAAATATCATAGAAAATTTTAAATATGTCAAAATTAAATACTTTGAACATATATAAAATATATTATTCTTAATATTTCTTTTGCTTGATGTAGGTTTTGATAATCCTCAATTGTATAAAAGAAAAGCTGCTCGTGTTGCTATGTTGATGACCCGATTTGCTGATATAATTTCGAAAGCACAACAAACACTTGGCATTAATGTAAGTTGATTGTTCTTTGAGACATAACGTTTTTCATGAAAACTAATCTAATTTATAAAATTATTATACTTATGTATATAAATGATTGAAATTTTCTTAGAAAGAAAGTGAAGATCCAGCTAGAATGAGGTCAGAAAATGTTGATGTTGTACAAAATCAACAGAAGAGTAAGAAGATCCATTTCATTTGCATTATTTTTGCATTATTTGTGTTATGGGCCTTTTTTTTTTTTCAAGTAAGCCTTTATATTTTGAGCAGAAAAGCGAAGAATTGAAAGCAAATTGACAAATGTAAAAGCTACGGCCATTACAGATATGGCAAATTCTGAGATTAAAAAGAAATTAAAAATAGAACGAGGCTCAGCTTTTCCTCTATAGAGAAGGTGATTTTTTATTTGTTTATTATATACATTGCTTTTTCAACTAGTGTATTAATTTGTTACAATATTTAATAATTAATTTAGGTCTGTTATTTTTCTTTTTTTCTTTTTTAAATTTCTTGTTGTTTCAGTTGGGATATTTTGTTTAACTCGTCATGAAGTATGGTATTATTAGAGGTGTCAATATTTGAGACGACATGAAAACCCGACCCGATTTCAAAACAGTTCGAGTTCGGGTTCCCATATTCGACCCGTTTGAAAATCAGGTCAGGTTCGGGTCAGGTTGCCGGGTCAACCCGTGAAACCGTTTAACTTGAACTGTCCGCGCTGCCCCGCCTGCTCGCGAAGCTGCCCCGCCTGCCTGCGCACCGTCCGCGATTGTTTGGACCCTACCCGCTGAGCTACCCGCACGACAAAGCCTGCCAGCACACGCTGCCGCGCCTGCCAGCGACGCGCCCCTAACCCGAGGTTGCTCGCGCGCACTTGGGCTCGCCCGCACGCTCACCCACACACGTCCGTGCGCACCCGTGCTCGCCGCGTGAACCCGCGCTCGCCGCACGCACCCTCCTGCTTGCTCCCGTGCGCGCCCGCTCTACCCCAACCGCATTCCCGCCCTCGGGTCCCGTGTCGGGTCTGGTCAACCTATCAACTTGCCGGGTCGGGTCCGGGTTCTGATTTCCAACCCATTTATCTACCCGGGTCTGATTAGGGTCGACCCGTTTGAACCCAGGTTAGTTCTGAATTTGACCCGAACTTGACCCATGACCCGAAAAATACACCCCTAGGTATTATGTTCTGGTGGTTTTGTAGTTATCATTAATTGATATTTATTATTTCATAAAAAATATCCATGATTGATATGATGGATTTAATATTTACATTATTCTTTCTCATTTTTCAAACGAGTTTTATTCCATTCATTAATCCACAATATTTATCTTTTTTTTTTTAGTGTGAGCACATTATTCATATTATGCATTTATTTCTCAGGACAAAATTAATTCAGGTAGAATGCTACATGAAAAGGAAGATTTCGCGGAAAAACAACAAGAGAGTAAGTTTTTTAATATTACCATTTTCTTATGAGAACGAGTAATCAAGCAAATTGCAATTATAATAAATATTTCAAGATGTCTCATAGATAATGATAATTTATGTTAATGAGCATAATTAATTTTAATTTGTTTAACCAATAATTTTTTAATTAGTTTTAATCAATTTGTTGAACAATATGAACTCTTTTATTCATGATAAGGGTGGGGATAATATATTGATAATAATAGCACATGGACCACCTCCAGCAAGTTAAAGCATGAGTAGAACAATTATTTAACTAAAAGCTTAATTTTTTTCTTACTAATTTCTAGAGCTTTGGTTTTAGCTATTGATAAAACCAGTTAATTTTTTTATAGTTTTATTTTCATTGATAACTCATTTAATAGCTATTAGTTTTTTATTTATTTTATTAATTGACATGATTGTTTTAATAATCATCATACTTCGGGTAGAAAAAAGAAGAATAAAAACAGTTGAAGCCATTAAAAATAAGGCAAATTCCGAGCGTAAAAGGAAGATTGAGAAGGAAAGAGAAGCAGCTAGATATGCATTAGAGAAGGTAAATTTTTTATTCCTTATTCTACTCTCACAACATTTCTTGTTCTTTAAATTAACTGTTTTAAAGCTTTAGCTAACCATGATATGATAACGACCAATAAAATGGGTTGATTTTAAATTTCAAATAAATAGAAATTATGTTCTAAATGAATATGTTCAGGTTTTATTTCCATTAAAAAAATGTAAACTTTTGTCTTCCTTTTAAAGAAACTTTAAAAAGTAATGTTTCATATTAAAAATAATTTCATATTTATTAACTTCGAACACTTTTATTGATTTTATAATGCTTGACAATCTAAAATTTACACACTTTTCCTACAGATTTGATTCTATGAAACATATTGGGAGTTCTCCTAAGTTTACTAAAGCTCATGGAGAATTCATATGTAACAAATATTCCCTTAGTGTTTAATTTGTGTAGAGTCTAAATAAATTTATTATTATTATTTTGATCGATTATAATTTTCTTAACAGGTGGAAGCGTCTGTTTATGTTGATGATTTCAACAAGACATACAAAGACTTCTTGATGCTAATTTCTTCATAATTTAATGCATCAAATGATTTAATGGCTTCACAAAGAGATTGAAATCATTGGGATGTTCATACTTAAAAAAATACCATCATCAGAGATTAATGATGCATCCGAGGGAGCTATAAAGATTTGTTGAGGATTGCTTGAGATCAAATTATGGTTTTATTCTTGGAGCAATGTGTGATTTGATGCCTGGTGGTCATACTACTTGGCAGTTGAAAATATTTCTGAGTCAATGCATCCAACATAAACTATGAAAGGTGCAACCATTTAGGCATGAAAATAATAAAAATGTTATTACTCTCCGCATGATATAGTTCACATAAATAATTCGTAAATTCATTTATTGCTTCCTTTAAAGTTTTCTTTTTATCTAAGGAGTGAAAAATGTTAATGAGATTTTGCTGAAAATTTTGCTTGTAATTCTTTCTTCTCCTTAGAATGGTTGAATTTAGCCTTATGTATGTATTACTTCAATAATAATGAAAGTATTGAGGAAGAAGAATGCTACTGCAAATTTTTGTATAGAGGCTTTTAGTTTTGTGACTAGGCTACAAATTTTGAAATATTAAGGTGTAATTTATAGGGTTAGATGAAAATTTACACTTCTTATTAAACTAAATTGAACATTGGAAAATATTTATAAAAATTTTGGATTTTTGATGTATTGAAAATTTGATAATTTAAGAAAGTTCATGAGCATATATTTTTTTAGTATTTAATATTAGTATAAGCATCTAAATTTTCAATTGCCATCAATTCCCACTTTTATAGTCCAGTTTTTGGGTTGGGCCACGTTATTTTTAAAAATAATACATCTATTCGCCTGAATCTATTAATATATTAAGTCAATTTTAAATTAATTAAAATACATTTCATGTAGTCCATCTTAGAGTCATAGCAAATAAATTTTAACATCGAGATAATAAACATTCAAAAGTTTATGAAAAGAAATTTTGAGTAGGGACATACTACTCTACCAAGATGGTGCCTAAGTTGAAAGATTAGTATGAACATAAACAATAAAAAATATCAAACATCTATGTTATGGAATGACAGCATAAGTACAAAAAGAGATTTAATAAAGGAAAATGTTAAAGCATGTTAAGATGAAAAGAGATAGACATTGAAAAAGAACTCGAACCAAACTATTTTGGTTCAACCAATTTTATGCAATACTAAACCTATCAACTTTCTCTTTATATATAACTTTTATGTATATCACTCATATACTAATAATATTGTATCATGAGGGTGCCTGATTATGACATTCACCTGAGAAATTAACAGTTATATTAAAAGAAAAAAAGCAGCGATTACTTACCCATTAACCTAAGCTATATAAGTTGATTTTAATGATAGAAAATGTAGAATTGAATGTTGCTAATGCATTTGTTAAGTGACTTCAAGTATGAGTATTTGATTTAAAGATGTAGTAAAACTGTTGTATTTTTAATGGGCTAGTTGAGCATATGCACTTTGAAATTAAGGAGCATTTTTATTGTTTTGACAACTTCCATGCTAAAACTGATACATGAAACTTAAACACCTATAGAAAGACAAATGTCATGGTGTTAACTCATTATACTTTAATAACATTATTTTTAACTGAAGCCAATGCAAATAAGTGTGTTTTGAGTTGATAAATAAGTGTGTTTTGAGGCCATCAACTCGATCATATGATTATTTTTACTCTTCATTTGAGTTTTCCTATTTATATACATTGAGACTTGAGTTTTAGTAAAAATCTAAATTTATGTTTTAGTTGTAAATTGTCAAGTCTTTGGAGAGGATTAGTGTTCTTGTACTTGTACTAAACACATTAAAATGTTTGTGTATATATACTTTAGGGGTGTAAATTTGGGTCAACAGGCCAGGTTCGGGTCGAATCCCACTAGACCTAGCCAAAAATGGGTCAGTCGAAACCCAACTCATTTTTTCAAATTGGTTAGGTTTCCCAACTTTACCCGACCCATGAGGGTTACCGGGTTGACCCAACCCCACCCATGAATGAGATATGGAGATCGGAATTCAGGCGTGGTTTGATCGAGGACGAGGCTGTAAGAGCTGTGTGAGCTTACGACGTGCTGGGGCATGCCTGAGAGGCTTCAAGCACTGTGCAGATCTATGGTTCGATACAATACGGTGAGACCGGTGATTAGGCCGAGCGTGACTGGGAGTGGGCGACATGAAAGCGACCATGCGAGGGAAGGGTGAGCAGTGTGCCTGTGACTACGTGTGTCTGGGTGACCAGTGTGGCTCCATGGTTCGACCGTTCGATGTGAGGACTAGGGTAAGGCTACGACATTGCGAGTTGGAACTTGGCAGTCAAGTCAATCCTGGGTAAATTATGGGTTAGTGGGTTGACCCAAACCTGATCTATTTTTTAAGCAGGTCAAAAATTGAAACTCGGACCATTTGATAAAGGGGCCAACCCTAACTCAGATTTTAGGGTCATGTTCGGGTCAGGTTGTTGAGTCGTGTCAATAATTGACACCTCTAATAGACTGAATTGAAGTTCAAATCAGATAAAAATGTTTGTGAATTCTATTTAAACAAATTGTTTCTTACCATATCTTTTCTCAAGATAAGATAGCTTATAAAAATGAGAACTTTATCCATGCATGCATGTAGTACTACACATCTATTCATAAGACAACAACTAAATAATTTGAATCAACCAATTTAAAACAAAAAAATTGATCATATTTATGACAAGTTCTCAAGTAAACTGATCCTATGCATAATTAAAATGAAGAACAAGCATAATAAACACATTAATAACTTTTCTAGCTTTTTTTTTTAAAAATTAAAAAAGATGTGCCTTTTTTATACTACAATTTTATTTTTAAAATTTATAGGAAGTTAACACACCGTGAGAGTTTTTTTTTTTTTTTTTACTAATTCATCACTTGGGAGAAATAATTTTATCTACTAGTTAATGAGAGTAAATTATGATGACGCTCACTTTGGTTTGTTAGTTGGGAGATTTGACTACCAACAAAGAGGCTTTGGATTTGAAGTTTGCTTATGTGGTGCATATGTGCCTTTATCTTAATTGATACAAATGTTCCCTCAACTCCCCCCCCCTCCCACACACACACCCTATATATAAAGTATTAATAAAAAAGTTTACTCAATACTAATTATTCTCTTCTGAGTGATTTAAACTTGATATATAACGAAAAAATAATCTTGATCATGCACAAAACTCGAGGTAAATTTGAGTTGGAAACTTTCAAAATAAAATTTACGACAATTTAAACATTGATTTCAACAAACTTATAGTCAAACTAAATGTCTCGAAAAGACAAACCAACAACACCAAATTTGACCCAATCTGAACCCAAATGAGTCCAAATTGAAGACCCAAAGTGCTTTTGGAAGGTTCAAACCATAGATTGGATGACCAAATGATTTCTAAATGTGATGTGCTTATAGTCGAGTCGAGTGGCTCAACGAGATGAATCCAAAAGGCACAAGATCTCAAAGTTCTAATATCTTTATTATATTTAAATACTTGATAATGATCCTTGATCAAGGAAGCCAATATCGACCATCTATTCAAAACACTCCAAGCTTGCCCATAATCTTCTCTCTATTTACTAGGCATGTCATTCCAAAAAAAAAAAAAAACTATAAAGAACCCCTCATTCTTCACATTAATGAGGAAATTAAAAACATATTACATCTCTCTTGTCACTAAACTCCTCAACCACCGACTATTGCGAGATTTTATCCATCCACCAACTATCACTGGACTTACACCCAGCCACCGATTGTCACTAGATTTTTGCTCGTTCACCAAGTGTCGCTGGATTTACACCTAGCCACATACTGTCGCTAGACTTTTGCCTAGTAACAACCTATTGTCGGAATTACATCATGCCACAAACTGATGATAGATTTAACCCAACCACTGAGTATCTATAAATTTTTGCCCGACCACCTTGTATTGCCAGACTTACGCCCGACCACTGATTAATAACTGCAGTCTTTCTAACCTCTGTCACTTTCCAGCTATGGTCTTTATAACCTCTGTTGCCCACTTATGGTCCTTCAGACTATTTTCAGCTTATGATTAATGTCTTTTTGACCTCCGTCACCCAACTAAGTTCTTTATTATGAACATTGGCCACCGACTATAGTCTTCTGACTTCCAGTGCCCAATAATGATCCTTCCAACAACATTTATCCAACTATAGTCCTTCTGACTATCATCACCTGACTATAGTTTTTATGACCTCCATCTGTTATCGAGTATGATCATTC
This sequence comes from Dendrobium catenatum, assembly GCF_001605985.2. Lineage (NCBI taxonomy): Eukaryota > Viridiplantae > Streptophyta > Magnoliopsida > Asparagales > Orchidaceae > Dendrobium > Dendrobium catenatum. The sequence continues at coordinate 9,615,970 of NW_021319178.1, read as the reverse complement.
TGACCACCGTTACCTGGCTATGGTCTTTATGATCTTTGTCATTCAACTATGATCCTATCGACTACTTTCGCCTGACTGCAGTCATGTCATCCTCTTTACGCTTTGAATATAATCTCTCCGACCTTTATTACTTGAATATGGTCCTTATAACAACCTTCACCCAACTATGATCTTTCCAACCTTAGTCACCTATCGACTACTATCAGTCAAATCTTTGTCACCCACTAACTATAGTCTCTTCGACTTCCATCTCCAAACTACGATCTACCCAATTGCTTTAACCCGAATACAATTTTTTTAACTTCCATCGTTCGCTAACTATGGCCTTTTCGACCTCTATTACCTGATTATGATCCTTTCGACCACCGTAGCCCGAATACAGTCCTTCAAACTAGCATTGCTTGTCAACTATGGTCAAGCCAACCAAATGAACATATCAACACTGATTTCTAACTACCACCATATAATACACACTATATGATGTATATTTGCTACATCCAGCCAATGCCTCCCCCCTAAGGAATGGCCTTATTTGTAATCAACTTCAAACACTAGTGGATTCATTTAAACTAGGCAAGACCCTATGGTTTTTGCCCTTTTCAGGGGTTTTCATGTAAAAACTCCGGTGTCCCGTATGAATGTTACATCCCTATTCCTTTATTTGTATGAGTATTGAATCTTCGTATAAAGCTAAGACGTAAAACTTTATATCTCTCTACCACCGCGAATATTTCAAGACGTAACAAAACTCATGCCAAAGCATTGGAATTGAATAAGCTAAATAGATTTTCCCTCAAAATTTTATTTGGAATATTTACTCCTATTATTTATTAAATAAAGAATTATTTTTTATCAAATTGAAACGTTCTAATTTATGTTAATTAGTTGAGATGCAAGCTGGTAATTATGAGGGCCCGCTTGCATTGAATACACCTCTAAAAGGTTTATGTTTCATTTGTGTGAGCCCCATTTGTGAAAAACCAAAGATATCCAAGCTGCAATTCCAAGTAATGTTTTGCCATTGTCGGCTGAGGTTGACAACAACCTACCGACCACCACCACCGACTACTGATGCTACTAATCGTTGCATGCTACCAATAGTCACCATCAATTAATGTTGAACTTTATATTTCGTTCATTTTACTTCAAATCAAATTAAAAAAAAAAGATAATTATCAACATTTGTTTTGCATTCATCGAAGCAATCCCAAATATTTTAAATTCAATATATTTTCTTACATTGTGCTCCATTTAACTATGGCTTCTTATTTCTGAAAGTTCGTTAGGGATGTTAAGCCCTTATGAACTGGCCCAAGCTAACCAAGAGGGGGGGGGGGGTGTTTTGTATTTTAAAATTTCTTTTTACAAAGAATAAAAATTGCATAAACCAAAATCACACCACACAAAAAAATGTGATTAAAAGTGCGGAAGCAAAAAATAAGACACAAGAATTATAAGTGGTCGGTCAACTCGACCTACGTCAACTCCTTGAGGAACCCCAAGTATTGCCACTACAAAACGTGACTCTCCTTTAGCCCCACGGCTAGGCGGAGAAGCCCTCACACAGAACCTCCTTTTTGCCACCCGCAAGCAAGAGAACCTATATCCTCTTTTGCTTCCTCCTGAAGCTGCAGAGAACCACAATCAAAAGCTAACTCCTACCCTACTGACCCTTCCAGCGGACGAGAAACTCTAGACGAAGAACAAGCAGAGTCATCCTTGAAGTAACCCTTGTGAATCCCCTCACAAAGCTCCCCTCAGCAAGATCCTCTCTCTCTCCCTCTCTCTTCTATTCTCTCCTCATGGCCTTCTCAGGTCAAGCAGCAGCCAAAGGGTCCTCAAAATGTTGAAAAGAGCTCTTAAATAGAAAGTTTCAAAAGGAGCTCATTAATTGCAGTTGCCGACTTTATTTGTCCAGGCGATATGGACATCAGCCTGGCCCGATCAGTATATAAACTCAGAAAGTCGCCAGAGCATCGCCCTGGATTGCAAGACTGGACGATTGAAAATTGGCTTGATCGTCCAGGCCGATCTCACATCTTCTTGGCCGATCAGTTCAAATCATGGGAAAATCGTCCTGAGATAGCCCTGGATACGAGCTGGCCGATATTTATCGTCCTGAAGTAACTTAAGGTTTTGAACTGGATCTCTGGCCAATCCTACGATCGTCCAGGACGATAATGATCGTATCAATCATCCTTAATTACTCCTTGATTTCCTGATCAATTAAGAGCATAATTTGAGAAATTTCGTCCAGGACCGATCAATGTCATCCTGGCCGATAATTAAAAGAAGTATACCTTATTGTCTATGCGGCAACTTCTTTTCTGTTTTGAGGCTTATCGTCCTGGCCGATACACGTATCGTCCAGGCGATATGTTAATGACGGCTGCCTTAATAAGAATCCTTATTTAGACTTTTCTGTTTAACCTGATCGTCCATGACGATGTAAAAATCGTCCTGGCTGATATGATAGTAAAAATAGAAATTCTAAGTCTCTCAAGTTGTGTGTAGGGTCTTAGCATCAGTCTCTTTGACCATTTACAAAGTAGACTCAATAAGTGAAAAAGTACAGACTGACTCAACAAAACCTATACACTCATGAGCTGGCTTTGTCGGTTCGTCAATCTTCGATTCCTGAAAAGTTAGAAGCAACAAGCAGTCCCCAAAGAAATAGTGTTGTCAATCATCAAAACATAAGCCATGAGAATATATATTACAACAATCTCCCCCTTTTTTATGATGGCAACACAAGTAGGAAAATTGCAAAAAAGTTCATATTAGAATTTCAAAGTTACAACCAACAATCTTTTCCACCTTACCCTACTCCCACCTTTTGTCATCACAAAAAGAGGGTCCAGATATAAGAGAAAACACCAACAACAAAACAAAAGACTAACAAGCAACTACATAAAACAGGAAATAAAAGCAAGAAAAACACAGACTAGAAAAACGGAAAGGACCCTGATCATCTGATTGGAGGTGGTGGATGGTGGCTGCTGAAAGTAAGCTGGCAAGCTTGGTAAACTGACATTTAACCAGGCGATGTCCTGGTCATGCTGCTGCTGGTGAGTAAGATAACTGTCAAATCGGGCTTAATCCTCAGTGCGGTGCTGCTCATAGCGGGCAATTCTCAGAGTTTGCTGCTCCTGTGCTGAAACGTAGTGTCAAAGCGGTCTCCCATGATTCAAACTTTTCCTACAATGATCAACCGTGAGTGCGGTGTAAGAGGAACGGTCAGGAAAGGGT
>NW_021319178.1:9561284-9612621 GCF_001605985.2 Dendrobium catenatum | reverse complement strand
ACTATAATTCAAACAAGATAACTTGAGCTTATGAGCACCTTTCAATGTTCCTCTTATGTGTGACCACGTGGAAATTCCATATGATTTGAACCCACGACAAGGATCTATGAGTGCTAATATCTGAGTTAAGTATAGCGATTGCACTTGACTTTTAAGTAAAAGAATGAGTTTAAGACTTTGGCGGTCCATGTACTGACAGCGGAACCGATAGAACAGGTCCACTTTTGAACATAGCTACCTGAATTGCTTCAGGTGACTGAGAGTTGAACTGGACATGCATTAGCTTATTTGGTATTTGATCGGAATTTCCTTCTGTTTTTATGGCAGTATATGAGCATCTAACATTTAAAGATCTTAATGTCTTTTGGGATGTTCTACAGTATAGCTGTCAGTGATTTTAAGAAGCCAAGCTTACATGTTAATGAGGCCAAGTCATCCAGCTTTGCTTTTTACACCAACCAAATTGAAGGTGCTAAATTTGTAGCTTGAGCTGAGAGTTCCAATTAAGGCTTCACTTATATTTTGTATGAAGCCTCCTCAATGTTCGACTATCCAAAATCAGATTTTTGCGTATGAATCTTTCATCGAATACAAAGCCTCCACCACAACCCTGACCAATTACTGGTAAAACATGGTTATTTCATGCTAATGTGATCTGTGCAAAAGCTCAAAAATGTATGAAACTAGAAGTAGATTTTTATAGGCTGGGTTTTTTTGGATTTACTCTTGTTTTTTTCATATGCAGAGCAAAATCAATTTGAGCTTAACTTAAATATTTTATTGGCGATCTAACTTCTATCTGTCTCTTCTACTTGTTTTTTGTGTTTGGTTGAAGTGAAATTTAATCTCATAAACACTAGCTTGGAAATACACTCATGGCTTATTTGGTTTTGAAGCACGTCTTTTATTTTTTTTTTTTTTCAAGTAGTAATGCTTACTATTTCAGATTCCTGCAATTTCCGTTGAAGGAAGATGATTTATAACGATTGGGGAAAGGAGAATGTGGATGCCTTCTGGCAGCTCAAAGTATGGCAATTGAACTGTTAATGGTCGCTGGTTTTTCCGTACTTGATCCTATCATGGGCAACTGGATGGGATACGCTGCTTTATTGTTGATCTTTTCCTATTTGGTTGATAACCATACAACTAAGGGCTTTTTTTGAAACAACTTGAAGTTGACTATTCTTTTAATGTGTAATTCTTGCTTAACATCATAGTATCATGCCTTTAATTGTCAACAGAGAGTCGCTATTTCTTAAGAAAATGAATGTTGTAAAATGAGAAGGACCAAAGAGGTGATGCAAAAATGAAATTGCATTATTTTTAAAATCTAATTAGCACAAAGTCGATAAGTACCTAAGGTAAGAAAAGACGCAAAAATTGAGTCCAATACAGAGGAAGTGGAAGAGTAGAAATGATTCTTGAGGCAAATCACCAAATAATCTGGCCACAAAATAAGACGGTGGGAATGCACTCTAATGAGGCAGCATTATCACACATTACTACATATGAAAGATCCAAGAAGGAAAATAATCAGCGTTGGCAGATAATCACATCAATTAAAAATAAAATAAACAAACATTGAATCTTTAAGAATCCAAATACTAGCGCAACTCAATAGGCATGATGCAATATCAAATTAGAAATAAGATTAAGAGACAAACTCCCAGGTTTAACAAGCTACTGATGTCAGTGATCAAGATAGAAAATCCCCATATAGCTCAATTAATTTCTAAGAAACCAAACACATGCTCACTCATACCATAAAGAAATCAATGATGTGTGGGAAAATGAAACATTTGAATAAATGCTTCACGCAAAATGAATTGGGGGATGGCCTAATAATTTTGTTCATTCTTGTTAGTAAACAAAACTTTCCCATCATTTTAGTTGTCATACATTAATCAAGGGTACAGGTTTAATTCATTGTCCAGTGGGACTATTCTCATTAAATGAGGATTATGCAGGTGTAACGAAATCAATCCTGACAATTATACATATAAATTTTTAAAATTCACACTAAAAAGTAAGAGTACAATAGACTTTTGATTAATATAATTAGGAAATATGCGAAATGGTTTCGCGTGCCTCAAATTCTGAAGAAAGTAATATTGGAAGCACAAAGCCTCATCAATAAAGATTATTAGAAGCCGCACCTAGAGGGAGGGGCAACAGACACTAAAACTCCATTGTGAGGATAATTTGGGATAATAAAGTGCGCGGGATTATTCTTTGGTCTCCATAAGAACAGTTGAGTCTCAAGGCCTGCTATCAACATCAGGGTAAGCGCATAAATTAAACTCTAAGGAGAGGCAGTTAAATATTATCTATTTTGACCAAAGCAATAAGAGTAGTTATAATATACGTGAATGTTCTGGTAAGTATGTGGGTAAGCCATAAGAACTGACCTACCCACTATAAGAAAAAGTCACCCTCTGACTTGCATGTAATTTGTTGCCATCATTTATCCTTGTCATACGCCTCAAGCAATGTGCATGTGAACTTGTAGGTGCCCACCGTCATAGCGCCAAATCTTAGACTCAAATTTGCATGTATTCTAGTTAACTTATATCAAATTATATAGTCGGACCAAATCAGAAGCCTGAAACCGCTTGAAAGTGAAAACAACCATTGAGTTCGGTTTTAGGGTACTCACAACTTTTAACCACCAATCAGCCCTAATTAATTTAAAGATGTGTTCATTTGAATGTTTTTAAGCCCTCTTGAATCAAACCTTGCATCCTAACGTTTTGGATCATTCTTTCCTAGAATTCCGCCTTCTCAACCGCGGCATGTGCGTTTTCTTCTCGATTAGGAAGGCCGGGTCGGCTACAACAGGAGAGTGATCGCAAAGGATATCGAGGGTGAGTAGAGATGAGGGTGGGCATAGCATCACGAAGGAACTGTGCTCATCACTCAAATCTTCTAACTATTGAGGGAATTCACGGAGAATACGTATCGCTTCAGTACCTACCCCGGCACGCTCTCGTCGCTCTCATTGAATTTGTCGAGAGGCCCCCTAATGGGTGAAGACCCCTATTCGGCTTCCCTTAGGTTCGCAGCCCTAGCTATCCAGGAGACCCTTCTCTCTCCCGTCGCGACTCCGACTGCCAAGCGAAAGACCACTAAGCCAAAGTGGCCGGCCGCTATTCTCCCTCCTCTTCTCCAGGGGTAATTCATCATATGCTCTTCTTCTCCATTATTTTTGTCCCTTCATCTCTCCTTCGTCTTATTATTAATTATCTTCTTTCTTCTACTTCTGCTTCTTCTGGTTATTTTATTCTTTCTTTTTTTCTCTTCTTCCATTCTTCTTTCATTCCTCTATTTCTTCTTCTTCTTCTCCTTTTGTTTCTCTGCCTGATTTTTATTTTCTCGTTCACTCATATTCTCATTTTCTTCTTTTATCCACTACCATTCTCTTCAATTACCCTTCCTCCTAACCGCTTCTCGTAGTCTTCTTTTTCTGGCACTGTTTGTGTTAAGTGAAGTGGAATGTATGGTGCTATGCAATGTGCTATTATGATAGCTTTAATGTTCCCGCACTTTTAAAGAATGTTGTAGATACATACTGTTCGATGAACTTTATTGTGAAAGAGTTTCATTTCGTAGTTGCTTGTGCATTGTTTTTTTTTTGTTTTTTATTTAACATGTTATGTCAGGGCTTTTGCTCATGTCAATGAACCAATAATAACAACAACAAGCCTTTGATCCTACTATGTGGGGTTACCACATGAATCACTAATTCTTGGTTTCCTAGTAAGCTTTTTTTAATTTTAACATAAAATTTCAAATTTTTAAAGATGATAATCTATAAATTTACTTTCAAATTATATAAATGATAAGATGAATTATTAACCCCTAATATTACTTAATCGAGCAAGCTTGCGTGACAATGATTGGTCTTATATAACTCGAACTCGTTTAATTTATTGAGCTTGATTTTGATCTCGAGGCTCGTATAAGCTCGACCTCGCGAAGCTCCGTAGCGTCGATTCGAGCCGCTCGGTTCACTTACACCCCTATAAATGACTCATTAAAGACGCCTATAAGAAGTTTTGAAATTTAATTGTAAATAACAATACTTTTTTTTTCCAGTGTGTGATGATTAAAATCAAAATAATTGTAACAAATGTTTTAAAATCTATATTTTATATTAATAATTTGTAAAAAAGAAGAGTGCATCACTAAGTGTTGTGCTTACTTTTATAGTTTGTTATGATCCTTTTTGTCCATAGCTTCATAGTGGAGCACAACTAGTAGTCGCCTATCAATGAAGAAAATCTGACCATATTACATTTCTATACTTTTATACCTATGCACTACGGTATTAGCTTGAGTTGTTTCCTACTTCTGGGTTATGCTAGCTGGCTCACTTAACCAGCCAGATTTCCACCTGATATGGAGCTGGATGGTTGTTGTAGTGGAATCACTTATTATGTGACTGGTATAAATCTGCTTGGATTATTAGGTAATTTAACGTCTTGTAAATTGTCGTTCAGAATGCTAAAATGATGAGCCCGTGTTCATTGAAATGCTTCACCGGCTACTTGTGTGATATAAGTAAATTATTGGTCAACCGCTTACATTGCCTCAAGAATGCAAATATCGAGGTAAGATATAACTATTTTTTGACATGTTTAGCATGTCCTATAATGGTAATATCATAGTTATAAAGTGTTGTTTCCCATAAGAATGAAATTGACTCCTCTTTCTTCAGGTCGAATTGGTTGTTCAGTAAATCATTTGCCATGATTTTGTTTAATCCTAGTCTCTCGTTCCACAACTATGATCGCACGCTATGAAATAGAGATTCGTGGCCAGCCCACCTGAATCACGTTGAAAACCTTCCAAGTAGACAGCTGATTAGGAAGGATTGTATTACTCATTATTCTGTGGTTATTTTGTTTGTTTTAAAGCATCATTGTATAGACCTAGAAATAGAGATTATGTTGTATAATAACACCATGTTTTCCCTCTCAAATCAATCCCTGATTTCAACCCAAAAAATACAAAATTAGCTTTGAATGTCTTGTAAATGCATCTGGATATTGTAAGTTTTAAACAATTCAATTGTAATTGGGTGCGAAATAATCCGCCCAAAGGATACATGCTATAATTAGTCTATCTTATTATAAGCGTTAATCAGTTTTATGTGCCATTTTCTTCGGTTACTATGAATGTTTAGATTTATTTGGTTGAACATCATTCTTCGGAGTAACTGAATAAGAAAAATAACTACATTGCCACACGCACATGATTATAGGTGGGACTGCCCTCCGTTATTCTATTCTCATCATCGATCCTGCCATAAGGCGGGAATGTAAAATGCGCAAACCTCTGATGATATTGGGCTCTTCTCTACACTTCAATATATTTGAGTGCAATTAGCTCTGGTGTATTCTTCTACAAATGCTACTAGAGGTATTCCTCTCGGTCTAAATGTATTTCATGCAGTTTGGCTTGGTTTCTCTTGTGTTCCATAATTTTGTCTGGTGAATTTTCTTAACACTTGTACCTTCCAATATCAATGATTTCTAATTGTTAAATAGTTTCTTTATTACAAATAAGTTATTTATCTGTTACAAATTAAATTTCCTTTCTGTTATTATTCATGCAGGTAGCTTGACGAGCTAAGCTCCTTCACTTTCCTAACTTCCAGTGATTGCCTTCTTATTGGGTACGTTAACTGAATTTTTTGTCAAAGAGTGTTGATAAGCATTTCTGAGGCTTCCTACGTGCTCTTTTTTGTTTAGAGATGCTTATTAATTGTTGGGTAATAATGCATGTATGACCTCAGCCCATTCCTTGCTATTACATTTATAACCGATAATCTTATTATTGGGCTCTGATTGTCACGCTTAAGATTCTTCTGGGGATTTTAAAGACTAAAACATCCATTCTTTAATTAGTCTTAACGACATCAACGAAATTTCAGGTTCCTCTACCTTGGGTGAGACATTCTCTCCTTCACGAATTAGGTGGTGCAGGTTGTTAACACTTGTTGGTATATATTTGGTCAATTACAAAGGCAGTGACGATGATAATGGGCCATGAAATTGCTTTAAAGGATGAAGCTAATGGTCCGTTTTCTCTTCCCGTGGCTCTATTAGTGTTGACATAATAGCAATGTCAGCGTTATATTTTTGAAGCTGGAGATCAAATTTTCATTTTATCAAATCCAAATATATTTCCTAGAATGGCTTCGATGTACAGTAAATAGCAAATAAATCTGATACATAATACCAATACATGTGCAGAGTTTAGGATTTTTTTCTCTTTGTTAGGAGATGTTGTGGTGGCGTGAGTTACTTGTTAAGCTCTGTAAACCTCTATGAATATCGCTTGGTTTGTAATGGGTTTAAGGCCCTTTGTAAAAGCTCTTTTCTAGTATTCTTTATTATGTTTTCATGTAAAATCTGATGCAAATACTTTTGTCAAGAATCAAAGTGCTCTTGTGAGGTGTGTTATAAAAGCTTTAACTAACTGCTATGATAGTATGTTCTATTAGCAAGTTTCAGCTCGTTTGACTGTGCTGTTTTCATGTTGTAAAACACCCAGAATTGTTTCTGAAAGATGAATTCTAGGGCTGGCAAAATTTTACTTCAGAATCGAAAATTTGTTTAGTTCATTTATTATACAGCTTGTTCAAGATGTTAGTTCAAGTCTCAGTCTCAAGCTTTATTTGTTTATGACAAGCTAGGTTTGTTTAAAAATTAATGGTTTTTCCCTGTTTGGTTTATATTCTGTCCGTTTCATGCTTATCAAGCTTAACAACACACCTTATCGAGACTATAAACCAAGCTCTACTTATAGATGTTCATTAACTTAACAAACGAGCCTTATCAAGACTTCTAAAAACAGATTCATCGACATATTTGTGAACAATACCTAGCGAAGTTTTTTAAATTATCAAAAAAACTCCCCCTTTCGCGAACATAATATGAGTATTCTTTTTGAGTCTATCAAATGAGATGTAGCTCATGAAACATATTCTAATTAAGCTATTTTTCTAGCTACCAAAATGCGTTCGTTTACGAACAACTATTTATGATTCATATATTTGTTCACGATATTTTAAAACATATAATCTAGCAAAACATGAACATACATATTTCTTGTTCATAACAATTCATTCTATTGAATAATATAAAAAAATTGATAAGCTTTATAAATCGAGCTTCTTACAGCTTAATGTCAGAGCTTGTTCACAAGCTTTAAGTGTTGTCATGAACTTAAATGAGTCAAACACATTGTTGTTACAAGTTTGTTATTAAGGATCAAAGTATTAAAAATATCAAGTTTGGTTGTTTAATTACATAAATGATTATGAAGGAGCTTTAATCGAATCAACAATGAGTAGTTGTCGAATGCTTTGTTGTTTGCAGCCCCTAATGGCATCAATCTTCTATTATTGAAGATTTTAAAGCCTAAATCTCCTTCTGGGACTTTATATAGAATGCTTGCAGATTACTAATATCCTCACTTCAGGGGCCCTTATATTGAGAAGCTTAGAGCCGTATAGCTATTCTTTTTTCAAGCCAAGAGATTAGTAATTTCTCAAAACAACACTTATAATTGTATATTCATTATTTCTCCTACATAAATTGAGGAGTTATGAATTGGTGGGCTTCTCTTATGATGATGGGATCAATCGATGTTCTACATTGTAAGTCAAATCATTCCCTTATTAAATGTTATTCTATGAAGAAGCTTTCTGTGCTATCCTTATACTATCGTAAATTTGGTTAGTATTGTATTTTCCTTGCTGTATCCTGTAATATATGTATGGGATTACCTTTCCTGCCATTGAAGCCTCCTCTAGGGAGAAGGTGCCTCGCATATTAAACAAAAGGTTTCTAGCATCTTGTGTGACTTAAGCATCCCCCATTCCAACTTATATGACATCCAATACCTACTGCTAAAGCAGACTATAAACTCTAATACGCCCCACTCACATACGGCTTAACAATAAAAGAGTATCTTGAAAGAGAGAATCCAACAACTTAAATTCACCATTATAGATTATAGTCTAATGAATGATTTATGATTGGAGCGAATCAACTAACATCTCTAACCTATCTGTCTGATACCATTGCAGAGCATTATTGTTTCGAACTATTATCTCGTCGGGTGCTCGTCACCTAAATGAATTGCTACAAAATTGACATCACCATTAGCAACATCGAACATCTATTGAATTGATGTTTTGTAAATCTTTTTTCATCATCAACATCTTATTATTAATCTTGCTAAATATTCTCTATCACATTCATTAGGGAGAAGAGAGAACTTATAACTTTTTTATATAGGATTATTTCCATTAGACAAGAATACATGTTGTTTATTTTAAATTTTTTCATATAGACTCTAGACATCTCTCCTTAACTTCTCTTATCTATTCAGTGCATAGATTCTTATCCAACATAAGAAAATTATAGCTCTAACACTGTTAATGTCCTTACCATTCAAATATTAATCAACATATGTAAGAAATTTTTGGATTCCAATTGAATAAGATCTTTCATTATTATAATACAACCTATTGTTAAAACACTTAATCCCGAGAACATGAACAATAAGTTATTTTTCACAATTTGTAATTAAAATATACCCATAACCTTGCTTTGAAGTAAGGGGTGTCAATATTTGAAAACGACACGAAATACTGATCCGGAAAATCTAAGTTGGACCGATCCGTTTGAGGGGAAAAATTGTCGGTTTAGGGTTGGCAGATTCGACTCATTTGAAAAATGGGTCGGGTTCCGGGTTGACCGGCGGGTTGCTGGTCAACCTGAACACCTGTTTTATTTTAAAAATTATTGGTTTCGCACCTCCCGCCCACGCTGCCTCGCTGCCCGCCCCCTGCGACTGCGGCTCGCACGCTGCCCTCGCCCGCTTGCCCCGCACGCCCGACTGTCGCCCGCTGTCCGGAGACCCGCGCTGCCCGCGCTTCGAGCCTGCGAATACCCGAGCACTTCTCTGCGCGCGATGTCGGCGTCAACCCGCGCACCCGCTGGGTCGAGTCCGGGTTCGGAATTTCCGACCCGGTTTGTTTCTACCCGGGTCGGGGTAGGTGACCCGTTTGACCCGGGCGTTACGGGTCCCGACCCGACCCGACCATGCCGAAATTGGAAACCCCTACTTTGAAGTATATTTGTCCATGAATTCTTTGAATTTGCAAAACTTAAGGTTTCTCTCCTTAGCCCTAGTTTCTTTTTCTTAATGTTAACTATCCATATGAAGAGATAATAACTTATTGTAAGAGGTAGGAAGATGACCAGGAAGTTATTTTCATGGAAGGATTTTCATTTGATCAACGGTTCATCGATTGTTCAAAATCCTCTCTGACTAATTAGAAATATTAAGTATTTAATTAATTGTTATAATGATTAATAGAAGTACATTTATGCATAGCCCAATCTACATAATTTATTTTAACATTAAATTATGTCTTCTAGCATAATACTATACTTTTGCAAATTATCTTTTATTTTATCTGTGGCTTACATTTTAATACTCAAAATCAAATGCAGGATTAGTTCATTTTTATGATAAACACCAAATAAGATCTTCACGATAGTATAGATATAAAAATGGTTGTTTAGTCAAGAAAATTATTTTCCATCACAATACCATGGGCGTCAAACGTGCCGACTTTGATTCTATCTTAAACGAATTAGCGACAAAAAATGAAAAGTTGAAACATCCATATGCAGCTTTTTAGCAAGCAACTTCTAAAAGGTTTCAATTAAACTTTAATCATTTTTTGCTTAGATCTTCATCATTTCCTTTTTCTAACGACAATTTTTAGAATCTTTTTTGTATAATATTATCGTAATTTTATTTTCGTATAACAATCATAATTTTATTTACTACTGTTATTTTCTCATTTTTTTGAAAAATTTTGAGTATAATCAAAAATGAGTCTACAAGAAAATATATTATTATTTTCCGTGTACAATAATTTTATAATAGGATTTCAATAAAATACTATACTCATCCAAACTAGACCTCTAATCTATCAAATTATTATTTAAATTTTCTATTGTGAAAAAATATTTCTTTCCCCAATAGTCTCACTGCATTGAGTGAAATTAATAATCTCTTCATGAAAAATATAAAAGGAGAAATGAAAAAATGATTCACTTCCTTATTGGTATACTTAATGAGACTTAGCTAATGCTATGGATTCATTAAAGATGATAAGATACATGATGTGACTTGTGAATGAGACTTTTTTCTTCTAGTCCATGTGTGACAATGCACCAATTGTTGTTAGACACCATAAGCTCTAAGATAATTAATAGAGAAACTCAATATTTTAATCTCTAATACAGTATTAAACCACATTACTTAGCCTTTATGCCTTTTATTTTTTTTCTCGTCATGGAACTTCAACATAGACCATACACTTCCTCACTATGAAGATTTCAAACCATTACTATTAACACGAAAAAAAAATACTCAATTATGCATATGGACTGATCAACTATGACTTCATTTGGGGCGTTTTCTTACTGTTTCTTACATTTTTTTTATAATTTTTACTAAAAAATTGTTTTAAACAGCAAACAAAAGATAGTTCATATTATCTCCCTATTTAATTTCTTCATGTAGCCAACAATTTAGTGTTGCATGCCCAAATATTAAAAAAAAGGCTAATTAATTAGCTTAGTCAATATTCTCAAATTATCTTTAATGATGATTATAAAAAATTGTTTTTGATAAGTAAGAGAAAAATTAAATTATCAAAATAATAGTTAAAATTCACGAATAAGAAAACTTAGTAAATTTTAGATCTCATCTTATCGCAATAATGAATTCATTAGGCTGCCACGTGAATAGATTATCTTTCGAAGGCCAACTAATCTTTCCAAATTCCTAGTCTAATCTGTCTAACGAACCAACAGCACAAATAATTAATGAGAAAATGACCTCTCTCCTAAGTTTTTCCGAGGATTGCAACCCAATTGACATTGTCAGATGCATTCAATATAAATTTAAAGTAATTTTTATTAAAAGGCATAAACTATATATACAAATTACGTTCTAAGGCTAATTGATAGCATCTTGAATAAAATATATTTAAAAAATTTATTTCATTAAATATGCCAACTTAATATGGGGGCTGCTTTGGTTCGGATTATCTTTAGGGTGTACAAATATTTCAAATACAGGGAGTTTTTTATAATTTTGATATTTTGTTGGAATAAAAAATGATGTAAGTTAAGCATAGTAGCTAATGTAATTGTAGAAGTTAAATTTTTTGAGTGTAACACTTATCTGATTTTGAGTGGAAATATTTACCACTTCAGTTTGATTGAACGCTGCTCACGCAAGTCACCCCCGCACTTCCAACCCGCTTGTGTAAATTAGAGTTTACAACTCTGAAGACTACCTCATTAATTCGCCCTATGGTTCTTAGACCCCCCACCTCTTGCAGTCTAGCAGCCACTGCCGTCGGCTAGCCATCCACACGCAAGCTGTCGACCACCTCTGCAACTCGTCGGTCGCCTCTTGCCCCCGATGCCTACCCCGCTACCCGCTACCTCTCTCGCGGCCACTGCCACCTTCCGCAGCTTGCCACCAAGGGCGGATCTCCTAAACCCTAAAATAATTTTGATTTTTTTTTTTTTTTTTTTTTTTGTGGGGAGGGGATTTTAGGCCAATTAAGACAAAATCACGCACATCACATACGTAAGAATCAAAACTCAATACCTCTTAGTTGGTAGTACAAGCTCCTAACGAACAAATCAAGATGAGTTGTGTATACATTTAAAAAAACTCATTCATATGCATTTACTATTTCATCTAAATGTGACAATAAATATCCTTAAACATATATTTTTTATTCAACCAACAAACACCCGTAATATATTTACTTTAATAAATAAAAATATATCATTAGCTCTGTTGAAGACTCAACATTTTAAAGGAGCAACGACTGAGCGTTCCTTATGTGGCTTTCATATTTAATTTCTTTGGGTTTGAACAAAAACAACAAGCAAAAGTCTAATGATTCGAGGATCGTAGTCAATACAGTTAGCAAATCAATGTGATATGACTTCTCGGTATGTTCCTCCGCGAACTTAGAATTGGTAGGTGTTGAGCTGATAAGAAGTACAAAAAAATCAATATTAAAATTTAATATGCCGACTCGCTCGAACAGGACTTATGCATGGCATAAATAGTTACCTTAGTTCAAACGATCTACTCATCTAAACTTTTTTCTAATAGAGCTCGATGTAACACGATATTAATATGGACAGCATGATGAAGATATGAATATCATGGCGTTTTTGAATTCATAAAAGCAACGGTAAAAATAGAGGTATAACACTTTTTTTTAGAGGCGGGCAAATTTTCTAATATAAAAATAAATAAATACTTATATCTATATATTACATTAGCATATATCTCGACACGGCTTTCTCTTCCAAACTAAGGGCGTTAAGGACTCAAGCTAGAGTTGGTCAAATGCTTTAAAGTAGGCAACAAAAATAATAAATTTATGGGGCAAAAGTCGAAACTACCCCTACTCTATACATTTCTACAAATAGAGCCTTAAAAATAGGTAGGAAAGACACGATTGTAAAGCTATATGAAGAAAGAAACTTTTTTGGAAGCTGCTGTAAAAAGTAGCTTATCATCATAAAGGAATTTATTGAAAGTAATGAAATGCTAGTAGTGGTCAAACAAAACTATTGTGTACTGATGAAAGTAAAACACCGCAACAAACAAACAAGTAAATAAAAACAGTGGAAATCGTCGGAAATATCGGCCAAAATCTACAAGAAAATCCGTCGGTATTTTCATTGGACTTATTTCCACCAAAAACCATACCGTTCTCCATATCCTGCGATATTCTGGATCACTAACATCCTCAAATCCGGTACAGATGTGATTAATTACGATAAATACTAATATATAATATTAATTGGGCATGATCAGAGAGGCAGTTTAATTGGAACTATAAGAGATTCACAATTCTTCCTTTTGACAGACCTTAACTACTTATTTTCCAGGCCATACTTGATACTTCCTACAGGTGGGGAATCACCTTCAAATCCATCGCTGTAGTATTGAAAAGAGCAGTTAAATGAATAGAAGTAAAGAAAACGATATTTTAAAATATTTTATTTTAATTTCATTATTATTATTATTATTTAATAAACCACTTAATGTGCCGTTGAACAAATGTCGAGTCGGATCTGACAGTTTCTCTTCTTCGAAACCGTCAAGAAGCTTAAAAATAGTTGTCTGTTCTCGCCAGATAGAGCTACGTACTCCGAGAAAACTTGAAATAGGCATACCTAAAAGGACGTAGGAAGGAAGAGTAAAGAATACGTAAAAAAATATACGCTCATGCAGTAAGTACGTGGACGACCTCTGGCTTTCTCCACAGCTATTATTTGGCACTTGCGACGTCCAACTAATACCAACGTGCCCCTCTCATACAATTCAAACCTTATAGTTAAGCTGATTATTCTACTACATTTATCAATTACATATATACCACATATATGCAATAAGTTCCTACTTAAGGTCTATTTGAAATAATCTTAATTGTTTATAAAGATGATCATAAATATATTAAGGAGAATATAGCTTTTTTAAAAAATATTGTAGGAAGCAGTTTCATAGCATAAATTTTTTTTAAAAAATAGTAAAAATTAATGGCTAATCAGAAACTATGATTGCAATATAAAAAGTAAGGCAACAAAAAATTAAGCTATCACAAACGAAATCTTAAATATAAACTTTGGTTTTGCACTCTTCATTCATTTATTGCACCAACAACTACCTCCACCTCTATTAATTAATGAAATCTACACCTTGCAATTATGGAAATTCTTGAAAAAATAAAATCCAATCATGTTCTAATTGTTTGAGAAAGAGAATGCATATCAAAGATTTTTTTTTTTAGTGTGAAAGTCAAGAAAAACATCATATGCTTGAAATTTTATGTGTTCCCACACATACCATATATTGTAGCTACGCAATTTAGGCTTCGTTTGATACAATTTTTTTATTGCTTCTTAAAACAGAGTCTTGGCACAAAAATTTTAATTTTTGACTATGTTTCAAAAAGCAATAAAAAAGTCGTCCCAAACGAAACCTTAATATTATGCTTAATGATAGAGATAAAGATTGATGATTAGCTAAACCACATAATATAAAATATATACATATTGTTAAATATGAGTGTTGCATATTGCTGAATTTTTACTATACATGTGAATTTAAAAAACAGTAGTACGTGAGTCATTATGTATTATTTTCGTATTTTATGATAAGTATTATAAGGTTGTTTTGATCACAATTTTCTTTGATGTGATGATATATTTTGTTATGTAATGTGCTTTATTATGCAGTATGAACAATGATGATAGGTTAAATCAAAATAATATAAATAGAAATAAAATTAGAAGCTATGAAGCTTCACATAGTAATGATGAAATATAAAAATTAGTATTTAATAATTATTAAATTATTTGAGTAGCACATTTAAAAATAAATGATTTGATTTAATTATTTATGTTATATTTTTAAATTAAAATTTGTTTTTTAGGACAAGTTCGTTTTTTTTTATTTATGAATATGTTTGGGATGGGTCCCACAGATATCCCGTACATATCAGAAGCTGCTGCCCTTGGAGAACTATTTATATGTGTAGTTGAAAAAATGAAAAACACCCAACTGTATCCAGTAACCATGCGCTGCTTATAAGCTCCATGTTTCTCAATAACCGTAGACGAAGAAGAAGTTGAACAGAGCTTAATCCTCAGGCCATAACAACCAAACGCAGAAATGATTAAAACAGAAGGGGAGGATATGAAAAGCGCAGCGATGGTGGAGATAGAGGCCAGTAAACCAGTAGGGAACGGTAAAGCGCATGCAGGTCTAAGCCCTTTGAGCGAGACACTATGGAGAGAGAAAACGTACACAGAACTACTCGGTGACGTATCTGCAAGGCTGACATGGAAAGAGCTTACAGTTAAAGTGGCGCTAGGCAGCGGCGAAACGCAGTGCGTGCTCGATGGTCTGACTGGTTTCGCCGAGTCCGGTAGCCTCACTGCAGTTATGGGCCCTTCCGGCTCCGGCAAATCCACCCTCCTCGACGCGCTTTCCAGCCGCCTAGCTTCAAATGCCTTCCTGTCCGGCACCATTCTCCTCAACGGTCGCAAGATCAAGCTATCCTTCGGCACTGCAGTACGTAATTAATTACTCTCATTCTCTGTTATTTTAATTCCCATGCGTAATCGAAACAGAGAAGGATTAAGTTACAGTTTTGTTATTCTACAGGCGTATGTGACGCAAGATGACAACTTGATTGGGACTTTGACTGTGAGAGAGACTATAATGTACTCAGCAATGCTGAGGCTGCCGGATGAGATGGGGAAGGAGGAGAAGCGGGCGTTGGTGGAGGGGACGATAGTTGAGATGGGTCTACAAGACTGCGCTGACACAGTGATTGGGAACTGGCATCTCAGGGGAATAAGTGGAGGAGAGAAAAGAAGGGTGAGCATTGCTATAGAGATTCTGATGAGGCCTCGGCTTCTGTTCCTTGATGAGCCTACGAGCGGTCTTGATAGGTATAATTAGCCTCTGCTCTTCAGTTCTATTATAAATTGTGCTCTGTTTTCGGCTTAATGAATTGGTTTGCAGTGCTTCGGCTTTCTTCGTGACGCAAACACTGAGGGATTTGTCAAGACGAGGAAGGACAGTAATGGCTTCGATTCACCAGCCGAGCAGCGAGGTCTACGAGCTCTTTGATCAGCTCTACTTGCTTTCAGGAGGCAAAACTGTTTATTTTGGAAAGGCTTCGGAGGCATGTGAGGTATGATGAGAGTAATTTGAAGAGGACGTACGAGACTAATTAATATGCATTTGATTTGTTGGAAATATTATTTGATTTGAGCGAAGTATTGTTGAATCTGTTTGTCTATGCCTTGCAGTTTTTTGCTCAAGCTGGATTCCCTTGCCCGTCTATGAGAAACCCTTCTGATCATTTTCTGAGGTGCATAAACTCGGATTTTGACAAGGTTGAAGCTGCCATCAGAGGATCTTTGAAAACAGGGGTAGGTGCCTGTATTATGATTAAAAAAATTATTATTTAATATATAATACTTAATTTATATATATATAAATATATTAATTTGGGGGATCTGCATGTAAATACCTCTAATGCAAAGTACTTAGAATATTCTTTCTTCGTAGAAGAGCTTCGTACAGAATTTTTTTTGTGCGATGGGATATTTTTTTAATGAAAAGAATTGGCACCAGGTTTTTTTTTTTTTTTTTTTGGAAAAAACGGGAAATTAGTATTTTTTTTTTTTTGGGAAATACAGGTAATTTTTTTAATATAAACTCTTTATATACAAAATTAAAATTAAAATAAAATCAATAATATTTAAATTTATCATGATGCAATTTGTGTCTCATGCAATCAGAAAAAAATTGCATGGCTTATTGGCGCGCTACACAGCTGCATGAAAAACTAACCATCCTTTGCTCTATTGTAGAGTGATGATCCTCAAGAGAAAATAACAGCAGCAGAAACAACTCGAAGACTGACCGACTTCTATCGCCATTCTCAATATAGCTACTCAGCAAGAGAGAAAGTAGACAAAATTTCTCGAGTTGTGAGTACTTTACTAACCCAAATTATTCTTCGATGCAAATAAGCTCAATTTGGCCAACCTAAAACAAACAAATTTTGTATATTTTGGTCACAGCAAGGAACAATTTTAGATTCTGGAGGTAGCCAAGCCAGCTTCTTCATGCAGTCTTATGTTCTAACAAAAAGATCGTTTGTGAACATGTCAAGAGATTTGGGTTATTACTGGATGAGACTTGCTGTTTATTTGGTTGTCACCGTTTGTATTGGAACAATCTACTTGAACGTTGGAACTAGTTACAACTCAATCCTGGTATATATATATATTATACTCACACTCAATATTGCAATATTTTTATTTCCTTAACACTAATTTTCTGATTTTCACGCATATAAAACAGGCAAGGGGTGCTTGTGCTGCTTTTGTTTTTGGATTCCTCACCTTCATGTCTGTAGGAGGATTTCCTTCCTTTGTTGAAGATATGAAGGTATGCTACGATTCATGGAATGAGTATATTTTAGCTAATATGGGTTACTAAGTTAAAGTAGTATATTGGGGCGGATCTAACCTTAATTTTTAAGGGGGGTATGGTTTTTTTTTTCCATAAATATTCTTACAATCAAAATTTGTTTCGAGGGCGCTGTCTCTCGACCCCTATTTGTTCATCTTTGTATGCTTCACATATATAACGGGGGTCTAAGGGGGCAGCGCCCGCTGCCCCCCTGGTGGGGTTCGACTTGCCCGGTCAAGTCGTGGGGTCAAGGGACAATGCCCGGGGTCTAAGGGGGCAGCGGGGGTTCGACTTGCCCGGTCAAGTCGTGGGGTCAAGGGGCAATGCCCCTGCGAAGGTTTCCGAGTCCAGCGCCCCCTGAACAAATTTTGGTTGTAAGAATATTTTTGAATTCTCTTTACTATTTATCTATGTATTTGGTTCATCGTTCTCAATTAATAACATCTCTACACAATGTGTTTAATTATGTTGGGGCAATTGTCTAATACTATAATATTTTAAAACTTTTAGGGAGGCAATTGCTTAAAAACTTTTATAATAAAGACTAAAAAATATATGGAGAGAATAAATTAACTAAATAATTATATAATTTTTTTATTTTTTTTTTAGGAGGGGTAATTGCCCACCCTGGCATTAAGGTGGATCTGCCCATGATTGTATAATTTATATTTGATGGATTATTTATTTCATTTTTGAAGGTTTTCCACAGAGAGAGGCTCAATGGGCATTATGGAGTTGCAGCTTTTGTCATCGGCAATACGCTTTCTGCAATGCCATTTCTCATCTCTATATCCTTTCTCTCGGGGACCTTATGCTACTTCATGGTTCGTCTTCATGCAGGATTTTCGCATTATCTGTTCTTTGTAATATGTCTGTATTCGAGTGTCACTGTGGTTGAGAGCTTGATGATGGCCATAGCTAGTGTGGTTCCTAACTTTCTGATGGGGATCATTGTAGGAGCAGGGATTCAGGTAATTTTGTGTTATTTTTTTTTTATTAAATAACTTCATTGATTACATTATTTAGTAGCTAGAGTTGATAATTTTAGGAAAGAAAATTGGCTGAGAATATTCGGATCAATTTTTTTTTTAAAAAAAATAGCTTTCAAAATCATTAAATTTATTTCAGAAGAGTAATATAAATTTTGATTAATTTGTCATATTTTGCATTTATTTTAAAGAAAATCAAATAACTATCAGCCTCATTATAATCAAAATTTGATCGGATCGATCGATATTCTAACAAAAAAAATTTCTATTAATGATTTTGAAAGTCTCTTCTCCCTTAGTATATTAAGTCTATTTAATTAAATATTAATACAAATACACCACTAATGCAAAACAATGCAGGATAAAAATATAAGTCTAATATTTCAATATATTATGGGCCATATTCATTGAGTCAAGCCCGCTTAATCTTGCTCTATGTCTTGCATGAGGCATGAGCCACAGCCCCCCATGTACGAACAATTATTACGTCCTCCGACCGGACGTAGAGAAAACGTCTGGTCGGAGGCCAAATCGCGCCAAAAAATAAGAAATACCGAGCAAATACCAAGCAATACCAAACAATAACGAGGAATACCATCACATGACAATACCGAGTTATATCGAGCTATACCGAGCAATACTGAGTTATACAAAAGTTGTACCGAGTTTTTCCTAGAAAAAACTCGGTACAACTCGGTATAGCTCGGTTTAACTCGGTATTGGTCTTCACAGAGCGGTATTCCTCGTTATTATCAAATAATACCTAGCAATACCGAGCAAATACCGAGTTTTTTGGCTGGATTTTGCCTCCGACCGGCGTTCCTCTACGTCCTTACACAGGACCTAATAAAAGTTCCCCATGTACGGTCATCGCCACCCACCCACCGCCGCCCTCCGACGCCCCTACCTCCAGCCACCTTCGGCCGCCGTCTTCGGCCA
This sequence comes from Dendrobium catenatum, assembly GCF_001605985.2. NCBI lineage: Eukaryota > Viridiplantae > Streptophyta > Magnoliopsida > Asparagales > Orchidaceae > Dendrobium > Dendrobium catenatum. The sequence goes on along the minus strand of NW_021319178.1, from coordinate 9,593,560 downwards.
CCACCATTGGCTGCTGCCTCCGACCACCATAGTCACCGCTATTCACTTTACATTACAATCACGTTACTTCAATAAACAAATAATAATAATATCATCCTAAACCTTATACATTCATTCAAATAAAAAAAAATCTTTACACTTTTTTTTACACTATATTTCTTTTACACTATTTTTTTTAAAGGCAATCATTTTCACCCTTACAATCATATAGTAAAAATGATAATTAATTTTCTATAAGAATGACAAATGAATTTATTGCTGTCCCCCCATCTGTTTAAGTTCTTTGATGCATTCAGCTTCATCATTATTAGATCAGTACATTACTGCACATGTTTTTACATGCAACATATTTCATGGAGTTGAAGTTGACAGATGTAATCGACTGCATTTATTATGGAGTTTCCTGCCAAAATTTCTGCTATCAATGAACAAACTATCTGCCATACCCAGCCCCTCTTTGGTACATTTATAACATTCTTTATGAAGCATTTATATTCTATCTTATTTTAGTACAATATGTGCAAGGGTTGATACACCCATTCAATATTTGATTTTCTATCAATCATTTATTGGAAGCTTAAAAAGCTTACTGAAATGACCCCATCGGATTTAGTTGGGTTGGTGGGCGAGTATGATTGGGAACCCTCAACTCATGTTCGATTCCCCTCTCATGCTGCGAGACCTCTTAAGTAGAGAGAAAATAACTGTATGTCTTGTACCTGTGGGGCTGATTGCTGGTAAGTTCGCTGAGAGATTAGTTGCTCCATCAAATATCTCTAATTAGGTGACAATGGATAGATATCCCGTTCTAAAAAAAAAAAGAAGCTTAAATGCATGTATTTCATGCTAGGTAGGGGTGTAAGCCAGCCAAGCTGGCTCATGAGCCGACTCAAACTCGACTCGCTAACCTGCTGGTGAGTCGAGTTTATCGAGTTTCAAGTTCGAGCTAAAGCATGTAATCGAGCTCGTTTACTAAACGAGCATGCGTTCAAAGTCAATCCGATTCAACTCGTTAGCACGTCGAGCTACTCAGATTTTAAAATATATTTTAAAATTTTTAATTTGACCTTTTTTAAAGAATTTTTTATGATAAAAAAACTGGTATTCATAAATGAGTTGAGTTCAAACTTTTCAATAGAGCCAAGCTCTAGCTTTTTAAATGAGCTTGAGTAATCGAGGTGAGTTGGAGCTTGATTTTTAAATAGCAGGTCGACTTCTAGCCCCTTAAACTAGCTCGAGCTCTAGCTCAAGAGCTCAGCTTCATAATGCCATTACTTGACTCATTTACACCCGCGATTGCCTGCAGGATACTTATTGGATTTATTTTCTGTTAATTTGATCACTTTTTGCTCCAAACTAAACATCAAATACTAACATCTCACACTTCCTCAATGAGACAGGGGATCTTCATGCTTGTTTCTGGTTACTTCAGGCTCCCAAATGACATTCCAAAGCCTGTCTGGAGATATCCAATGTCATACATCAGCTTCCATTACTGGGCTCTTCAGGTCTCTTTTTAATTAGAAAATTTATTCATTTCTTATAAATGATTCATCAGCAAATGATGAAATTAATCAATCTTTAAAAATTTTAAATGAATTAATGTAGTATTAGATTCTTCTTTCAAGTATTTAATTTAATCCCTGGGATCAATAAATCCTCCTTCAACATCTTTAACCCTTTCGTCTTCCTCAATATAGGGCCAGTTTCAAAACGACTTCAAAGGACTTCTTTTCGACAGCCAAAGCCCATACGACTTGAAGATCCCAGGAGAATACATACTTGAACAAATCTTTCAGATCGACGTGCAAAGATCAAAATGGTGGGACCTCGCCGTGCTCTTCGGCATGATCATCTCCTACCGATTCATCTTCTTCATCATGATCAAGGTCAGTGAGAGCGTAATGCCATGGATCAAAGGATACATTGCGAGGAGAAGATTGCATAAGAAAAAAGGCACCAAGACTTTGGAAGAATTAATAGAACGAACGCCATCTTTTAGAGGTTATGAGCTCAAGCCAGTGGTTGCAGGTTCTTCGAGCTTAGTATAGGAAAGCACAACTCAATACCGCTTGTTGTATAAAGCTGCATTATTACTACTGAATATTTTTACGTAGTCTTCTTGTTGGTTTAAGGTTTCGTTTGGGACGATTTTTTTACTGTTTCTTAAAACGATTTTTTAGTATAAAAATTAAAATTTTTATACAAAAAAATTGCTTTAAGAATCAGTAAAAAAGTCATCTCAAACGAAACCTAAATCTCAATAACAATTTTATGATGAAGGTTAAGCATGCATACTCATCGAATGTATGTATGGTGTTATGGTGCACAAATCTTTAAAAAAAAATGGTGCAGAAATGATAGTATAGGCTAAATTATAGTCTGAAATATTATGACTTATTCGGTTAAGTTAATTGAACAATTAAGGAATTTGGTTAAGAAAGTTGCAAATTTAAGCTTTTTATTTTTTGAATTTGAACTAGATAGACCAATTGAGACAATTGAATTGACAATTGATTGTCTCTACCCATTTCCAAATTTCCTCTCCCATATTTATTTACTTTCCAAAGCTTTTCCCTTTCATGGAGAGAGCAACTGAGAGGGAGGGAGCCAAAGAGAGGAAATGGGATTTTGGAGGAAGTGGAGTTTGAATCTATAGATATAGCTTATGGGAACATTATTTTTCAAAATTAGATTTAAGTATTTCTCATTACTCACATGTTTTTTGATAGGATTTACATGCTTTGATATATGTATTGAGATTTTGATGATTTTTCATCTGATTTCGTTGATAAAATAAGTGTATTTTTACTCATTTGATATTCCTATGCATGCTCAGCTAATATTGGCAATAAGCTTTTAATTTTTATATGTTTCTATGCTCTCTAATGATGTGAATGAAGGTGTGATTATCATTGATCACGTTCTATAAATCCAGTAGGTGACGCATGAGACATCTAGCACACCTTTATGTAATAAATATATATATATACTACATGCTTTATGCATACCTGATCTTAAGATTGTGCTGTGACACCTCATATTTATATTACTTATATTTCATAATGTATTATATGATTTATATCAATGTAACATGTTATATGTCATGATTGCATGTAAGGTGTAATGCATCTTATGATCTTATATGAGTTTATCGATGGTTAAAAGAAAGTGAGTTAACCTGGGCATACTATTATATAGTGTTTGACATGGTGCAACAAAGTGTTTGCGATGAAGTGATGCCACAACTTTTAAGTGTTGTGGAAATGAATACAAGAAACACTTGAACACTAGTTGAAAAGTAGCATGCTAATCATCACAAACTCGTCAAAGGATGATTATCACTCTTAACCTCTCCAAAGAAAGAAAAATAAACCTCATCAAAAGATGGTTATCACTAGGGGTATAAATGAGTTGAGTCAAGCTCAAGTCACAACAAATTTGAGCTCACCTCACCAATAAGAAAAGTGGCTAAAACTTGAGCTCTAGCTTGATCAGTTGAGCCCATCGAGTGAGCTCAAGCTCAACTAGCCCATCTATTCCCAAGCTCAATATATCAACTTAAGAGACAGTCGTGACGGAGGCTCACTGGAGAAGGATCAATCAGCACAAAGAAGGAAGTCGCGGCGAGTTCTCACTAGAGAAGACATTAATGAGACTAGTGGTCGAACTTTGGGGAAGAAAAAAAAAGTTACGATGTGAATTTGCTGGAGTGAAGTGACTAGTTATTTTTAAGAAGGGGTGTATGTGATAGCTGCAAGCAAGTGAATATTTTTTTTATTTAAATTAAGAATAAAATTACAAGCAAGTGAATAATTGATAGTAAATAGAAATAAAAAACTCTGAAATGTTGTAACTACATTATAGCATAGAAATGCCTTTTGAGAGGCTGTGATAATAAATGTATTGTTGGAGGAGGATGAGGAGTAAACACCACAATGACGACACAAACAATAAAGTAAAAGCAGCGGAAAAGTAAAGAACACGATAATTTATCATGAAAAAACTCAAAATAGGGGAAAAAAAACCACAAAAATTGGGAGAAATTAGTACAGGTCTCTCTTCTCTCTCACTCTCTTTTTGCTTCTCTTCTCTCTCACTCTCTTTTTGCTTCTCTTCTCATATGCACAGTTTTCAATGTCTACACACTCAAAATACAAGAAAAAGTCAAGTAAAATAACTCCAAGGGATGCAACCCTTCAGAAAAACGAGAAAGAAAACCGTTCATTTAGTCTCGCAGCGCTGTTGCGCTATGCTCTCTGTCATTCAGTGCTAGGTCGCTCGGGAACACAACATCGGGGCGCTGCAGAGTCAGCGTCAGGGCATTGTACGAGGAAAAAAAAAAGTTCAAGCCCCCCCCCCCCCCCCCACCACAAACACAATCGTACATGACAAGCTTTGAGGTCCGAGACAACAAAATAACCAAATTGATCAACACAATCAGATTCCACACATAACATGTATATGGGAGAGTAAAGTGATAGCTATATGTTTTGTGAATAGTTACTTATATTAAGAATGAGGATTGTATTGTATCACTTGATTTGTTAATAGAGAACAACAGAGATTAAACCATCGATTATTAGTGGCTGATCATACTTGGCATGAGAAAGGTAATGACATGTTTATTATTTTTATGAGCAATGTTGATATTCAAGAATAATCTGAAGCTATGTGATCCTAAATATCTACCTGAATCGGCTAGCTCACAAACAGAAGAATTCAGCGGCATCAAGTTCAAACTCAAGCTCATTTGATAAGCAAGCTTGAGTATGAGTTTGTGCTCGAGCTTGTGGCTCAATAAGCTTAACTCATAAGCTCGTTAACAATTTGAGTTCAAGCAGACTCGATTCACTTACACCTCTTATTATCACCAAAGAAAGATTGACAAACTAGACATCAAACCAAATTTGAATGAAAAGATATCAATCTCATTTGTATTTCAAAATGTATATTTATATGATTTATATCATAAAAAATGAGTTGTGGGGATAAAAAAGACATAATATTATATAAATATTAAAGTCATAATTTAATGAAATATACATAACTTCTTAAGCTTTGCCTTTTTGTTTTCTCATCTTCCATCATTTCAAGCCATGACCATGGGTGATATCCAAACTTGTAATTTCACTCTCCTCCTTCCTCTTTGGCTGAGCATTCCCACTTTCATCTCTTCACCTTAGTCGATGGATTCCATCTCCACTTCACAAGTCTCCACTTCACAAGATATACAGCCAAACATGTGGATTTCTACCTCATTCAAAGGACACTCATCCCTTGACCCCAACACTTTATAAGGGGTGAGGTAAAGGCGTTAAGCTTCTTTCATCATATGTATGAAAATAATTATAGAGAACCAAAATTTATAAATCTAAGAAAACTGTTAAGTATGCATAGAATCATAGATCCGAGATAATTTCAAAGGACCAAAAGTTAGAAATCCTAGAAAACTACGGGAAAAAATAGACCAAGGAAGTCCATGTTGACATCTAAGGAGCAATTGACCTTATAGCTTTTTTAAAATGGAATTTTACATTCCAATTTTTTGGAATATCTGAAATAATGCTGGATTCTTTTGATGTCTAAAAATAGAGAAGTAATTGTATAACAAAAAAAAACTCAATTTGATCATGTCAAATATTAACACGAATTTTATATCTCAAAACACCCAAGTATTTAAACTTAAGAACTTTCATAATTAACCGAGAGACCATATGAACTCGATTGTTAGCAAATTTAATGTCCAAATGAAAGGCTTCATGAAGCAAACTCAATGTTATTAACAACCCATAGATTGAAGTCTGAATGGACCAAACCCATGCATCAAAACTTCAATGATTATTTGAATTTGTGCCTTGATAAACTTAACTTGTGAACTCGTTAGTGAATCGATTCAAGTCGGCTCCTGAGTTGATTTGGCTCATATACACCCCTATTCCACAGTCGATGTTGCCGCCTCCACCAACACCCAATGTTGCCACTATCGTCGACGCCCAACTTAAACACCATCTACAATTTCTATCATTGATGCTAACATTAACAGTTGTTGACCACAATCATGAATCACCACCAACACTCGATGTCATCACTACACTCGATGTCCAACAACCCCACAAAAATGACACTTGATATCACAACCAAGATCAAAGTCCATCGTCGACAGCCGACACCAAATTTATCACTCACCATGCCCCAAAGATCGACGCTTATCTTTATCAATAACCCCAACATTTATTGCCATTAATATCTGGCACCTGTCATCGATATCAACACTAATGTATATTGTAACCAATAAGGTAAATACTCATCGCTGCCATCAAGACTGACGTATACCATTATAAAAAACTCTAATATATGTTATCACCAACAAATATGATGCCCAACAATATCTACACGGATAATGTTCATTGTCTATACCAATATTGACATTTTTCATCACCACAAAGGATGACACCCATCGTCCACAACAACAAAAACGTCATGAGGTGTGCATTGTTCGAAGAAAATCTAAAATATCAAATCGAACCAATCTTATTTACTTCGTTCGGCTTGATTGGGTTGTTAAAGTATGAATTTGATTAGTAGTTTTTTTTTTTTTTGTGAAATTGATCAAACCAAAACTAAATTATACTAATGTTTTCAAATATCAAATCAATAAATTTCATGAATTATAAATAAATAAGTGAAAAAAAAAAATCAACATTGATATTATTAATTATACATTTTGAAATTATAAATTTTGGGAAATATTATTTGGCATTCATCTTGATACATATTATTTAAATTTAAAGACAAATAGGTTCATTACTAAAACTATTTATACTTTGATTCATCCAAATTAAATCAAACTAAACTAAACTTTGGTTGGTTTTGTTCGGATTGGAAAATAGTTTGATCAGTTCAATTTTCTCAATTTTACAACCAAAACTAAAAGGTTTTGCTAATTTGCAAACTAAACCATCCAAACATACCAAATGTGCACTCCTACCAATGTTCGTCGTCTCCAAAAAGCTTGACATTATTCATCATCAACAACATTCATATATATTTTCGCAAGTAAGGCCAACACTCATATTAAACACAAAACCCAACACCCATTTATGCATATCATCACCAACAAGGCTGGCATTTTTTGTCAATACCAATATTGATGTCTATTATTGCCATCAAGGCTAACGCGAGTCATCTTCTATAACCCTAATAATTATTATCAACATCAATGTCCACAATCTTCGTCTTAACTAGGCTGACATTAGTCATTGTAAATAACCTAAACGGTCATTGTTCATGCAAAACATTGATGCCCATTATCAACACCTGCCACCAAAAATGTCGACGTTTGTTGTTGCCACTAGGTTGGAACCCCAATCATCTAAAAACTTGAAGAACACTATCACCACCAAGGCAGTGCCATCACCACCATCATGATGTAAAATATTACTATCATAAATAATGTCAAACGCAATCACCAAGGCCAACACTCATCATCATCAATAATGTTAACAATCATTCTTGCAAATAAGGCCAACAACAATCATCACCACTAACACTGACTACTTACTCCACTCATCATTGCAAAGTTTAGCACTCATTGTCATCAACACCAATACTCACTAGCCATCGCCATCATTGTTGATGCCAGTAAACTCCACTATCACATACATCCGAAATTGCCACAAAAATTAATGCCTATCATCCTAGTCGCCAGTCTTCCCTCCTTGAAGGAAAATGATTCATTTGTAATATACTACTTACAAAAGTGGAATTATTTCGACCAAGTCAAGCCCAGTGGAAAATTTTACACCTACTATGAAGTGCTTTCAACTTATCTATTTATGTACAAGATTTTCATTCAATATGAAATTATCAAAATTTAGCTTAAATCATCAAAACTATCAAAAATTAAAAGTGCCAAGACACATTTAAACCTACAATAACTCAACCAAATACACATCCTACAAATTACAATACATTATATTTAAGATTTCCAAACTTATCAAAAATTAATAATTCTTAAAAAAAACAATATATTTTAATAATTATAAAATAAGAAAAACCAAACTCCAAAACTAAGAAAATCAATGAAATCGTTACTGTAAAAATGAGAACAAAATAAAAAAAATAAAAAAAATAAAAAAAGAATGTAAAGGCCATGCTTTCAACGAACCCAATTCAAAACTTGTTTTTTTATTAGGTTTTAATAAATATTAGCAGCTGAAGAGGTATAATATTGGTTATGGACAAAAAAAAAGGTTGATACCAACCGTTAGGGTGCATTCAAACTCCATTTGATTGTGCCCAATAAATCAAATATTTGTGACTTCTACCAATTTCATATATATATATATATATATAAAAGAGAGTGCCCTCAATCTAAAAGCATTTGCAATGAAGCACACAAAGTAATTGTAAAAAAGAACATCAAAATTCACATTATTCAGCTAAAATAACCACCAATATTAAAAAATCAAAATTAAATCTTATTCAAGATAGTTAATAAAATTAAACCGCACATTTAACAAGACAAAGCTCTAGGGTCATATTTATGCCATCTCCTATTTTTGGCACCAGCAGAACTTCAATCTTGATTTGAAACAAATGATTTTTTTTAACACCTAAATCTTTGAAAATCCTCTTATTCCCTCCATTAGATACCATTGGTGCAACAATTATAGTCTGTGATTATGAAAATAATTGAATATTCTTCATTTGAATGTCCACGGTAGTTCTTATTTATACTATGATTTGCTTTTTTAAGAGAATTTGCTTTGCAAGTGCATCTATTTACAATAAAATCACCAACATCCAGAAGATCACAACAAAACCACAACTTCATTCTCAATGATTTGTTAAACTCTTAATTATTAGTAGACTGTATCACACACAAATACAGAAATTTATGAAATTTAACTGCTTGGGGGTTATTTTTATAAATAAGGAAATTTTTATTGCATTAATAAATCTTCCTTCTTTTTTGTTAAGTACATGAGATACCAGTGAAATTCTGTTATTAAATTAGTTTTGTTGCGATCTTCCCTTGAACCATGAAACCATTCCATAATGCCAGAACACAAATAGGTACATCAATCTCTCCTAATTTCCATGTTGTCTGACCTTTATGCATAGTATAAACTTTTGTTTCTATGAAAGCTAAAGGGAAACATCCTAACTTCTGGGTTGAGACAATCTGCTACGAAACATATTAAGACTTAATTTGGGACGGCTTTCATACTGCTTCTTAAAACAGCTTTCTAGTATAAAAGTTAATTTTTTGTACTTGAAAGCTGCTTTAAGAAGCAATAAAAAAGCCGTCTCAAACGAAGCCTAAGACTAATGCTTCGTATGATACATTTTTTTTACCACTTTCTAAAATAGCTTTCAAATAAAAAATTTTCTAGTTCAAAAAACTTTTGTACTAAAAAATTACTTTAGAAAGTAGCAAGAAAATCATCCTAAAAGAAACCTAAATCAGCACATTGAGATTCGATCAAGGGTGTAATGCATAGTAAAGGCATAATAAACAACACTTGACTAGTTTTGTACCTATTACCAACACAGCACAGTTGCTTTAGACTTTGATAATTAGTATTTATGTTTTATTTTCTCAGTTTGAACCTGTATCGAGAACTGGAAGCCTGCAGTGGAAGCTAATCGATTTATCCGTCAACCTTGTACCAGGGATGAAGAACTGGAATATCACTGTCAAGCAAACACCCTGTGGAGATATGCCTGCAATTTAAACAGTTATGACTGTAAGCAAACCACAACCCAAAGCCAACATTACAAGGAGCAGCTAATTATAAAAGGATCTCACCATAGAAGGCACAATCAGGTTTGGCTAGATGACACTGCAAGCTCTTAGCTAGGTGCTTTAAGCTCACTTGCTGCCAGATTCATAAAGCAACAACACAAGAATAGAAGAGTAAGCCAGTGGCCATGGAAAGAAGAGCAAGAATGCAAGAACAAGCAATCAGATACCACAGAGAGTGCTTCTCCTCTCTGAATTGCCATTTCTGTCCGGGTTGGTGCACTGAGGTTTTGATCACCAGAGGGAGCATCAGCTGCAGGATTTAACTAAATTATTAATCAATCTTCAGGTGGAGGAAATTTTTAATGAACCACTCAAATAAGAAAGGGTTAAAATTTTTACCTTGAATCCCAAGTACCTTGAGCTTTCGAAACTCAGACCCAACTGTAATAAGGGAGGTAGAAACCTGAAGATGGAGGTCGCCATACTGAGTAATGGCCAACATCAACAACTCGCCTACGTTTTTTAGTCGTTCCACCAAGTTCTGCAACTGTGAGAGATCTGGGACTTGAACCAAAGTCTGTCAAAAGCACAAAAAGAAACCTTCAGACCCTTTAACTGTTTGATTCTTGAATAAATTAATGCCATGTAATGCTTAGTCGTCCTAAAGATGATTTGGAAGGATTATTGCACTTCGGAAATATTCCACACAAATCAAATGGATTTTTAAAACTTGTTGCTCGATCTAATCCTACACATAATCAGGCAAATAAAATAATAGTTATATGTCAAGGGTGTAGTCCTCAGTAGAAGTTTTTGCCACAACTCAGCAAATTTATTAAGAAATGGGAAAGATTTGTACCATTAGATGGGGGTGCCGCTTGCAGAGCTATCACTGAACAGAATCATTAACTCTAAGGATCAATTTGTTTGGATATATGGATTTAGTTGTTGGAGAAATTTTTTCATCATCAACGGATTACATATTTTGTGATCGAGCATGGCATAAAAAAAAGATATATTTTCCCGAAGGCCAAAAATACCATTTTCCTATAAACTCAATCATGGGCGGATCCCCCATGTGCTTAGGGTGGGCAAATGCCCACCCTAAAAAAATATTAAATATTACCCCCCCCCCCCCCCCCCCCCCCCCCCCCCCCCCTTTTTAAAATATTTTTTTGCTCTAATTTTATCAATCTATCTTCTTTGCCCATCCCCCAGAAAATTTTTTTTTTGCACACCCAGAAAAAAAAAGAAGCTGGATCCGCCCCTGGTCTCAATAACAAAATTTATAATTTTACTTTTCAATATAGATTTTTCCCCCATTCAATATTTGGTTAAATGAGGTTTAATTTCTTATGGGGCATGGTTAATTATATCTTAAGCATTTGATATTTGAGAAAACTTTTGATTAAACTAATGGTTTTCTTTCTTTTGAAAATCATCAAAATATTGACTGAAGATTTTTATTTTGAAGTATATAAAATTCTTATTCAAAGATTTTGATCTTTAGGAATTTTAAAGGAGGAGATCAAAAGCTAAAGGAATGAAGTGTAGAAGTAATTGATTATGAGGGAAACATAGAGGTACTCAAACTATTACATGTTGGGCTTTATATTTTATAATCGAATTTTGTTAAATTGATAATTTTATATTTTAAATGTTGAGGTTTATATTCCAACAACACATGTTGGAAAAAATATCTAGAAGGTAAGGGCTTATGAGGTGATTGAAATCAATCACTGTCTTGAATCCTAGAACTAAGATGAGAACTACTGATGGATAGTGCCTCGAACCTAAGTCTAACGAAGTGCAAAGAAATTTATAAACTATACCTCACTAAAGGCATAGTCAGCCCGACCTCTGGATTTATTGCTATACATGAAAAAAGCTACCAGCTAAACCCACTTAATCGATTTTAAAATCATGAACTCCAGTCTCAATGCATATGAAAAGTGAAGAGGTTATTTTGTTTAGAAAATAGGGCTTACAACTAAGTTTTGAGGCCAAGATGCCTGACCATGAAGGACATATAAAATGCTGACTCTGAAATACAAAATACTGGCCAGCTCCTCAAATTTCCCCCAAATGGGAGAGACACTGGGACGCTCCTGAAATTTCAACTGATAGAGGACCTGTATTTAAACATATGCGCAAGGGACTTGTATGAACAATAGGGGACTTGATGGACTAAGTGGTGTGTTTGTAACTTATCAATGGAAGCATAATGCATCTCATGTCATTATTGCTACGGATAAGGACGGAGCCTACATTAGAACAATGGAGTATCTCATGGTTACGTCGGATGAAAACGCTACAATTCACCTGTAAGCAAAAGCAGGAAATCAGTAGTAAAAATCACGAGCCACAGAAGCGCAATGCCACCAAATTTGCAACACTCATACAAGCGAACAGAAGACGTTCAGAGATTCCTGAATAAATTTGGTGTGTTTATTAACAATGGTTGTTTGCATAGTTGATAATCACAAAATACCCCTTTGTACTGCATGCAAATATTTTACAATGCCCCTCATATATGCATTGAAACATGCGTGGTGCATTTAATTGTAACAAATGCATTGTATTTACATGCTAATATGTTGCATACACGTGTCGTAACTTACAAAATACGGGCATGTCACTCCGACATCGTTGTTGCATTTCAAAGTGACCTCTGGCATGCATTTGCAAGATGTTGAGGATTTCATTCTAGAATGTCGTTTGACATTGCTATTGTATCACAAAATAACCTCTTACATGTATCGTTGGGATGCAGAGAGTTTCATTCAAGTGTGTCATTTGACATTATAATCATAATTTAAAATGACATCTTTTATGCATTAGCAGGATGCATGGGTTTCATTCAAGCATGTCATTTAACATCGCATTTACATTCCAAAGTATTTTCCCATAAGCATTTGCAATATGCATAGGGCTTCATTCCAACAATATCATTCATACATATAACAATCATATAAATGCATCATACAAAATGCATTCAATAGTATATACTCGCATAGACCCGTCGTTGACGTGCGAAGCCATGATGCGGGACATCTGAATGCGGGATTTTCGGGATTTTGCGATCGTGTGAGTCGGCGTCGGACGAGTAAGTGAGATTAGTGATTTTTTTTTTTTTTATTTCGTATTACAGGTCAACACTAAGTCTCCAATAACTCAAAACTTACTAATCTCACAAACCGCTTTGAATCATATCTCATAAAGTTTCCCAAGAGACATACCCATTAGCCAGCATGCAAAGAGTTACACCAGAATAACTAATAAAGCGTATTCACCTGAAACCAAAAACACATTAAAAATTACCTCCTATAACATAATAATCATTAAGATAAGCCCACTACACAGCCATCTACACCGACTACAATTATATACTCTTCATATTTTCTCATATAGCTCTTCATGTACCACTGATCTTAACTCTCACCTATAAATAACGTGCCAAAGCTTTGATGTGGTAACGATTTCATCAAGTAGATCTCTTAGCTCTATCTCACAACATGGGCTGGGCTAAACCTTTCTCAAAGTGGTCAACCAGGTCTCTTATGAACCAAAAATCACAAAAGAAAATCTTTAAACTTAACCCTTAAAATCAATCTACAACTACACTACTCTCATGGACAATGTTGATTCCAACATCCTCTAAGATGTGTTGAGGACAGAGATGGCTAAGAAAAATAATTCAGTTGCAAAAATCTTCTACTATTCTCGTAGAACGCTCCTCTTATGTAGCTCCTCAAAAGTATGGATCAATCACCTATCCCATCTACTTGTCGCCGCTCCCATCTACTGTCGCCACTCACTCAACATTATCAAAATAGTCATTTTGGCTTATCATGTGATATAGGATGGTAATCTATTCGAAGATTTGCAACCCATTTGAGGGATATCAATCACGATATAATAAAAAATCTTATTCTGCTTTACAACCAAAAAAGATAGGCGAGTGGAACTCAATGCTAATTGTTTATCAATGAAGGCATTTCTATCCTCGCTTCAATCAATGAAATAATACCTATAAGATTATCCACAAATACTGTTGGAGTACTTAATCACATGATGGAAACAATTGTTTCCTCAACAATTTCTCTAGTCGCTTCCTTTTGATTGGATGTTAGTTTCTTCCCATATTTACCACTTATTTATTTCATTGGTTTAGTTTAATTTTCTTCAAAGGATGAACTTAAGAAAATGTAGCGCTCCTAGCCATCACCACTGCATGTCGTTGAATCTCTAAGTCTCTTCAATAATATAACAAATATCCTAAAGTTGGGGAGAATATCAATTATCCATATCTTACAAGATCATAAATCATAGGAACAAAACAACATTAGAAGAACAGTTATTAAAAAAATGATGAAATTGTAGCTTTCAAAGTGAATCAGCTTGTGGCTCCCCATCACATAATCATGCTCTTTAGCCCTAGCCAAGCTATTGTTTTTGTAAGCACTCTTTATCAAATAAAAATTTGAGCTATACCCTAACTTTCCCTCAAAAAGGATATTGTAGCTTAAGTATGAAAAGGAATGAAGCTGGTCCTAAAACTTCAATTATGACTGCCTACACAAATCTACATAATCAGGAAATCAGAAAAAATGGACCTGAGGGAGATCCTGAGCAGCATCAAGAGCAGTTTGAAGCTGAACAACATCAGCTCGAGAGAGGGGTTTTGAGATAGGAACATCTTGAACAACGGCGGACCTTAGTCCCTTGGTCTCAAATGTAAGGAATGGCGCCGGGTTGAGGGATCCAACGGGGAGCTTCTTGACCAGCTTGATCTGAATAGCAGCAGTGTCATCTTGAGACTGGAGCTGGATTGTCTGCGCACTGCGGAGCGCCCGATGGAGAAGGGCGACGTCAATAGCGAAAGCTATGCGGTCCTCGTTCTGGCTGGAGATGCGGTAGTCGTTGAAAAGGACTTCCTTTTTGAACTGGGCTACCGACTGAATGCCATCTCCACCGAGGAGATTGTGGAGAAATATGGCGTGGTCGCGGGTGAGGTAGAGATGGCACACACGCCCGATTTTGTCGAGGGAAGGCAAGAAACCTGAAAAGAGATGTGGATGTTAGGTGTTTGTTGAAATGCGCAAGCTAGAGAGAGAAGGAGGTTACGCTTGTCGAGTAGATTGACGCCGTCCTGAGTGAGGAAAGCTTTGAACTTCATCTGATTCGATCGGTCGTTGAAGCTTAGACAGATATTGGGCAATCTTTGCGCGATAGAGAAAGACGAGTTTGAAGTGGTGGTTAATCTTTTGTCTCGTGTTTTCCCGCGTTAGACAACGCCAGGGGATGTTTGGTGGCACAGTAATAGGACTTCGGCATCTCCCGTAGAAAATCCTATTTTTCACTCCAAGATACAGTAAAATAAAAAAATAGTTTGATTCATCTCCAATCGAATTTCATTTTACATCATTTTGTATTATTTAACCGTGTTTATCCTTTTTCTCGTGTTTCTTCAACAACTCTGATAGAGATAGAAAAATAAAACAGGTGAACAGTGCAACGTCAATATTATCGTCGCACTGTTCACCCGCAACCAAATGCCTGAAGTTTTGTGGTTCGGCTGGAGCTCGCGAGGAACACAATTCATGCGTTTGGAGTTCGATTGGAGAAGGCCTTAAGGAGGGTTTTAGTAAATATCATAAATTCAAATTTATTAAATTTTATGTGAATTAAATTTTAAAAATTATTTGATATGATAGCTGTTAAATTCACATAAAGTATTTGATTATTTATTTTAGTATTTGAAGAATTTATATGATTTTATTTTGCTAATACCAACCTTGATTAGGATAACTAAATGATATTTTTCTAATTAAACATATCTAATAATAATTAATTAGTTCCAAGATTTGCTAAGCAAAACAAGATTTTGACTCCAAATTGCTCTTAATGTAAATGTTATTTTTATTCTCCTATATTCTAATAAATCTAATTGAGTTAAATAAGACCATTTATAAAACAAGACTTAACTTCAATAGAATTTTGATTTAGATGGCAAAAAAAAATTATGTACGAAGCAGATCTAATTACATACATGATTTTCAGTTTGTTTTCAAATTGTTGGATTTCAGCTTGAAAAGAGAATTTTGACTTTTATAATTGTTAGGGAATGTGCTCTAAAATAATAATATTATAATATATTTTCAATTTGTTTTCAAAAAATATTAAGCATGTAATATACTGATTTGATACTGATATAAAATATTTTAACAGTATGTGTACACTCCTAAATGATTATACTATATTGATATAATTTCAACAATTTTAATAATACCTCGATGTTAGCCCTTTATATTATTTCTCTATTGATTAATAGTACTGATACGAAAAATGTTTTAGTGATTTGGCACACGTACTGATTTACAGATTTCTCCATTGTATTGTTTTACTGGCTTCCATTCCGCATCAATTTATTAGTTATAGACATTACTGCTACTGTATGTGTGTTTTATTATTTCTGCATTGATTCATGATCGTATTAATACTACTATTATGATTTGACTGATGACATGCATATTGCTCCTTTATTATATTTTTGGTTTAGTTGTAAGTTTTAGTTACTTATTGGGCTCTTGAGCTCATTATATGTGTTTAAAATATTTCATGTGGGGTAAAAGGAGCAGGAGTGTGAAAATAATTAGGATCTTTAATGTTCAGGTTCTTGTTATTTTAGTTATTCTTTTGTACTCAATATTAAATAGTTGTTGTAATCGACCACCAATAATTGGCCCTTGAGTAGTTTCCTTATTCATTCCTAGGATCAAATTAACGGTTTGCCCTCCCGCCTATGGTGGCTCTGTAACTGCTCCCACCAATCGGCTGCCCCTTCCTTAAGCTTGTATACCACAAGCTTGACCTCTTTGTCGTTGGGAAGGTCCATATATTTGAAGAGCGATTCCATGGATTTGATCCAACCCAAGCACTCTTCAATATGCGTACGACCATTAAAGATTGGAATATCAAATGAAGCTTATATTCTTAATTAGGGGTGTCAATGAATTTTTGGGTCAGATTTGGGTCAAACCCGAAACTGATCCACCTTCAACTAGCCCGACCCTCTAACCCGGTTGAAGGCGAGTGGTTGAGCGAGCGTGCTGCACAGGTGGTCGAGCTGGCGAGCGGAGCGGGTGACTCAGTGCATAAGCAGTCGAACGAACAAGCAGGTGAGCAAGCATATGAGATCTGGCAGGCAAGCAAACTTTGTGACGATTGGGCAAGTGGGCTAGCTGTGACGATCGGGCGAGTGGGCTAGCTTGAGTTGCTCGAGCAACGAGTGGGATGAGCACGACGAGCACAACCCAAGGATGAGCGCGACAAGTTCAAGTGAAGGACGAGTTTCAGGTTGCTTTTAGGTTTTTGGGTTGATCCGAATCTGATCCGAAATTACAATCGGGCAAAAGGTGAAACCTGAACCTGACCCATTTTCCAAATGGGTTGATCCAGACCTAAAATTTTTAGGTCAGATTTTCATTTTGTGTCAAATATTGACACTCCTAGTCTTGATTTTGATGTTGTTGAGGATAGTCACGTGGGCTACACGGATTCTAGGGTCCTTTGCAGGCCTATTTTCACCCTCATTGTTGGAGTCAGAGATGTACCTATCAGAGTTAGGGGATCAAGTAGGGACTTCACCTTGGTAAATCCTTCTCTGGGGTCACTCCTCTCCAGTTGCAGTTGCCGTTCATTTCAGTTTTGAGGATGGAGACCCTGTGGGTGTTCATCCAATGCCTGGAGCATCATTTGAGGTAGCATGAACATTCAATATTCTGCCCTGCTTTTTCCTTTTAGATTGCATATGTAGTAAAGAAACTAAAGGAAAATAACCACCTCTGCTGAGGCAGCCGGTGGAGCAGACAGTGGTAACTTTAAAAAAAACTGTGAAAGAAATGTAAAGGTATATATATGAACCATAGCTTGGTATTATATATATTAAGAATAGTTAATAGCAGGTGATTAAAACTGCGGTTCGGATCCTGAGGTGTAGCAAACCGAGCCTTGTTTCATTGTATATTTCTAGTTCTGTGCTTAGCCAAGTCTGATATAAAGATAACGTTCATCACCTTTTGGGTCATTTTCTGACGCTCTTGTAGTACACCAAGTTCTCGTTGGACTGGTGGCTGTATAGTGATACGGATGTCATTAACTAGTATATGATACCATTTAAGAACATTTTTTTCATTATACGTAGTTCTTGCATTTTCTTTTAACAGGTGTTTGAATTTTATTATTTTTGTACAAATTTGTGAATATGTGGACAATTCTTTGATTAGTGTTATCAAACAGTTTATTCCAGGCAGTTCATCAGAAGTGCTAATCACATCTGCTGACTCACGAATCCGGGTCATTGATGGTAACAATCTTGTATACAAGTTCAAAGGTAATTTCTTTCTTTTATGCTTCAAGATTAATTTTCATAGCCTTGTATCATAACTTTGTGTAAATCTATAAAGTCAAAGAATATCATTATGTTGATTTATTATAATATACGCGATGAAAAGGTCTTGATTTCAAAGAGGAAGCAGTAGTGTGGATTGTTTGTGTTCATTGTGATTCTATAGGGTTTCGAATGTTGGACATTAAAGATGTCAGCAAATGAAAATATTAAAAACGGATGTGATGTAAAATCTAAAATGGTGGTGAAAAATATGATTATAGAGAGAGGGTGGAACTAGCACTTTTGATGCAGAGTATTTTAGCTTAAAATGTTTCTTGGACGTATATTATCTAGTTTGTTACAAATTTTTCTAGAACCTTCTTAGTAGCTTATATAAGTAAGATATTGTAAGGAGATGATCATTGAATGAATATTATCTCCTTTTTAAAGCTTTAAAGTTTTGTGTTTGTGATTGTTTCCTGGATTGGGAAATCTCTTCTTGCAGGTCCGATTCTTCCGACGATCCCCACATCAACTTTCTTATGATAACTTAGTAGAAAATGGAATCAAGTGACTTTATCATATAAAATGAAGGGAAAAAGATACACCAATAAGGTTATTATAATTAATCTGCAAGGAAGAGGAAAAAAAAGGTTAAGGGCAAAAGTTGACCTAACTTGAAATTATGTAGAATGACTTGGTTAAACTAGAGCTAACACCTAGCATTCAACATGACCGAATTGGGAAGTTGGATTCAGATGCTTGTCCCAAATAGTTGGGATATGATCAGTAAAGATGATGATGATGATAGATTGATTTTTTTTTTTCTTTTGTGAATTAATTGAATATTTGAATGCTTGCTTCGAATGTGATGCTAGAATTTGTCATCTTGGCAAAAGATAAAATCCTAATTTTTTTCCTGCGGAATGTTCATAAAAAAATATCCATTTTCTTCCTTCTTCCAGGGTTTCGCAACACAAGCAGTCAAATTTGTGCCTACCCAACAACAACTGGCAAGCATGTAATCTGTGCTAGTGAGGACTCTAATGTGTACATATGGAGATATGATGCTGATACACGTCCAAGTAGAAGCAATAGTGTCTCTCAGTCCTACGAACATTTTCACTGTCTGGGTGTCACAGTAGCAGTTCCCTGGCCTAACGCTAGCTCGAGGCTGGAA
Source organism: Dendrobium catenatum (assembly GCF_001605985.2). Classification (NCBI taxonomy): domain Eukaryota; kingdom Viridiplantae; phylum Streptophyta; class Magnoliopsida; order Asparagales; family Orchidaceae; genus Dendrobium; species Dendrobium catenatum. The sequence continues at coordinate 9,574,234 of NW_021319178.1, read as the reverse complement.
GGAATTTCTTTGTCGTTAGAAGTCAAAGAAGATAATTGCATTTGTATATCAAACCGTAAGAATAACTCAGACATGATTGTGGAGGCCAGTGGTCAATATAGTTCCCTTTCCCCAGAATTTAGGTACATTGACCTAAACACCAGGTCTGGACCCTTTGGTGACAGGGTATCAGGTACTTGGCCTAAAGAAAAGCTGAATTCTTCCTCTGGCAAGAATAGTGCTCATAGCAGTGGTGATCTTTCCAATGGGGATTCGGTGCTGCAGAGCAGATTGGCTTGGGGAATGGTAATTGTAACTGCGAGCCGAGGAGGTGTGATCAGAATATACCAAAATTATGGATTACCTGTTCGTGTATGATCTCGGCTACTCGACATCAGCCTTTTATTTCAATGGCAATACCTCCTATCTGCTTACTCTGCCAGTGGTGTATTTGGATATATGAAGTGGTTTTGGTTGATCCAAAATTCAACTAATTTATAAGAACCATTAAGTCAGCTAAATCACTCGATTCATTGGAACTTAGAACTTCTAGATATGCTGTGTACGCTATAGAGCATGGTGGAGGCCGATTTGAATTTGATGCTGCTCTAGCCTGCGCGTTGAGAAACTATTTATTCTGCACTGTTGGGGTAACATTTTTTTTTCTTTAGGGTTTTGTTCTTTGACATAACCCATTTACATTTCTTCTTATATATATTTTTTCTCAAGTAAGAGGGCTAAATAGAAATCATTGTATAGCCTTAAAAGGTGTAGTGGAGCTTAGCCAAGTCGTTGCTTAATTGCTTTTGTGCTAAGGTTTTTCTGGGAAGTGAGAGAGAGAGTGAGAGGAATATAAACGAGCAAGGTCATAAAAGAAAAAAATGTTCACAAAATTGAAATCTTCCAGAGAAAGATGCAGGGCAAAAGAAAGAAACCCTGCGCGTGGTGCTCTAGTGGCTTGTATTTTTTAGATTGGTGAACTCTAAAAATTTCAATATTTGAAGTCCTTGTCCAGAAAGATTTTCTTAAATGATATTTATGCCGTAAGCCACGCAGCATCATATCGGTCCCACCAGTACACTTGTCATCCGGTCAAGCCATGCCACCGGACTCGCCCACCTGCATATCGCCGCAATGGCACTTAACCAGGGGGCCAGTAGATGGTGGACTGATTGCTGACGTGGTTGAGGAATGAGGATATTCTAATCCTCCACTTGCCAATTTTTCGCCCAATATTAAAAAAAATATCACGGGTTGTAGAAGAAAAGATCCACCCCCATAAAGCACCCAAATCTTCATGCCTCATAATTTCGGCGCTGACAGCACACAGGGCATAATTTAGTAATTTCGTTTGCGCGGTAGGGAGGCATTGGGGCAGAAATATCGCACGAGAAGAAATCCGAACGGCGAGATCTTAGTGGAGGAAGCCTCGCAGACGTGGAGAAATGTGGGGCCAACATCTATCTTAACTTATCTAGTATCCACCCTTGTCAAACCTGTGTATAAAGCTTCGCTTTTCCCAGTTTCCCCTAAAGAGCTAATCGGCAAATTTATAAAGCTTCGCTGTTCCGCCGCATCCGCTCCTCAATTAGTCCTCCATGGCACTCCAGGCCTCCTCTTTCCTCCCATCCGCTCTCTCCGCACATAAAGAGGTTGGAGACTTTTTTTCGTCCTTATAAGTTTGTGTCCATCTGCTTATTTTTCTGCATCTATTAACAATTATCTGGCTTGGTGCAGGGGAAGGCCAATGGTGGACTCAAGGACTCGGCTTTTTTGGGAGTTAATCTCTCTGAGCACCGGATGAAGTCCAGCTTCAGTTCACCTCTGCTTACAAGTGGCAAGGTAAGTAGCATGCTAGATTGTATGCTTGAGTATATACTTTCTGAGAGATTATTACCTGAATTTTGTGGGGGTACACAGTAAATGCATACTAAATATATAGTGTTTGGGAACACTGTATTTACTGTTTATTTGCTGCATACTTCACAATCCGAACGGTCCGGACTTTGCTAATAATTTCTCCTATTTTCTAGGGTTGATAGCTACAGGAAATTTCATATAAATAGAATATAGTTTGCTGAAACTATGTTTGATGTGCTATTCTTGATATTTTATCTCACTGTTTCCCTGCTGTGGATGGGGCATTTGACCTGTTGGTTTTCACTTCTGAGCTATCTGTACACTTTTGTTGGGGTTTCCTTTTTTTCTGTTTTTTTCCCTCCCAGTTGGCTGCATCAACTTGGGCTCCTGATTCAGCTTGCCCATTTCGCAAGTTTAAATATCATTTTAGCACGCCCTGCGCGAATGCATCATCATGCTGCACTATTTTTTTAGGTTAAATATCAAGCTGCACTCCCACTTAAATGTTGAGTATACAATGTTATTATTGGCAAATTAAGCCAATTTGATAATATATCTGTTCTTTTAAACCTCATTCAGAATATTTCACCATTGGGTACACCTAATTTAGCATGAACGAATTCAATGCATTTTTTTTTTTAGTAACGGGTATTAATAGTACGATTAATGCTTTCATAACCCTCTTTGGTCCTAGAGGTGTCAGATATTTGACCCAGAAAAATTTTGCTCAAATCTTTGTAAAATTTGGCCCAAGTTTATGTCAACTTTAAGTGTCCTGAAAAACTATGCTTTGTTCGGGTTGGATGCTGATCGGGTCAACCTTAAAACCAAACATTATATTTAATATTTATAGCAATTTGGTTATTGTTGGTGTGTACATATTTGATTGTTGTGTCAAATCTATGTCCAAGTGACATTAATCAAGCACAACATAAGCATTTATCATGTCTGGCACTGCCGAGTTAAGGTTTTATCAATTTAAATTTGATTTGAGTTCAATACCCTAGTCATTTAGCTTTACTGCATTTGGGTCGAATTCAGAACTAACTCATCAACCCAAATTCCCTATTTGGTTCACAATCCTCACTGTACCAAGCATTTTGTGTGCAGAAGCGCCCTCTGCGCAGAACAAATTTAAGGTGTTATTAGCCTTTGCAGAGTAGAATTGGAGTCTTGTGCGAGCCAAATTTGTTGGGAGAAGCCATTGATCTTGGATTTTGCTTTGTTCTAGATTTTCCGTGTTTCTATGCATTGTTTTTAGTGTTGTTGGAGTTATTTGAATACAAATATATACAAATAATTCAAATCATCACAAATAAACACGATCATAGCCCAAATTGAGCCTTGGGGATGCTGCGGCTTACAGTGATATTTTAATTGAATTCATTTACTTTTCAATAATCTGAGAAATTTTTTCTAAAATTAAGTCAACATAAATTGGTAGTTCATTTACAAAATCAAAACTCAAAAATATACATTTTTCTATTCTTCTTCTTATTTAACCATTATTTTTTGTTGACAATCAAACAAACACCTTAAATTCACCATGCTACTTGCCAGTTTATAGTACCCTGACATTCAAATTGGCTCTCTTTGATGGTTTCAGCGCCTAAACGCATCGACCATTATCAGAGCACAGACGGCAGCAACAGCCTCCCCAGCCATCAACAAGGCCTCGCCTGAAGCCAAGAAAACGCTGAGAAAGGGAAATGTCGTGATCACAGGAGCCTCATCCGGCCTAGGCCTTGCCACCGCCAAGTCACTGGCAGAGACCGGCAAGTGGAATGTCGTGATGGCCTGCCGTGACTTCCTCAAGGCCGAGAAGGCTGCAAAATCAGCCGGCATGGCGAAGGAGAACTACAGCATCATGCACCTCGACCTAGCCTCCCTCGACAGCGTGCGTCAGTTTGTACGCAATTTCCGGCAGTCTGGAATGCCGCTTGACACATTGGTTTGCAATGCTGCTGTCTACTTCCCCACGGCCGGTGAGCCCACCTACACTGCCGAAGGCTTCGAGATGAGTGTGGGGGTCAATCATATCGGCCATTTCTTGCTTGCACGAGAGCTGCTCGAGGATATGAAGCAGTCTGATTATCCCTCTCGACGCCTGATCATTGTTGGCTCCATCACAGGTATGCTTTTGCAGGTTGGAGAAGTTTTAAGTCACAATTCTCAAGTCTTATAAGCCTCAAGTTAAGTTCTTAACCTGATCAATTTTTAATGAAGTCTCTTTACTATTAATCATTAATTTATTTATTATTTGTTGATTGAAGTTTGAATAATTACACTTTTATTCTCCTAAATCATAATTAACAATTGAATTAGGCTTGTTGTCATATCAGGATCATTAGTTTATCCTGACTATTGGAGTGGGTTTAGGAATCCATTGACGTCTTTCATTCTACTGATTAGACTAATAATTCTAAAAAGTGATCTAAAATGGATATAAGTTTGGCAAGATACATCATTGATTGAATCTATTGTTAACTAAAAAATTTAACCTTTTATATCAAAATGTTTTTCAATATGGGTAAAAGTTGGACTAATAAATTAATAACCATATCTATATCAATCCCAAAAATTTAAACCTATAGATGAAAATCAATCATTTAATATTTTTATAATATCATATTTTTCCAATAATTTGATATCAGACTTATTTGCGTGTTGGATCTTCGTGCAACGCTAAGACACTAAACTATCCGAAAATTGGGCCTGGACAAGACTAAACGATTAACTCATCTTACCATGAAGCTCATATCAGACAGAATTTGACAAACTTAACCCACAAAATTTTTATGATCAGATATAAATATTTAATATTTAAATTCAATGTAATATAAGTTTAGATAAGTGCTAGCTTCTTCATTATGAAATCTGATAAGACTGAGAGTGGCTGGCAATGGTGTGCAGGAAACACAAACACACTGGCCGGCAACATTCCACCAAAGGCCAACCTTGGAGATCTTCGAGGGCTTGCAGGCGGGCTAAATGAGACGACAGGGTCGGCGATGATTGACGGTGGCAAGTTTGACGGAGCTAAGGCTTACAAGGACAGCAAAGTTTGTAACATGCTGACAATGCAGGAATTCCACAGGCGATATCATGAGGACACAGGCATAAGCTTCGCTTCCCTCTACCCTGGCTGCATTGCCACAACCGGCCTCTTCAGAGAACACATTGGTCTCTTCCGCACCCTCTTCCCTCCTTTCCAGAAATATATCACCAAAGGCTTCGTCTCTGAAGAAGAAGCAGGCAATAGGCTGGCACAGGTACAATTTAGCTTCTTAGAATTTTGCCCTTCTTTAATAAGAATAGAAAGGCTAAAATCACACAACATTCCTATTCAGATAATATTGAATCAAACAAGCAAATTCTTAGGGCATCTCCAACCTAAAATCTCTCACTCCAAAATGCCGTGAAACTAAAAAATGTCGCGAGTCATCTCTAATCGAATGTCATTTTACCCCGTAACGGTCGTTCGTAAGTTTCTTCGGCAAGTTCGATAGAAACAAAAAAAAATGACGAAGATGAACAGCGCGACGCCAATATTGGCGTCGCACTGTTCATCCGCAATGAAATGGCGTAAGAATTGCCGTTCGATTGGAGCGACGGAAGAATGACAAACAGTTGTTGTCGTTCCATTGGAGATGCTCTTAGTTGTCATTTGCTAACTAATCTTGCTTTGGGGGTGGATTTCAGGTGGTTAGTGATCCGAGCTTGACCAAGTCTGGTGTGTACTGGAGCTGGAACAAGAACTCTGCGTCATTTGAGAACCAGCTCTCGCAGGAGGCAAGTGATGTGGAAAAGGCTCGAAAGGTGTGGGAGATGACCGAGAAGCTGCTCGGACTAGCTTGATGGCTGTTGCTTTTCGTCGCTGATATCTTTGCTGTTTCTTTAGCTTGCTTCTAGTTTAGTGGTGTGAATCGTGTAGTCATCAATGGCGAGTGAGGCCAGAACCTGTTGTAGCTGCTGCAGCAGCATTTTGTGAATTTTGTTATGGTAGTATTAGGTGTACTAGAGAATAAAAAGGAGTGCAAGCATCTATATTTCCCAGGCATAACAAAGATGCCATTTTTCCTTAACCAGTTTTTGTTGGAAAGATTTTAAAATCTTGTCACATGGTATCTAAAAGTTTAATTTATGTGTTTAATTGGTTCACTTTGCTTCAATATATATTTATAGAAAATAATGAAGTTTTCTATAGTTGAAAAATGAAATATTTTTATTTTGGCATATCGGACACTAAATGAAGATATTTTTATAACTTTTAAGATAAAATAATAAGGTTTGAAGGTATTTGCATGAAATATGAAAAACAAGATAATAATAGACACTCTTATTGATTTGGGCCATGTTAATCAAGTTATTGTGAGAACTTAAAATAGGTTCAATAAATTATTGATTGTTAACTAGTCTGATTGTTTTATAAATTAGAACTCGTCAATTTTGCCCAAAGCTTTGGGATTGCACATATACAAAGTTAAATATTGTAGAACTTGCTCAGCGTTGTTCTGAATTGCATTAAGAAGCTGAATTCAGCCATCAGAAGCATTCGTTGGAAGAACTAGTCATCTTCCCTATAATACTTATTGATTGACTGAAGGTTCTTGCTTGAAGAATTTGTAAGTATTTGCTTGTAGTTTATTTGTGGTACCAAAGTTTAGAGCTAACTTCAGGCTTAATTGCTCCACCTTATCGACGAGTATACTCGGTTCAACTTAATTTCTATTTTATATAATTTTATTATATGATATATTATATGCGGCCGATAAATAACTGGTCAAGGCATGATCAGGAGCAGCTTATGAAAAAATCCCATAAAAATTCATAGAAATCTCTCTCTCTCTCTATATGTGCATCTCTCAGAGAATCGTTTCTTTGTAATTAGAATTTGCTTGTAGCTTTGATTCTATTTATATTTCTAGAATAATTATGAATACAACATTCTATTTAGTGTGATGAATAGCTCAACATGAAGGTCCATAAGTAATAATCCTACCCTCGATCAATGGAATATCCTCAAAGATTATATCAACGCATCTATTCCCTTAGCAAAATTCTTTCTAGCTTCAACATCCTCCTTTGAAATCACCTTACCTAGCTTAGAATCCAACTTCTCTTTATTTTTTTCCCTTTCCAAAATCCACATTTTTTCAATGATTATTTTTTCAATGACATTGCTTGAAGCCATTACTAAATTTCTTGTCAATTATGGAATTCGCTTGATATTTTTCATCTCTAAAAGAAACGAGCTTTGAGACAATTATCAACAAAAAGCATGATAATTAAGGCATAAATGGAGAAATCTGGAAATAAAGTGCATACCTTGAATATAAAACATTGAGGATGATGTGACTGAAATGTGTTGAGAATGTTCAGGGAATTCATCATTGTTTTCTTGCAATTAGATTTATTTAATCTTTTATTTTATTGTCTTTTTTGGATTATCCAAATAGATATAAGAATCACATACCTAATACACAGTAATATTAATTTATCATACTAATCAAGTTATATGAGAACCTAATTTAGGTTTATGAAGTAGCTTGAAGTTTATTGGAAGATCGAGGCAAAGCTGCAGCCGAAGAATCGCGGACTATCGATTCACTCTGGACAAACCAGGAAAACATCCATCGCCGACTTGACGACCTCGCTGCCGACGTTCAGCGATTGACGGTAGAGATCCGCCGCGAGTTCAATCTCCTCCGGGCGCGTCCTCCTCTACCCCGCATTCCCAGACCAGAACCCCAAGCTAGAACGACCAGACTGTTGCGAAGAAGGGAAAGACAATGGCATCGCGATCAGGCGTTGATACCGGAAATGTCGGATTCGGAAGAGGAGTTTCAACCATATCGAGGTATTCCATTAGCGGCATCGGGTGAAGACGATTCGGGTAATTCTTTTGTGCCTGAATTTCGTGAACAGCATAGACAGAGACCTTATCATCACAATGAGTTCAAAGTTAAACTTGATATACCATTTTTTGACGGACATTTACATATCGAGGATTATCTCGACTGGGAAAAGGCTGTCGAAAATTTCTTTGATTATATGGAAATCGATCCTAACAAGCAGGTGAAGTATGTTGCTTGTAGGTTGAAAGGAGGAGCCAGTGCTTGGTGGGCGCAGACTCTTCAGTTGAGACAGCGTGGTGGTAAGGGGCCGGTTCGAAGTTGGAACCGTATGAAGCAGCTTTTACGCGCCCAATTCTTACCCACTGACTATGAACAAATTCTCTACATGCGGTATCAGCACTGCGAGCAAGGAAACCGTTCCGTCAGTGAATACACTGAGGAATTCAACAGATTGAGTGCTTGAAACAATCTAAACGAGTCAGCCAACCAATTGGTAGCTCGCTACATTGGAGGCCTCAAGGAGAGCATTCAAGACAAACTCGAATTGAACTCCGTATGGTCGCTGTCTCAGGCCGTGAACTTTGCCATGAAAGCTGAAATGCAGCAAAGCCGCTCTAAATCTACATACAATCGAAGGTTTTGGAATGAATCCCGAACAGTTTCAAACAAGCCTCTTCCCGCAGCGGACAAATCAGCAGCAAACACCGTCCCTGCCGTTCAACAGCATACCCCTGCGGAGACAAATACACAGCCGAAAGTAAAACCGCAAGGTAGAGACAACCCATATGCTAAGCCGTCTAATGTCAAGTGTTTTCGTTGTTTTCAACAGGGTCACAAGTCCAACGAGTGCCCTCAACGAAAACAAGCTAATGTGGCGGAAGCGGGGGAAGGCAGTGGACCAGTTGATATTGATTCTAATAGTGAAGGAGATGTGGAAGATGTGTATGCCGACGATGGAGAACCACTCATTGCAGTACTCGAAAGACTCTTATTGGCTCCCAGACAGAGTTTAAAATCACAAAGACACGCATTATTTCAGACAAGATGTACAATTGCAGGGAAAGTTTGTGAGCTCCTCGTCGATAGCGGGTGTACCGAGAATGTTGTATCACGTTCGGTGGTTCACAACCTACAACTGAAGACGTCTAAGAGAGCCAGTCCATATAAAATAAGTTGGGTAAAGAAAGGTGTGGAAATTACAGTCACGGAATCGTGCCGCCTCAGTTTTTCTATAGGCAAACATTACGTGTGTGAGGTGGTCTGCGACGTCGTCGACATGGACGTCTGTCACCTCATTTTGGGCAGACCTTGGCAGTTCGATGCAGGAGCCCAATACGATTGCCGTGCAAACATTTATACCATTGAGTGGCAGGGCCGTCGCTTACGTCTATTACCTAGTTCGGGTGATAGTCTGAGCGGGACTGGTAATTCAAACTCCAGCACAATGCATATTGTCTCAGGATCACATTTACTGCAATGCTAGAAGGATCCCGTGCCTATGTACGCACTGTTAATTACTGAGAACTCTTCGGTTGTGGACAACAAATCATGGCCAGCTGACATTCTAAAACTTGTCCAACAATATCCTAGTGTCACGCAAGAAGACCTGCCTGCGGAATTACCACCTCTCCGCAACATTCAGCACAGCATTGATTTCGTTCCAGGTTCCAGCTTGCCGAATTTACCACACTTTCGGCTAAATCCAAAAGAGCAGCACATCCTACAAGATTTAGTAGACGCATTACTGGAAAAGCAGCTTATCCAGCCGAGTGTAAGCCCATGCGCCGTCCCGGCATTACTAGTTCCGAAGAAAGACGGTACTTGGCGGATGTGTGTCGATAGTAGAGCTATAGGGGATGGCGTTATATCTTGCTGGCAAGTTCCTCCAAATGAATTTCAGAAAGCGGTTTAGTGAGCTTGGGTTCTGCTCTTGCTGAGATAGATTGGTACTATTTCAAATCTAAAGCATTATGCATTCGCAAGAAAAATTTAGCCATATCAATATTCTGCTTATTGCTAGGATGCATATTTGTCGCCGTAGGTGCTCCCCCTCTGTGCACGCGTAGGTATGATTTTTCGTATGCTCAAACCACCTCACGACGTCTTTCTTTTTCCGGTATTCCGTTCTGCTGAGAGCCTGCAAGGCAAACATTGCAGTTCTGCAATAGTTTTCAATGTGGCTTGGTATAGTTGTCTTTTTCCTTCAAGACAAACAACATACAGTGACGTTGGAACTCTGGTCACTATTAATTATGATCACTAATAGGAATTCATTTTTATATTTCCCTCGAGAAGATCTCCAGTATAGTGACGCATAAGAAATTGCATGACTGTCTTGAAGAGTCCAGCATTCATTTTTGTATTAGAGCATAAAATTCCTTTCACTAAGTTTGCAAACCTTGAAAGAATTGGTCTCAATGTCCATACTTTCAACTACAGATAGCATCAGCAGCAAACTTCTCCATATTTGAAGTCTTTAGGCAGGAAAATGTTATTATTATTATTATTATTTTTTAAGAGCTAGTTTGGTCTTTTCTTGTATTTACTTCTGGTTACAACCTTTGCCAACATAATTGTACTTGAAGTTCGTGTTTCCAACAATCTAGGTAATACATATCTTCAGTATATAGTCTTGGGGAAGAACTCTAATTTGATACAGCATGTAATCAATGCCATCCCTTTAGGTATGATCATTTGTAAGTCATAACGGTGAATTGGCAATCCACAAAAGCATAGTAAGCTTCTTAATTTAATTGGTAATTTAAATGCTCACATCTCTTTCAAATTTTCTTTAGAGATCTTCGTTTTTTTTAAAGTCCACTTAAGTCTAAGAATTTCCGAGAAAATTTCTGCAGCCTCCCGACGTCTAACTCCCCACAAGGAAGAAATCGGATGGCATTTGCCAATTTGTCTTCCCGCCGGACCTAAGGTCGACGGCACGAGGCCTTGAAATTTGAAACCATCTCGATCAGACTTAAAGTCGCCTAACGAGATCTTGAATTTAAATTCTTCCGGACCGGATTTAAAATTGACGGTACGAGACTTGTATTTAAACCATCATTGGTCGGACTTAATAATCAACGGTATGAGACGCTTGAATTTGAACCATCATGACCGACTTAAAGTCGACGACACGAGGTTTTGAATTTGAAATCATCTCGGCGGAATCTAAGATCGAGCGCACGAGGTCTTCTTTTAATTTTGAAGGAGGTAGAAGCAGAAATAAGTATAAAGAAGGTTACAATTGGAAATAATCTATGCAACACAGAAAGATCTAGAAATCTAATCATTTAAATTACTCGTCTTGATGAGATGAGTAATATGGATGAACCATTTTGTTTGAACAACTGGGCATGATAGCTACAACTAGCCAACCACCTGTAGCAATACTCAAGGAAAGATCTAGAAATCCAATCTATCATTAAATACTCGTCTTGATGAGATGAAGTAATATGATGAAACATTTGTTGGACAACTGGGCAATGAATAGCTACAATAGCCAACCACCTGTAGCAATACTCAAGAAATGTTCAAATTACTCCTAATGACGTGACTTGAGACGCGAGCCAGCAGCATCAGAGGTAGTGTATAGCACGAACTGGCCAAGACTCAATGAAGGAGCGTAGTGGGCCCTAGAAAGGTGAAATGGTCACAAAGCTCAAATTGAACAATCTCATTAGGCCAAAAGGTAAAGCAGTGTAAGGAGTCCGGATCACTATGGTGCGGCAGCAGGCAGGTCAGGGTGAATAGTGGAAGAGCCGAAGGTATGCTACTTAAACCGATGCTGAATGCAGTTTGTTTATTGCAAGGGCACAGTGATCGTGCGGTGAAATATCTTTTCCGTTCATTTTTTCAGGGTGTCAACCTCGTCTTCCATCCCGACCTTTGCATGGCCGGAATGGCGGTCTGTCGGGTTGCTTGATCCGGTATTTCTTTAATGTTCCTTTAAATCTCGGCCGTTTGCTGAAGCACTATCTTGGTTCTCCTCGATTGGAGTGTTTCACCGGAGCTTCGTCATTGCTTCTTTTCGTAGGTTACCTTCGTTAGGGATTTCTGAGGAGGAAATTGTGAATCCAGGAGGAATACCATAGAAGATTCGGACAACAGTACCATCGGAGTGGTCGCTCGAGCGACGGCCATTAGTACGATTATACACCGCACGTCTATTATACGAGCCGGCGGTTGTTTTATGTTTATTTATTCATGTAATTATATTTCGTGTTTTTCAATTTACCCTATGAGGGGAGTTATGTAGTTTATTGTACCAAGGCGATGTTGTTCTTTTGTCTTATTTCGTGATTAGCCTATATAAGGCTTTATTCATTGTATTTGCTCTTTAGTTTTAAAAAAATGAAAGATTTTTATTGTTTTGTTCTCTTTGTGAGTTCCATGAAGGCCTCTAAAGTATCTTTATGAGTCTTGAAGAGGAGATTCGTCGGAGATTCTCTTTTGTGAGCTCTAACGGTGGAGGGTGTTGAGAGTTAGTCATTTGAGAAATTTCTTGTTTTTTCTTTTCTCTCCAATCCTTCTTCCCCACTTAGCCGAAATTCACTTTCTCTTCCAATTTCCCACCACCACCCAAGCTCCACTGCCAACCTCCTTGACGGCCAGCCACGCGGCCCTCCCCACACCCAAGACCGGCCATCCCTCCCAAACGCCCCCAACGCCCCACGCAGCTACCCACAACAAACCCGTTTCAAAAATTATGAAATCACCATGCCCAAGCCTTAATTTCCTTTCCTATTTCACATCCCTGCTATTTGGAAGTTGGCCTGTGTTATTTCTTCTCAATCAACGGATATTCCAACAGTCTAGAGGCAAGTTATTTGGAAATCCTCTTAACAGTAAACCTAGAGAATTAAATTGTCCAATTTGATAATTCCATGATTTTCTTAGAGAGCCACATCATGGATCGTGAGTGCTCTCTCAACTCCCCATGGGCCGCGCACTCTCCTCTGTTTCTCTCTCAAGATCCCACACTTAATACTACTTAAAATGCCATCTTTAATTCCCCTCCCTCTCTTCTCTAATTTCAAATCAATGTGAAATTGAAATTAAAACGTGCCGTACAGTTCTTTTTGGAATCTGAAATAAAATTCACGATTTGGTTTTCTCTCCAACCATAAAGCCTCACCCGGCCACTCTATTCCCCCCAACCCGTGGCCTCCCTCCCTCTCCCTAGCTCACGGCAAGTCCCCACCCTCATTTCTCTCCCTATTCAATCCCACCATGCCATGGAGGATCCTGAACTTG
>NW_021319178.1:9546348-9561184 GCF_001605985.2 Dendrobium catenatum | reverse complement strand
AATGGGGACTTGTGTTCGACGCCTACGGTAATATCAACATTCTAAGATCTCCATTCTTCGACGCGGGATTTGATCACGAAGACGACACAGTTGGAGGTTACTTGGATCGAATCCTCCCCATTCTTGTGCAAGTCGTCGACCAACAATTTGCCGACTACGAGTGGATCATCGACGATCAACATTCCTCGCCACTTCCACATCCAACGCCTCCCTCTCCATCACTATGGATCGCCGGCACCGTCTACCTCGGAGTGATCTCGTTCCTTGTGTGGTTCTTCTTCCTCCGACAACCCTAGACATAGAAGAGCGATCTTAAGCCTCAAGGTGACACGATCACTTTGTTAAGCGCCGGATTCTAGTTGTCTATTCATTGTCATTACTTTTTGATTGAGGTTGTTATTTTATAGATCTTGCAAATTTAGTGGTAACAACTTGCCTAGACTTTGTTAAATTCTTAGATCTTTATTGAAGCATCAATTGTGAGAAGCCTTAAAATTGTATTATCATTATTCTTACCAACATCTATTAATTTCTAAGAAACAATTCCTGGTTTCACATCAGAAATTCTTTCTCTGGTTGTGCCTTTTCAATTTGCCTTGGTAGGTTTTTTCCCCACACGTCGTCCTTCTCTCGAAGCGATTCAAAATTTTTTTCTCTTTGAAACTTATTTCTGAGTTCTCTGTTACGGTGTTTGATCAGAGGCATGAGCTGGTTAAACTCTCCAATGACCTAGACTATAGCCGTGTGTTTTGCCATCATTCTTATCTAGTGAATAACTGCTTCATGAAGCTCACTAAATGGTCTCCGCTCCTTGACATTGGCTGTGAATCTCCGGTCATTCTGATTTGGGTTCCTTTTCTAATCTGAGACCTCATCTTTACTCCCCTCGTATCCTTCATGCCTTAGGTTCTTGATGGGGACATCAGATCGTGGAAGGCTTATCAGAGACGTGGCCGTCGATCCACGGCCACGATCGAGTCTTTGTATTTTTGAGTCATTTGTGTTATTTCATTATTCATGCATTTTATTTATTAAGTGTCTTTATGTTTTCCTTTTGTACCCCTTTAATGGGAAGCATCGTATGTAAGCCCAAAGGGCAAGAGTGTCTTTTATTTTCATTGAGTCATTGTACCCGACTATTTATAAGCCTCTTCTTTCATCTTATTGATTAATGAATGATTGCTTATTAAAATTTCTTCTCGCATGAGTATTGAGAGAGCTTGAGAGTTCTAATGGAGAGTGTTCCCTAGGAGAGGGAGATCATGCAATACCCACCAACCTGATAAGTAGGGTTCGTGGTTCTGTACTCATATCTTTTCTTTCTTCATCCTCCCATCCCCCTTCACAAAGCTGCCGGATTTCCTTTCCCTTCCACCTAGCCGACTCCCTCCCCCACCTCCTAACCCCACGGCCAATTTTCCACCCAACCCCCATAAAGCCGCCGGCCACTACTCCAAAGCCGCCAGCCACCTCCACTTCATCATCTCCTAGAAGTTTCCTAATTTAGGTTTGGTCAAATTTGGATGATTTGAAATTCAAAAACTTTCCTAATTTACTAATTCTATTTGAGGAAAGTTCTTTCATGCACTCCTATTTGAATTTTGAATGAGAGAGGATTTGATTAAAACTTTCCTATCTCATGAATTTAAATTAGGAAGCTTCATTAACTCCCTAAATCCCCTCCCTTCTCTCCTTGGATGCCGCTGGCCCCCCTTGTCCCTATCTCAATTAATTCTTTTAATTATTTCCTAAAACCCCATCCTCCCCTTTAGGAAATAATTCCAAATCCCCTATTTTTCTTCATTGGCCGAAATTCTCATGCCCCTTGATTTAATTTCTTTCTAAAAGAAATCTCCCCTTATGGAATTAAGTCAAACCCTTCCTCACCCCCTTGCCGCCGCCCCCCTCTTGCCTTCTCTCTTCCTTTGATCATTCTCAATCAAGAGAATACTTAGGAGGAGAAAATTCAAACTCCATCCATCAACTTGTTCCAAGTTCTCCTTCCAATTCTCCTTGCTCCCAAGCATAGAAATCTGGAATTCTTCTCAAATTTCAGCTCCAAAATCTGAAATTCTTTTCAGAATTTTGAAAGGAGACTTGGGACTTAACCTCTATCCACTTGCAAGAGAAACTTCTTTCTCTTTGCTACCATTCGAGAGGTGTATCAAGGGTTAAGGAGATTCTACTTTCAATCATCCATGAATGGCGGATCCGGAAACTGATTATGGCATAACTTGGGACGAAAACGACTTCGTCGACATCCTACAATCTACTTTCTTCGACGTGAACCCAAGGGTTTATCTCACCGTCGAGGATTACTTGGAGCGTACGTTGATCTATTTGGTAGAGGCTATTGACGAACACTTCGAAGGAATTGAGTGGAGGATCTCCACTACCCCTTGATGAAGGTTTCTCTCCCTACTTGCATCTTATTCCTTTTAGTCTAACTTCTCTTGATTTGATTGCAGTCACGACGGACTCCTTCGCATTGCTCTTACTTAAGCTTAGTAAATATAGGATTTGAGTGCACCTCTATGCTATCTAATTCTCATTGTTAAACTAGGGATTATTTTGAAAGCTACTACTATTCGTTGTGTTGTTTTCCTATTTATTTTGGAAGTTTTCAAAGTTCTCACCATGTGATTTAGCCTAAGCGGATAACCACTAATTGTTTTGATTTTGCTAGTGGTTTTGTTCTAGAATTATTCTAATCATAAGTTGTGCAAAATCCATATGAGTTAAAGTGCATTTAATTTACATAGTCCTGCATCAGTTCTATGTTTGGTAGACCCTTGAAGGTTGATTCTGCAACTTCGGTAGGATCTCGGTCATTCCTAGCGCGTGTTGGTGGAGCTGGACATAACCAAAACTTACCCTTCCCAAATTTGGCTATGGCCAGAGATTTATGGGTATATTCAAAAGGTGCAATTTGAGAATTTTCCAGATTTTTGTGTGTCTTGTAAACGGCTGGGCCATCTTCATGGTCATTGTGATATAGCTCCTCTGTCTAATTCTACTATCCCTCTGGCTGGGAATGTTAAGAGTCTTGCTTTAGGTGTTTCTTCTATGGTTATTCCTGAGGTGGGGAGGACCCGATTCCTATGGTTAATCCGGCTTTAGATGAAGTTGTTTGTGAAGTGGGTTCTGGGGCTTTGGCTGGCCCACTTACTGTTTCAATTAAGGAAAATGTTGTCTGTGGTGGTTCTAGTGAGTGTAAGGAAGCTTTTATTTTAGACAATGGGGGCATGGATTCTTTTACTGAGGATGCTATTGCCCTCCCTCCACTTTCCCTTCTCATGCTAGTGTTGGTGAGGAGGAAGTCATCTTTTCATATTTGGTTTTGCCTGTTAATTCGATGGGTGATTTGGCCTTGGTTAATGCTGATGTTCCCACGGCTTCCAGTCCGTTAGGTCCAGTTCTGTCCCTAGTTGCCATGCTGTGGTGGGGGGAGGGGATCCTCTGTCTGTGAAGAATGACTGTGTGAATTTAAATGTTGCTCATTGCGGTGCGAATTCTGTTGTTTCTCTTTTATCTAATGGTGGTGTGGAGTCTTCTGAGGCTATTGTTGGAGGTGGTGTTAATTCAGGTGAAAGTATGGTGGTTATTCCTAATTCCTTGGTTGATGTGCCAGTGAACTTAATCGAGCCCCAAACTTTGGTGTATCATGTTGGAGATAATTCTGGGGTGGATGTGAGGGTACATCGTGATTGGCTTCACTATACGTCTGAATTTGAATCCGATTCCAATTCTTCTTCAGAGTCTTGTGGAGGTGTTGATCCTGGACATGATTTTAAATTGGTGTGTGACAGACCGGTTCGTGGGAGGGCTCGTGGGAGGGCCAGACGAGGTAGGTAGTTTTCCTCCCGTGTTGGTTGCCTTCTTATCTCTCGGGTTGGATCTTTGGTGCTCCGTTTTATTTTTCTGTTGGCCGTTAGTTTTGCCGGGCAATGATGTGGCTGGGGCTCGTTTATTCGTCGTCATGGCCAATTAACTGATTAATTATTTGGTAATTTACTGATTTTATTGTTATTAAATAAAATCATAACCTATATTTCACTAGCTTGGTTTTTTTGTTTCAAATGCAATTTTGGATTTCTAACCTTTTAGTAACTCAATTTGGAAAATATCTTATTTCAATTGGGCATATTTAAAAGTCATTCAGATTTACAACACAGAAGAAACGAAAAAAAGCCTTAGAGGACAAAGATGTTACAGGTGAGATTGGAGAACTTCTCGTATGTGTTATGGAAAGCTTCTTCTAGCACCATGCCTACCAATGCACTCACAACGTAACACCATCTTTAAGACTCGATGCACGATAAATAGGAATGATCATGACTTACTCATTGACAGTGGTAGTACCGAAAATATTATTTCATGTTCTATGATTCAAGCTTTACAATTAAAGACAACTAAGAATCCACACTCCTACAAAATTAGTTGGGTCAAGAGAGCAATGGAAATCCTAGTCACGAAAATGTGCTGAGTGGCGTTCTCAATTGGCAAACATTATGTGTGCGAGTTCTTGTGTGACGTGCTTGACATGGATGTTTGTCATATTATATTGAGAAGGCCATGGCAATTTGATGTGAGTGCTATGTATGATTGTTGATCATATTTATATTCATTTGAATGAAAGGGTAAGCACTTGCGGTTATTACTGCATGTTGCTGACAGTAAAACTAAATTTACAAAGGACAAATCAATTATGCATATAGTATATGGTTCTTCACTTTTAAAGTCCAGAAAAGAGTCTTCCGCTTTGTTTCCCTTAATAATCAAATAAAAACCTTCTTGTGATTTGAAGCTGCCATGTGAAATCAGGTCCCTCCTACAGCACTTCGCTGACGTTGGTCCAGATTTGTTGCCAGCATCTCTTCCAACACTAAGAGCTCTACAACATCAAATTGATTTTGTTCTAGGAGCAATACTACCTAACCTTACGCACTACAAAATGAGCCCAAAAGAACATGCAATTCTATGGGAAATTGTTGATGATTTATTTGAAAAGCAATTGATTCAACCAAGCCTTAGTCCTTGGCCCATACAGGTTATACTAGTTCCAAAAACAAAAGATGATAGTTGGTGTATGTGTGTTGATAGTAGGATTATCAATAAAATTACAATCAAATTTTGGTTTCCTGTACCTCGCATTGAAGAACTATTGAACAAACTTCAGGTGCTGTTGTTTTCTCCAAGTTGAACCTTCATAGTGGGTATCATCAAATTCAAATTCGTCTAGGTGATGAGTAGAAGACCACCTTCAAAACTAGGTAAGGGCTCTATGAGTGAAAGGTCATGCAATTTGGTTTGTGCAATGCACCATCAATATTTATTCGGCTTATGAATGAGGTACTTAAATCATTTTTTACAAGTTTTGTGTTGCTTATTTTGATGATATATTAGTATATAGCCCCACATTCAAGCATCATTTATAACGTTTAACTGAAATCTTGGAGACCTTTCGGCACCGCAAATTATATTTTAATATTCCCAAATGTGAATTTGCTACCTATGGTGTTTATTTTCTTGGATTTATCATTTCATTTGAGGGCATTCAAGTAGACAAACGTAAAATTAAAGCAATTATTGAGTGGCCAACAACTTAATCATTCTCCGAAATTCGTTTCTTTCATGGCCTCACCAACTTCTATCGCCAATTTATTTAAGGTTTCAGCATTCTCATGGACCCCCTTATCGCTTGTTTAAAGCTCAAACAATTCCAGTGGTATGATGAATAGCAGCACAACTTCGATACTATCAAATTAGCATTAATCTTATCCCCCATTCTAGCCCTTCCCAATTTTGATAAATTGTTTTAGGTTTATACCGATGCATCTGTTGTAGTCATCGAAGCAGTTCTGACACAAGAGGGCGAACCTATTGATTTTTTTAGTGAAAATTTGTGCGCTACAAGATAACGCTGGTCGGTTTATGAGCCATACTTGCTATCATTTGTACACTGAAGCAATGTGATGAGGACATCGACAAACGTTATTGACAAGTTTATCGACGAAGGAATCGCAGATCAACGACTACAATTCAGCGCCTTTACTTTTGATGCATTTTTTTATGTGATGTTTTATATAGTTTTGTTGTTTTAAGAATTTACCCCTATGAGGAAGTATCTTGTTATTGTAGCCCATAGAGTAATTGCATACTTCTCTTTTTTCATGTTTAAGACATATATATAGTGGTCTTATGTGTTGTAAGAGGATAATGAATGATTGAATAAAATTTGAGTTTGTCTTCTTCTTCTTCTTGAGTGTGTGCTCGAGAGAAGAGAGAAAGAGTCTGGAGTGCGGGCAAGTGCAACACCCACAAGTCATTAGAAGAGCCCGTGGCTCCTGGTCTCCATCTTCCCTTCCCCCCCCCCTTCCTCTCAAAACCCACCGGCCACTAACCAATTGTCTACCGATCTCCACCCGTGTATCCATCCCGATCCCAATCCCAACTTAAAGAAGCACGAAAATCCCCCCCCCCCCCCCCCCCCCCCGCCATACCCACAGCTTCTCTCTCTAAAAAAAAACAAGAGAGAGAAAAAAGCGGGAAGAATGATATATATATATATATATCCGATTTACTAAAACTATCTCTTCCACTCTCTAACCTAACCAAATTCCCTCTCAAACAAGCCGCCCTCCCCTCTCTTCCCCTTGGCCGCCCCTCTCCACTTGCATCCTCTCCCTTGGAAAACCTAAAACTCTCATGTTGTTTGAAGCCAAGAGAAGAAGACAAGTTCTTTCCTCCCTTCTACCATTGGTGTATGGTCGATCCTGAGGTCGACCACAGATTTATCTTCGACGAGCAAGGACAAACAAATATTCTTGGATCCCCATTCTTTGACGTGTACTTTGGCAATGATGAGACTATTGACGGATACATCAATTTCATCCTATACCAGCTAACACTATCGATCGAAGAGCACCTTCAACCGGGTCGTTGGATAATCATCAGACACCCAATGCCTCCTCCACCGTCGGCTACCTCTCCATCAACGACGGTTTTTGGTGCCACCTTCCTAGTGGTAATATCCTTCATCGTATGGTTTGTCTTTATCCGCTAAAGCTTGAGAGTGATTGAGTGAGAAGGAACTCAAGGTGAACCTCTCGTTATTAAATGGTGGGTTATGTTATGTGCATGTAACATCTACGATTGTTTTGAATTTTGATTGGATTGTTTGGTTAATCTCAAAGCGTTTCTTTGCCTAAGCGAGTTGAATACTTGGAATTCCCAACTTCTCTTTATTTGTAAGCAATAGTTCTTATTATCAAGTTTTAATCTATTGTCTCTTTTTAATTTCTCAAGTAACTCCTAGTGGTTTCACATTACAATGAGAATAAATATTTATTATATCATCACTTTATTTTTTGCAACGATCACTAAGCACTTCAGCATCTTAATACTCAAAAGACTATAAATCGAATGCATACACGTTGGATCCTGTTTTGCAAAAAATTACCTTTGTTTTGAAACACAAATCCGGAACTCAAAATAGAGTCTCCAATGCTCTAAAACGGCGTCCAACAATTGTCACACAATTGTAAACTAATCTCACGGGATTTCAATGTTTAAAGGATTTGTATGCGATAGACCTTGATTTCAACAAAATCTAGAATGATTCCCTAAACAACAGATCTACATCCAAGTTTTTCATCCGACACGATTTCTTATTTAAAAATGATCTATTGTGCATTCCAAACTTTCATGGCGTCAACAATTGATTAAAAAAATCCATTGTGAGGGCTTAGCTGCACATGTTGGGCAGGAGAAAACTATTGAACAACTGCAAATTGATTTTTTTTCGCAACTCCATCAAGATACATTCGGTCTTGTTGAACGTTGCTCTGTTTGTCAAATACATGTTTGTATGCACCATTACATATTCCCGACTCCATTCGGGAAGACTTAATTATGGATTTCGTTTTGTGCTTGCAACGTATTAAACACGATTATTACTCCATCAAGGTCATAGTGGATAGATTTTCAAATATGGCTCATTTTATTCCTTGTAAAAAATTCCTTTGTGAGATAGTTCACCTACATGGTATCCCACAAAGCCTGGTGTCTGATTGTGATGTTAAGCTCATTAGTCACTGCTGGAAAAAACTGTGGAAACGCATGCATACAGAGCTTCAATTAAGTTCGTCCTATCACCCCCAAATTGATGGACAAATGGAGGTTGTAAATCACATACTCTGAAACATGCGATGTTATTTGATTCAAGAGCAGCATAAAATATGGGATGACCTTCTCGAACAAGCAGAGTTTGCTTATAATTCTATACAAAATCATTATATTGATCGTTGCACCTTTAGTATTATTTACACTTAAACTCCAACCATATTGTTGATATAGTATATGCAAAATAGAGCTGCCACTAGCTTGTCCGACCAATTCACTACAATGCACAGTGATGTTCGCCGCCACCTAGTTGACTTTAATGATAAATACAAATCTTTAGCTGATGCTCATTGTAGTCGCTAGATATTTAATCCAGGCATGGGTGTCAATGTTTGACCTGACCCGAAACCCAACTTGGATCCAACCCAAAAAAATTATGGGTTCGGGTCAACCCTTTTGGAAAATGGGTTGGGGTCGGGTTGACCCGAAAATGACCGGGATCCGGAGGAGGTACGAATGGAGCGGAGAAGGGGGTGGGCTTCAGTTGGGGTTGTCTGCAGGAGAGAGAAGTCTAAGTCTAATCAGTGAGGTTGGCTGGTGCGGCCGAAGTTGGATGCCAGAGAGGGAGATTTAGAGCTTCAAATCTCGGGGGTGGGGTACGCTTTTGTTTGCTTACGACACAGGGAGACAGAGAGAGCAGGGGCTTCAACTGGGGTTAATTAGACCTGGGTTAGCGGGTCCGGTCTGGTTGGAATTTCTGGCCCATTTGCAAAATTGGGTCGGGTTAGGGTCAACCTGTTTGGTTTCAGGTCAATTTTTGGTTGGATCGAGGTTGTCGGTGAGTAGTGACATCAAGTGAAACTTTACTCATGTGGTGTATGTATTTGGAATCTAACCAATCAGGAAAATTCCTAATACAATGAAAATGAACTGAATGGTGTATTTCAAATACTTTAAAATTATATCATGCATTCATTTTGATTCAAACCAAATATCAATATTTTCAAAACTATTAGATACTAAATAATGTAACAATGTATTTATTATAACCTCTATACATCTGACACGTGTAACTAGGATTAGTATAATCTATATATATGCTACCGTCTCCTGTTATAAAGGGAAGACACTGTAATGAAAAGTTGGCTAAGTTCTTCTTCTTTACTTCTCTCTGGTTTCTACATGGTATCAGAAGTTTGGTGTTCCTGAGGCGTTTCCATGGCCAACTCGGCTTCCGCCTCTTCCTTCTCCAACAATGGCGATCGATCGGGAGTTACATCCGACATTTCGCTCATACATTCGTCTCTTAAGTTTGTAATCTCTAACCTAAAATCTCTTATCCCGCACCCTCTTTCATCCGAAAATTACCCGATCTGGAGCAGTCAAGTTCAAAAGCTGCTAAGGGCAAATGGCTTTCAAGCTTTTCTAGATCCGGAAGCATCTTCATCGATGTCAGCCAACGATCAAGAACAAGAAAATCAAGATCCCAATCTGCGACGCCAAAGATGACTGCTCACGGATCAAAATTTAGCCGCAGCTATCTGTGCGACAATCTCGCTTCAAATTCTTCCTTACGTCGTTCATCTTGAATCTACGGCGAAAATATGGAAAACTTTGCAAATTCAATTTCAGTTGACGAATCGTTCCAAAATCATTCAACTGAAAAATGAATTGCAAAACATTTCCATGAACACTATGTCCATGATGCAATATCTCACGGAGGTTAAAAAGCTCGTGGATCAAATTGCTTATGTTGGCGCCAAAATGGATCCCGAAGATGTTCTTCACCACATCTTGAATGGACTCCCACAAACATACAATTCCTTCAAAACTGCCGTAAGAACAATGCAGACACCGCTGAGTTTAGATAATCTTTATGCTCTCCTCATCAGTGAGGAAATCCACGTCAAATCCGACGCTACCAGGAATGTGACGGTGTCTGACTCTCAATCGGCTCTTTACACAGATAAGGGACGATCTAGACGAGGCTGTGGTCGTTCTACAGGCCATCAGCAGACTCGTCCAAACATTACCTCTCATCTGATATGTCAAATTTGTACAAAGAAGGGTCATAGTGCGGATGTTTGCTGGCACCGCCTCAACCCAAATTTTACTCCATCAATGAACTCGAAGAAGTCTAACAACGCCTTGTCGTCGACTACTGATCTTTCCAATGATGACTGGTATCTTGATTCCGGAGCCTCGGCGCATATGACCAATTCTTTGGACAATCTTGCTAACAGAAAAGAATACAGCGGGTCTGACAACGTCGCCATCGGGGATGGAAGAACGTTACCCATAGCTCACTCGGGCACGGGTATTCTTCCCGCCCCGACGCGTAAGCTTCATCTTTCTAAACTCTTACACATACCAGCTATATCGCATAATTTACTTTCCATTTCTCATTTAGTTAAAGATAACAACATCTCTATAACTTTTGATGCAAATGGTTTTATTTTTAAAGATCTTATTACAAATCAGCAGATCCTCAAAGGCAGAAGTAATAAAGGGTTGTACAGGCTTTCTTCCGCAACTCATAACGACAAGAAACGAGCTCTGGTGGCTTCTTCCGTCTCGGCGAATGATTGGCACAACCGGCTTGGACATCCGAATACCCAAGTTATTCGGCACATCTCCAACAGCAATGCTTCTTTACATATTCCTAGTTTTAAATCCTACTGTTCTTCTTGTATGACTTGCAAAAGTCACAAACTTTCCTTTCCTCTTTCTAGTAACAGAAAAAGAAAAATTCTCGAACTTCTTCACTCTGATGTTTGGGGACCTTCACCGGTACCCTCTCATCAAGGATTTTGTTACTATGTAATATTCATTGATGACTTTTCTAGGTTCACATAGCTTTTTCCAATTATGTTTAAATCTGATGTTACTAAAATTTTCATAGATTTTGTCAATTTTATTGAGCGCCAAACGAACCAAAAAGTTAAAGCAATTCGCACGAATGGTGGTCGAGAATACATTAACAATCATTTTAAAAACTTCACTCAATCCAAAGGCATTCTACATCAAATTTCCTGTCCATATACTCCGGAACAAAATAGTATAGCGGAGAGGAAACACAGGCATATTATTGAACAACGAGAACATTGCTTCACACGGCCTGCATGCCTCACAAGTTTTGGGCGGATGCAGCTTTAACAACAACTTATCTTATTAATCGTTTTCCTTCTGCTAATACCGATTTTGTTTCTCCATTGCAGCTGATGTTCAAGATCAAACCATCGTATGAACATCTTAGAACATTCGGCTGTGAATGTTACACTCTAACGCCGTCGCACAATAGAAATAAACTACAACCCAAATCGGCTGTTACTGTGTTCATGGACTACTCGGACACTCAAAAAGGCTATAAGTGCATGAATATACATACTAATCATATAATTATTTCTAGACATGTATCTTTTAATGAAAAATCATTTCCATTTCAACAGTCAAGGAATCTTGGCAATCAACCGGTAACTGAAGTAGCACCGGTTCTGCTTCTACCTACTTCAATGACCTGGACGAAACCAACTTCTGCTCATACATCTGGGTCATAGACAGCTACTCTTCATTTTAATAAAATTTGTAGTGATAACTAAACTATTACACTCCAACAAAACATCGTACTGTTTTCTATTTTGCCCATTACTATATTTAGCAACTTTATTTCTTGTTTTAGCAAAATTACCTACTATTAGAATTCTTTTCACAATTGCGTTATTTTATGGTTGGCAGGTAGAACAATTAGATGTGACCAATGCTTTCCTACATGGCACGCTTGATAAAACTGTTTACATGAAGCAACCGAAAGGGTTCGAAGATACAAATCAACCGAATCATGTGTGCTTGTTACGCAAAGCCATATATGGTCTCAAACAAGCGCCTCGATAGTGGTTCACAACATTCACAAATCATCTCCTTGAAATCGGCTTTACACACAGCAAGGCGGATCAATCTCTGCTCACGTTCCATAAATCCAACATTAGTATCTATTTTCTAATATACGTGGACGATATTCTCGTCACTGGAAATGACACGGCTGCAATTCAACGTCTTCTGTTTCAGCTCAAGCAAAAGTTTCTAATCAAACATCTTGGACCTGCGCACCATTTTCTTGGCATTAAAATTAGGCATGACTCAGATAAGTATTTTCTTTGTCAAACTTCTTATGCAAAATCCTTATTACAGCAAGTGCATCTCAGCACTTGCAACTCAATTGCTAATCCTTCATGTACCAGAATACCAGACGAGGCTGCGACTCACACTCCGGCGTTCGATCACTCCACGTACAGACGGTTAACCGGAGCATTGCAATACCTTACAATAACTCGCCCGGACATCGCGTTTGCGGTCAACATTCTTTCACAGCATATGCATGATCCTAGCAACATTCACTGTTTCTTGCTCAAGAGATTACTTCGGTGCATCCATGGGACGATTGACTTCGGCTTACCCATCACGAAATCGTCTCTACAACTCACCACATTCTCCGATGCGGACTGGGCAGGCGATCAAGAAACCAGAAAATCCACATCTGGTTTTTGCACATTTCTGGGCGGAACTTTGGTATCGTGGACTGTAAAGAAACAGAACACGGTATTGCGTTCATCTACCGAATCGGAGTACAGGGCTTTAGCGACTGCAACCGCTGATACCATCTGGATTAAAAAGCTACTGCTAGATTTCGGTATTCAACATAACAACAAAATTGATCTATTTTGTAATAATACCTCGGCGATTGCATTGGTCAACAACCCAGTGTTCCACGCAAGAACCAAACATATCGAAATAGATCAGCGGTTCGTCAGAGATCAAATTCAAACTAATAACATTCAATTGACACCTATTAGCACTACAGATCAAGTAGCAGACATTTTCACAAAATCTCTATCTACCAACAGATTCAAGTTTTTAAGATCCAAACTGACGATAGCTTCTGAATCATCAGTTTGCGGGGGAATATTAGATACTAAATAATGTAACAATGTATTTATTATAACCTCTATACATCTGACACGTGTAACTAGGATTAGTATAATCTATATATATGCTACCGTCTCCTATTGTAATGGCAAGATACTGTAATGAAAAGTTGGCTAAGTTCTTCTTCTTTACTTCTCTCTGGTTTAAAGAGAGAGATTAGTAGTGTCAGTTGGCAAGCATGCTCTAAGAATCTAAAGTGTGAGTGGGTTATGTCATATCCTATGTGTCCAACTTGATAGCCAACATGTAAATTTTTTCTATTGAAACATCTAAAAATATATAAAGACAGATAACTAGCATGACATCAAACCTATAGACCCTCAGAAATCTGTAATGAAACCTAGTGTGATATCCAGCATAAATATTTAATGATTCCATAGGGTCAACTAGCAACCCAAAAAGGGCTGAATTAGTAATTTAAATTTCATTAACAAAAACAAATTTATACTTTTTCAATATATGAAAACAAATAATTTTATCACTCGATGCAGAAGCTAATTAATTTAACAATTATAAAATAGATCAAATTTTTAACCATATAATTAATCACAAAAACATAAAGGTGATGAAATAATAAGAAACAAATCAATATTATATCGGTTCTGCAACCCTTACCATCCACTCCCTGGAGTCGCCCCTCGGATTGCACTACAATTTGTGATCTCCTTCAGCCCCCACTAGCTTTAGGCGTGAGAGCCTTTACAAAGATCTCCTTCCCCAAACTCGATGCGGTAGAGGACTTATCTTTCAGCCTCCTAGTGAAGCAAATAACTGGAATCAATTTTTTCACCCTTTTAGTGAAGGTAGAGAACCTGAAATCTTTTTTCTCACCCTTCTTTAATGATGGCGCGTATCCTTTGAACGCTTTTTCTCTTTTTAGGAGAAGGTGGAGTACATTGATATTTTTCACCCTCCAAGTGATGCCAGAGAATTCCACAAGTGTCATAGAATGTATCCCCGTAAATCACCAAGAATTACAGATAGAGACTTGAAGAATACATGCAGAACCTTAACTTTGAGTAAGCCTTGTGATCCCTCAACAAAAAGCACTTCCCTTTTTCCTCTCCAAAGCTCTATTAATCTCGGCTTCTCTAGTGCTCCCTCTTCAAAGACACATAGCAAACAAAAAGTTTGTTGAATAAGTCCTTAGTGAGAGTTTTTAATAGAGAGACTCTCAAAAAGCCTTATATTTTAATCTGTTGAATTAAGATTGTCTAGTAAAATCTTAACGAACCGTCTATATAATTAGTACAAAATAGCAATTTTAGATATTACGAATTGCATGGTTATATACTTTAATTTCAAAGAGTTTTGTATTGATCGTCTAATAGATTGGCGACGATAAATTCTTTATCCTGCAGCACTTTGGTTCAATACAATAGAAATTGAGGGATCGTCCTGTACGATAAGTTAAAAATTATAGTATTTTATTTGTAGCGATTAGTCGACAATAATTAACCCCCCAAAAAAAAAAATCCCATGCATCGGCTCGTGTCGTAACAGTATGGATCGTCACCAATCGTCTGTACGATTTGATAGAACAAATTAGCCATATTATTCTCCTAGTCATAGGATTTAATTTTAAGCATGATTATCATATATCATACAATATAATGCATATCGTACAGTATGATCACATCGTATGATATGATTAAAATAAAATTTCAGTTCCAACAGTTTTGTACTTTCGACAATACAAACTGATGCAGTATATGTGCTCTGCGGCATA
>NW_021319178.1:9501037-9546248 GCF_001605985.2 Dendrobium catenatum | reverse complement strand
CCACAACCGGGACTAACTAACAGATACGCCATCCACTACCGCATATTCCATTTCTTATTTCTGCTCCAATAGTTTGCTTTTATGTTGCCTTTTACTTTTATAGTATTTTCTGCTACAACAATAGAAAATATACTTATAGGAGAGCTTAGCTGAGGGCTCATTACACAACTTTTACCAATTATCAAATATACGAAATACAGGAGCATACAGCTCCGTTTCCCTGTTCCATTGCTTGGCTTGCGATTCTTTCTTACAGGTTCATCGGAGATCCAGCGACGGCATCAGATTTGGTATCAGAGCTCACCGGAACCATGGAAGATCGAGGCAAAGCTGCAGCCGAAGAATCGCGGACAATCGATTCACTCTGGACAAACCAGGAAAACATCCATCGCCGACTTGACGACCTCGCTGCCGACGTTCAGCGATTGACGGTAGAGATCCGCCGCGAGTTCAATCTCCTCCGGGCGCGTCCTCCTCTACCCCGCATTCCCAGACCAGAGCCCCAAGCTAGAACGACCAGACCGTTGCGAAGAAGGGAAAGACAATGGCATCGCGATCAGGCATTGATACCGGAAATGTCAGATTCGGAAGAGGAGTTTCAGCTGTATGGAGGTATTCCATTAGCGGATTCTGGTGAAGACGATTCGGGTAATTCCTTTGTTCCTGAATTTCGTGTACAGCATAGACAGAGACCTTATCATCACAATGAGTTCAAAGTTAAACTTGATATACCATTTTTTGACGGACATTTACATATCGAGGATTATCTCGACTGGGAAAAAGCTGTCGAGAATTTCTTTGACTATATGGAAATCGATCCTAACAAGCAGGTGAAGTATGTTGCTTGTAGGTTGAAAGGAGGAGCCAGTGCTTGGTGGGCTCACACTCTTCAGTTGAGACAGCGTGGTGGCAAGGGGCCGGTTCGAAGTTGGAACCGTATGAAGCAGCTTTTACGCGCCCAATTCTTGCCCACTGACTATGAACAAATTCTCTATATGAGGTATCAGCACTGCGAGCAAGGAAACCGTTTCGTCAGTGAATACACTGAGGAATTCAACAGATTGAGTGCTCGAAACAATCTAAACGAGTCCGCCAACCAATTGGTAGCTCGCTACATTGGAGGCCTCAAGGAGAGCATTCAAGACAAACTCGAATTGAACTCCGTATGGTCGCTGTCTCAGGCCGTGAACTTTGCCATGAAAGCGGAAATGCAGCAAAGCCGCTCTAAGTCTACATACAATCGAAGGTTATGGAATGAATCCAGAACAGTTTCAAACAGGCCTCTTCCAGCAGCAGACAAATCGCCACAAGTTTCAGCTGCAAACAACGTCCCTGCCGTTCAACAACATACCCCTTCGGAGACAAATACACAGCTGAAAGTAAAACCGCAAGGTAGAGACAACCCATATGCTAAACCGTCTAATGTCAAGTGTTTTCGTTGTTTTCAACAGGGTCACAAGTCCAACGAGTGCCCTCAACGAAAACAAGCTAATGTGGCGGAAGCGGGGGAAGGCAGTGGACCAGTTGATATTGACTCTGATAGTGAAGGAGATGTGGAAGATGTGTATGCAGACGATGGAGAACCACTTATTGCAGTACTCGAAAGACTCTTGTTGGCTCCCAGACAGAGTTTAAAATCACAAAGGCACGCATTATTTCGGACAAGATGTACAATTGCAGGGAAAGTTTGTGAACTCCTCGTCGATAGCGGGTGTACCGAGAATGTGGTATCACGCTCGGTGGTTCACAATCTTCAACTGAAGACGTCTAAGAGAGCCAGTCCATATAAAATAAGTTGGGTAAAGAAAGGCGTGGAAATTGCTGTCACGGAATCATGCCGACTCAGTTTCTCTATAGGCAAACATTACGTGTGTGAGGTGGTCTGCGACGTTGTCGACATGGACGTCTGCCACCTCATTTTGGGCAGACCGTGGCAGTTTGATGCAGGAGCCCAATACGATTGTCGTGCAAACATTTACACCATCGAGTGGCAGGGACGTCGCTTACGATTATTACCTAGTTTGGGTGATAGTCAGAGCGGGACTGGTAATTCAAATTCCAGCACTATGCATATTGTCTCAGGATCACATTTACTGCAATGCTGGAAGGAACCCGCGCCTATGTATGCACTGCTAATTACTGAGAATTCTATGACTGTGGACAACAAATCATGGCCAGCTGACATTCTAAAACTTGTCCAACAATATCCTAGTGTCACACAAGAAGATCTGCCTGCGGAGTTACCACCTCTCCGCAACATTCAGCACTGCATTGATCTTGTTCCAGGCTCCAGCTTGCCGAATTTACCACATTTTCGGTTAAATCCAAAAGAGCAGCAAATCCTACAAGATTTAGTAGACGCATTACTGGAAAAACAGCTTATTCAGCCGAGTGTAAGCCCATGCGCCGTCCCGGCGTTGCTAGTTCCAAAGAAAGATGGTACTTGGCGGATGTGTGTCGATAGTAGAGCTATCAAAAAAATAACTGTTAAATACCGGTTTCCGGTTCCGCGTGTAGACGAGTTGTTAGACCAGCTGACCGGAGCTTCTATCTTCTCCAAACTGGACTTGAGGAGCGGTTATCACCAAATCCGGATCCGACCCGGCGACGAATGGAAGACGGCTTTCAAAACGCCGCAAGGCTTGTTTGAATGGAAAGTCATGCCATTTGGGCTTTGCAATGCCCCATCCACATTCATGCGGATGATGAACGAAGTTTTAAAACCCTTCTTGGGTAAATTCTGCATCGTCTATTTCGACGACATACTCGTTTACAGCACCGATTGGCAGCAGCATTTGGAGCATTTAGACCTCCTACTACAGACTTTAAAAACACAGCAGCTCATTATCAACACCAAGAAGTGTGAATTGGGCGTTTCCTCAGTTTATTTTCTAGGCTTTGTAATTTCTTCCCGCGGCATTCAAGTGGACAACAGGAAAGTAGCAGCAATCACAGAGTGGCCGGTTCCTCGAAATTTCTTTGAGGTTAGGAGTTTTCACGGGTTAGCCAACTTCTACCGCAAGTTCATCAGAAATTTTAGTCAGATTATGACGCCCATAACTGACTGTCTGAAGGCCAAATCGTTCTCTTGGAACGAAGACCAACAGAACAGTTTCGCTGCCATTAAGTTGGCTATCAGTTCAGCACCTGTTTTAACCTTACCGAATTTTGAAAAGGTGTTCACAGTGGATACGGATGCATCAGCAACGGGCGTGGGTGCTGTGCTCTCACAGGAAGCAAAGCCCATTGCATTCTTTAGTGAAAAACTCTGTCCTTCACGGCAAAAATGGGCTGCATACGAACAAGAATTGTACGCCGTCATCCGTGCTCTAAAACATTAGGAATCCTATTTACTACATCAAGATTTTATCTTATGTAGTGACAATAAAGCACTACAATACCTTCAAAGCCAAAAATCTATCAATCGTATGCACGCTCGCTGGCTCATGTTTCTACAAAGGTTCTCCTTCACTATCAAGCACAAGCCGGGTGCTGACAATAAAGTGGCGGATGCGTTGAGCAGGAAGCGGCATTTGTTGATCACTCTACAAACCGAGCTGACAGGACTCGAGCTGCTTAAAGATTTGTATGCTGAGGATCCAGATTTTCATCACATTTGGGCGCAATGTATCCAGCAAACTACAAGAACTGACTATTCCATACGGCATGGCTTCTTGTTCAAACACAATCTTTTGTGTGTACCAGTTTCGTCTTGGCGCCCCCACCTCATTCGGGAGGCTCACGCCGGTGCTCTGGCAGCTCATGTGGTCCGCGATAATACTTTACGGCAGCTTCAAACACGTTTCTTCTGGCCTAGACTTCGACGTGATGTATACCGCATTGTTGACAGCTGCCCAATTTGCCAAAGCTTCAAAGGTAGCGCTCAAAATACGGGTTTATACATGCCTTTACCCGTCCCGGACTCTATTTGGGAAGACCTTAGTCTTGATTTTGTCTTGGGACTTCCGCGGTCGAAGAAAGGTAACGATTCAATCATGGTTGTCGTTGACCGTTTCTCAAAAATGTCTCATTTTATTGCTTGTAAAAAGACCGCCAATGCACTGTTAATTGCTAACCTGTTTTTTGAGCACATTGTACGCTTACATGGAGTACCACGAAGCCTCACGTCGGACCGGGATGTGAAATTCATAAGCAATTTTTGGAAGGAATTATGGAAACGACTTGGCACTGACATTCGCCTCAGTTCCGCCTATCATCCCCAATCCGACGGGCAAACCGAAGTTGTCAACCGCACCCTCGGTAATCTGCTCCGATGCTTGGTTCAGGAACATCCTCGCCAATGGGAAGTTTTCTTGAGTACAGCCGAGTTTGCTTATAACTCAATGACCAATCGCACTACAAGCAAGACACCATTTAGCATTGTCTATACCAAGCCCCCCAACACCGTTCTTGATCTCTCCATCTTGCCGAAATGCAAGTCACAAGCTGCTGCTACTTTTGCTGGGGATTTTGCGGATATGCTAGCTGAGGTTCGTAACCAAATCCTCAAGTCCAATACGCGGTACAAGGAAGCGGCCGACAAGCGCCGCCGCCAACGTTTGTTCAATGTGGGCGATCTAGTCATGGTGAGATTGCGCCGCGAAAGGTTTCCGCCGGGCACCTATTCTAAACTCTCTCGCCGCAAAATTGGGCCTATTCCTATTTCTGCTAAAATAAACGACAATGCTTATTCTGTGGCTTTACCGGCTGGTTGCAACACTTCGTCAACCTTCAACGTTGCGGATATTTGGCCATACTCCCCACCCGATGCCGGTGTTATCAGCCTCAGCTCGTCGGAGTCGAGCTCTTCCGAACATGGGGAGGACTGATGCAGTATACTGTTCCTGCGGCATACCACAACCAAGGCTAACTACCAGATACGCCATCCACTACCTCATTTCCCATTCCTTATTTCTGCTCCAATAGTTTGCTTCATGTTGCCTTTTTTACTTTTATAGCATTTTCTACAGCAATAGAAAATATACTTATAGGAGAGCTTAGCTGAGGGCTTGTTACACAACTTTTTACCCATTATCAAATATACGAAATACAGGAGCATACCGCTCCGTTTCCCTGTTCCATTGCTTGGCTTGCGATTCTTCCTTACAGGTTCATCGGAGATCCAGCGACGGCATCATATTTGCATGAAATATGAAAAACAAGATAATAATAGACACTCTTATTGATTTGGGCCATGTTAATCAACTTATTGTGAGAACTTAAAATAGGTTCAATAAATTATTGATTGTTAAGTAGTCTGATTGTTTTATAAATTAGAACTCGTCAATTAGCCCAAAGCTTTGGGATTGCACATATGCAAAGTTAAATATTGTAGAACTTGCTCAACGTTGTTCTGACTTACATTAAGCAGCTGAATTCAGCCATCAGAAGCATTCGTTGGAAGAACTAGTCATCTTCCCTATAATACTTATTGATTGACTAAAGGTTCTTGCTTGAAGAATTTGTAAGTATTTGCTTGTAGTTTATTTGTGGTACCAAAGCTTAGAGCTAACTTGAGGCTTAATTGCTCCACTTTATCGACGAGTATACTCGGTTCAACTTAATTTATATTTTATATAATTTTATTATATGGTAGACTATTTGCGGCCGATAAATAACGGGTCAAGGCATGATCAGGAGCAGCTTATGAAAAAATCCCATAAAAATTCATAGAAATCTCTCTCTCTCTATATGTGCATCTCTCAGAGAATCGTTTCTTTGTAATTAGAAATTGCTTGTATTTTTAGCTTTGATTCTATTTATATTTCTAGAATAATCATGAATACAACAATCTATTTAGTGAGATGAATAGTTCAACATGAAGGTCCATAACTAGTAATCCTACCCTCGATTAATGGAATATCCTCGAAGTATCAACGCATCTATTCCCTTAGCAGAATTCTTTCTAGCTTCAGCATCCTCCTTGAAAATCACCTTGCCTTAGCAACTATTCCCTTAGCAAAATTCTTTCTAGTTTCAGCTTTGAGATAATTATCAACAAAAAGCATGATAATTAAGGCATAAATGGAAAAAACTGGAAATAAAGTGCATATCTTGAATATAAAACATTGATGATGATGTGACTAAAATGTGTTGAGAATGTTCAGGGAATTCATCATTGTTTTCTTGCAATTAGATTTATTTAATCTTTTATTTTATTGTCTTTTTTGGATTATCCAAATAGATATAAGAATCACATACCTAATACACAGTAATATTAATTTATCATACTAATCAAGTTATATGAGAACCTAATTTAGGTTTATGAAGTAGCTTGAAGTTTATTCAATTTGGAACTTGTCAAATTTGAAATACCTAAAGCCATGAGCAGCCAAGTCTAGTTAGTTCTTACTTAATCCTATGTACCATGTTGATAAATTCAGTCTAAGATTTTTATAAAGTTGTCCACTCATTATGAGTATTCACTCCAAGAATTTTTCAACCCATCAGCCAAATAAATGTACTCTCTAGAAGAGCTGTCCATTGTGCTTGTCCACAATCTAAGTCATATTTTTTTCAGCTGTACGCCTTGTTTTGGACCTCAATTTCATAAGTCGAGCTCATCACAGGTTGTAAACCTCTATTTGAATTTGGGTGCTTTGCACCAAAAAGTTTTTTTTTGTACAAACCGTACTATGGCGATGTGTAGTTTGCTTGGAGACAGACAGAGAGCGGAGAGCTGTGACGCTCCAGATCCTGGCACTGTCGGGCAAACTGGAGATAAAGCATTGAGTGTCGAGACGCTACGAGGCGAGCTGGACAATTTTCTTTCTCATTTTTCATGAAGGGTTATATCTTTTGGTGGTTGTGTGTATGTTTCTTTTGTATGTTTGTAAGAGAATGGTGTAAGGGTGACGAGAGATAATGAGAGAATGATAGAGAAAAGCGATATGTACAAATTTATGCGAATTTTCTTCGTGAATTTCTTGATCATTTGGTATGGATTCGGTGGTTTTTTCTGGATTTCAAACTTTTTCAAGTTAAATCCCGATGTTCATTTTTTTCATTGCATTTTATCTTTTATTTTTGTGTTTGTTGCGCGATTTACTTTCCCAAGAGAGAGTGAGAGAAATAGAGATTATATAAGCAATATCTACAATATATAAGTAATTTGAAGGTCTTGATATGCTTCCACTGCACATTGTAATGATGCATTGGTTCTTAATTTTGAGTCAAATCAATTCGTGCATGAGCCAATTTATGTATCCCTTTCCCCCTTAATCGCAAGCTTCTTCGTTGGCATTGTCTCCGCCCTCATATTCATCCTCAAACACTTAGCCTTAGGAAAAGAGCTCAATCTTTCCTCTTATGAGTGAACGGACAGAGCAAACTGATATATTTGCCTTCTGTTTCTCTTTAACGATGACTCCATCATTAGGCCCGCATCAGCCATTTTGTGGCATTAACAATGAAAACATATTTTTTTCAAAAAGAATCTGCTCTGAACTTTCAAGTTCGGACGTGCAGTTCTAAAAGTTATGTTGCGGACGTGCAGTTATCAATTAAGGTTGAATATGAATTTCGGACGTGCACTTAACAATCGCCTTAATTAAGGCTTTCTTAGGTCAGTTTTCTTATTATTTTTTAGTATAATTTTTTAAAAAATAATATTTTTTTTAAAGCTGTCTCTTGCATCGTTTGGGGCAGTTTACTTATTATTTTTGATATATCATCAAAAAATTATCTTGATTGGGCACGGCTCTCGATGCAAATATGAATAAGAAACTTTAAATAAATTTGGGATCATCCTGATTTTAATTTTCGCAAGCTTATAGTTGAATTGAACAACTCAAGAAAATGAACCCGACGATACTGAAATCGGTTCAATCCGAACCCAAATGGGTCCAAATTGAGGGCCCGAAACCTATTTTGAAGCTACATAGCATTAATTGGATGACAAAATGATATCCAAATATGACATGCTTATAGTCGAATCGAGCGGCTCGACGAGACAAATCTAATGAGCCCAAGGTCGTGGAATTCTGACATCATTAAGATACTCAAAAGCTTGATAAATGGTCAAAGATCGAGGGAGTTAATATCAATCATCCATTGAAACACTCCTAATATGCCATCAATTTTCTCTCTATTTACTAGTCATGCTATTTCTAAAAATATAAATAAACCATCATTCTTCACAAAGGACTGCCCGGCAACCTACCGCCATTGGACATCCACCTGGTCGCTGACTACTGTCGGTCTTCCTTTCGACCACCATTGTCTGACAATGATCCTTCCGACCACACTCGGTTGACTATGATCTTTTCAATCTCCGTCACTCACCGACTATAATCCTTCTGACCACCGCCACCTGTCGATTATGGTTCCTTCCGACCATAATTGCATGTCTACAATCCTTCCGACTACAATTCTTCCGATCACAGTTGTCCACCAACTATGGCCCTTTTGACCAATGTCACCTGCTGAGTAGGTCCTTCCGACCAACGTTGCCCGCTAAGTACGGTCCTTCCAACCACCATCACCCCGCCACTACTGTCCTTGCAACTACTGTCCCCGCCGACTTCATTCCTTTTGAACACCATCGCCCGACAACTTAGTTCTTTTCAAATACCGTTGTCTGCCCACTACAATGCTATTGACAAAATAAATATACCGACATTCTCTTCAGAACTATTGCCATGTAATGCACTCTATGTAATGTGCATTTGCAACATCAAGTCAGTACCCTCCTCCAAGAAGCGATATTATTTGTAATCAACCAGCAACACTATTGGATTCATTGAAACTAGGGTATGCCCTATGATTTTTTCCTTTTTCAAGATTTTTCAACCAACAATATTTGTCTCTTATGAGTATTGAATCCTACTTTTTTTATCTGTTTGTGTGTTGGATTTTTATACAAATTAGGGCGCTAAATTTTATATATCACTTTCGCCACGAATAATTTAGGATGAAACAATTTTTTAATAAAAAAATTTCTTTAAATTACAAAAAAAAAAAGTCCCAAACTGACCCTGAAAGGAATTTTTATTAGATCCGGACACCTGACGTAGCTCTACATCCGGACGCCAATAAAATGTCGCCATGTGCTCTTACTCTTTATCGCGCGGCCCGACGACTCGACCCGGACTGGAACCCAATATTGCTATGTATTAGCTGATTTATACATATCAGAGTATTGCTAGGTTTTGCTCGGTATTGCTCGGTAATGAGAAATACTATTCTGTCAAGACCAATACCTAGAAATATCGAGCAATACCCTGATTTTGCTAGGTATTGCTCGGTATTGGTCTTGACAGAGCGGTATTTCTCGTTATTGCCAAACAATACCTAGCAATACACGAACATAGCAATACCGGGTTTCCATTATGTGTCGGGTCGTCGGGCCACGCGGTAAAGAGTAAGAGCACGTGGTATTTTACGTCCGGATGTAGGAACTTTTATTTGGTCTGGTCACAGCTAGCTCTACGTTCGACCACTAGTAGAATCGCGCCACGCGTTCTCACTACCCCGACAACCCGACCCTGAACGGACCCAGGATGGCTCGGTATTTCTCGATTTTGCTAGGTATTGCTCGGTATTGCTAGTTATTGGTCGATTTTGCTCAGCAATAACCAATACCGAGCAAATACCGAGCAATACCGAGTTTTTCTAGAAAAACTCGGTACACTCGGTATTGCTCGGTATTACTCGGTATTGGTCTTCACAGAGCGGTATTTCTCGTTATTGCCGAGCAATACCTAGCAATACCGAGCAATACAAAGCAAATACCGAGTAATACCTCGCAATATGAAAACATAGCATTCCCGGGTTCCGATCTGGGTCAAGTCGTCGGGCCGCGCGGTAAAGAGTAAGAGCACGTGGCGACTTGCTATTGGCAGCTAACTACGTCCGGTTAGAGGACATAATAATTATTATGGATGTAGAACTACATTAGATGTCCGGACTTAATAAAAATTCCCCTAAAGAAGCCTAATATTCGAACTAAATTTTCAGTATTTAAATAAATTTCAGAGTGCAGGAAAATTTTTTTTTTTTCTGCTTTATCTCTCTTCAAAATTGTGTTTCATTTTTTTTTTTGGTACATTTAGGCCATTTAAGGCAAACTCATACACACAACGCATACACATAGACTCAAACCTTGAACCTCTTATTGGAAGCCAAAGCTCTCAACCAATAGGCCAAGGAGAGTTGTGTAAAATTGTGTTTCATAGTTACGCCGATTGCCGCACATTGACTAACGGGAAGCGATTACGGAGCAGGTAGGAATAGAACGACGGAGCCTGATTTCAAACATCAAGAAGATTACTCAGATCCCTGTTCTTCATCAATCTTTCAATTCTCCTCTCCTCCTTACTTCTCCTCTTTACTTTGCTTTGTTAGCTTTTGGTTTTCCTCGCTTAATCTATGACGATGAGAGGCTCGCGGTACCCTCGAGCGGTTTCCCGACGGAAATCTTCGTCGTGTTCATTGGTATTGACGGTGTTCCTATCCCTTTCTATGGTCGTTCTTGTGCTTCTCTCCCTCGGCATTTTGTCCCTTCCTATCAAATCCAAAGATGCGCCCAAAGTGGAGCGTCGCTCCGATCGATCAGTTTACGAGACGTAAGGGGTTGGATCGAAGCTATGCAATTTAGTTCGATGAGATCTTCCAAAAT
This sequence comes from Dendrobium catenatum, assembly GCF_001605985.2. NCBI lineage: Eukaryota > Viridiplantae > Streptophyta > Magnoliopsida > Asparagales > Orchidaceae > Dendrobium > Dendrobium catenatum. Next base: position 9,535,630 of record NW_021319178.1, on the reverse strand, counting down.
CTTAATTTGTTTTTTTTAATCGGTTGGTTTCGGTAGGACGGGGCTAGGAGAGCAGTGGGTGGAGGTGATCTCTTGGGAACCTAGGGCTTTCATCTACCATAACTTTTTGGTAAGCTGAATAGGAATTTGTTGGTTTGTCAATTTTTTTTTGGATCTCTGCTTGAATTTACATTATTCAGTCTTAGCTTGTGGAATAAAAAAAAAAAAGCAACTGTGCTGTAAATCTCTGTCCGTCTTTACGGCTTTTGAGACATGATTTCCATGCGTATTAGATGTTATCAGGAAAGGTTTTTTTTCCCCTTAACTTCTATGTCTTCATCAGTGGCTTAGATATCGACTAAAGATTTTTCTGATAAAAGGTTTTATCCTGTTCCTATAGCCATTTTTAGCTGATTGTAGTATTCGTCACTTTTCCTGCTCTATGAAGCAGGTACTTGTAACAACTAAAAATAAAGCCAAGTGTTTAATAAGTACTCTTTAATGTTACAGATGAAAGAATTCTACATTCGTAAATTTTCTAGGACCCAAGAATCGTTGACATTAGCTCACCAGACATTATTAATGGACAGTATTAACCTTCCAAAAGAATTCTATCACTTGATTGGTTATGCTTGTTTTCCTTAGATAAGCATGAAATTCTTTTGTTACATTACTAAGGTCAGTCGACTTTTTCCCTGTGGAAAGTAGTTGTTTTTTGGTAATTTTGTTGTGCCAGACAAGTTTAGCAGTTGATATGAGAATTTAGCTATTAATTGAAGTTCTAATATTTTGACTGTAGGTATTGAGTTGGCAATTATGATCGAAATTAAACTAGTTCAAGTTTTGAAAACTGAATCAATTTATTTGAGTTAGTTCAAAAATATTATCGAATCTTGTGTGAGCGGGCACATGTGCTTGCTGCATCTAACATGTATGATTTCAATAATTTTTATGATATTTATTATCAATTAGATGCATCAAAATTTTCACAATGGATGACTCCAATTGCATGAGAAAATAATTGAGATTTTAAAGTATATAGACATTCAAATGTGTTGGAATCACATACATGTCTCCTTGATAGCATCTGGTATATTTGATGATTGATTACCATGAACACTGTGATTATATCTTATATAGTCTTTGTCCTAGTTCATATTATAAAGAAATTTTCATTCTCAACTTCTTACATGCAAAACGAATGAAATAAATTGGTGCCATTTCATTACCTAAAGAACACATAAAAAATGGCTTCATATGGGGAGTTGATAACCAACATGCATATGCATTCACGAAAATGCACACAATAATGCAAATTAAAACAAAAGAAAAAAAAAGAGAAAAAAAGAAAAAGAGTATTTATATATACGAGTCGATGCTATGTAATTAATTTTTATCTAGTAAGTTATTATTTTTTATGCATTTTATGATACATCGAAAATATGCTTAAAACTAGTCAAAATTGAAGTTGGCTCGATCAATTTCAACTAGATTCATAAATTTCAAAATCAAATCAAGTTAGACCTTCACGAAACTTGATTTTTCGTCTGTTATAAATGGATTACTTTTTTATATTTCACATAAGCCTTTTATGATCCATGTTATTAAGGATTACAAATCTTCTCTTGAATCTTAAAGCTATAATTTAATAATGAATGAAATAGAACTTATTTTGATTTTTGCTTTTTCCATTTAACATGACATATTTAACCTAATAATTCATTGATATTAGATCACCAAGCATTATTTTTTGAAATTTTTGTCTTATAATTCTTTCTCTAAGAGTAAAGAGCCACTCATCTACCTGAGCATTCTCATCTCTGTAACACTTAACTTTATGCTTCTCTTTTAATAGCTAACATTCAGTGCCATAAAGCATTGCAGGTCTCACCACCATCTTATAGAATTTTCTTTTAAGTTTGAGGGTTACGTTTCTATCACACAACAATCCTGATGCATTCTTCCACTTCAACCATCCAAATTTAATTCTACTAATAATATATCCATCTATTTCACCATCACTTTGAACAATAGATTCAAGATATTTAAAATGTGTACTCTTATTAATGACTTGATAGCTCAAAGTCACAATCCCCCACACTAGATTTATTAATATTAAAATTACACTCCATGTATTTGATTTTAGATCTACTCAAATGGAAACCTTTTGACTCTAAGGCTGACATCTATAATTCAAGTTTTCTTTCAACTCCCTCTCTAGTCTTATTAACAGGAAGAATATCATTAGTAAAAAACATACACCAGGGAACATTCTCTTGTAAATGTCTATTACGAATATCCATGACTAAAGCAAAAAGATATGGGCTTAAAGCTGATCCTCGATATAATCCAATTGAAATAAGAAAATTCTTGGTCAAACCTCCTTGTTTGAACACAAGTAACAACTCCTAATTACATATCCTTAATGACTTAAATATAAATATCATTAACTCCTTTCTTTTCTAGAACTCTCCAAAGCATTTCTCTTGGAATTTTATCATATATTTTCTCTAAATCAATAAATGTCATATGTAAAGAACCTATTTATTCTCTCTATACTTCCCATTCAAATCTCTCAAGAAATTTATAGCTTCCATAGTAGACCTACCTGATATGAATCTAAATTGATTTTGAGAAACCTTAGTATCTTGTTATAATTTATGCTCAATAACTCTCTCCCATAGTTTTAAAGTATGGCACATTAATTTAATTCTTCTATAATTCACACACTCTTGTGCATCACCTTTATTTTTAAAAATAGTAATCAATACACTTCTCCACTCATCTAACATCTTTTTAGTCTTCAAAAATATATTGAAAAATTTTGTAAGCCAAGAAGATCTCCTAAGCATTTCCTCACCTCTATTAGAATATCATCAGGTCCAATCGCTATTCCACACTTCATTTTTTAAGGCCTCTCTAACTTCGGTTTTACTAATACGATGATAAAAATAAAAATAGATATTTTAATTTAGGATACTAAGATCAGTAAAGTTAATCGTATTCTAATAATCTTTATTAGAAAACTTATCAAAATATCTCATTCACCTTTGTTGAACATCCTTTTCTAATAATTTTTTTTTATCTTTATCCTTAATGTATTTCACTTGCATTAAATCCTTACTTTTCCTATCTCTTTATTTGGCTGGCTTATATATACATCTTTCACCCTCCTTAGTATCTAGTCTATTATATAAATCATTAAAGTTAAATTCTTTGCATCTCATATTGCTTTAGATTCCTTACGGGCCCATATATATCTTTTCTACTTTTTCATGTTTTTACGTACAAACCAATTTTTATAACAAAGTTTCTTATTTTTTATCTTTTCTTACACATTTCGATTCCATCACCAACTATTTTTACTATTATGAAATTTTCTTTTTGATACGCATCCTTGCAATTTTTTTAATATAATTAACTACTTTTTTCTACATAACATTAACTTTTTTATGCACAATCAAAATTTTAAGATTTTGAATCGTACTCTCTAACATATTTTTGTTAGTGTTTTTTAAATTCTCTCATATAATCCTAGGATGATATTTTACTTGATTTATCATATTCTGCCTTTCTTCTTGAAGTCCAAAACTAATAAGTAATGCTGAGTATAGAAATTTTCACTTGCAATAATTTTATAATCTTTGTAATCTAAATGATATATTTTCCTTATAAGAAAATAATTAATTTAAGTTTTACTATATCCATTCTTATAAGTAGCGAATACTTATCTTTTTTTTTTAAAATAAGGTATTAGCAATCACAAAATCATAAGCAAGAGAAAAATTTAATATAATCATACAAACTTCATTAGTCGTTCCAAACTCATGGCCACTATAAATATTTTTAAAATCTTCTACCACTCTACCAACATGTCCATTTAAATCTCCTCTAAGAAAAACTCTTTCTTCAAGAGATATATTTTATATTAATTCTTCTAAGGCATTCCAAAATTTTAATTATGAGCAAATATCCAAACCTCTACATGAGGATCATAAACACTTATAATATTAATAATCTTAGTTTCGACAACAATCTTTAAAGCCATAATTCTATCTCAAGTTCTATTAATTTCTCTAACATTATCTTTCAAACTCATCTCTATAATCACACCTACATCATTTATAGTACAACTCCTACCAGAATACTATAATTTAAATCCTAACTATCAATCTCCGTAGCCTTTTCTCCAACCCATTTAATTTCCTAAATATATAAAATATTTATCTTCCTATAAATAATAATATCTATTAATTCTATTAATTTGTCTATAAGAAAACTTATATTTTAAGTTTCTTATAAGTTCTTATCCTAATCATAGTTTTATGGATTAGCTTCTTTGCCCGCATTCATCCCTGATGTGGGAACCTTTGCTTATTTAACATTGCATCTGGGCTCCAGTGTAGCGACCCTTGCACACTTTTCGTTGTATTCAGGTCATACAACGCTTTGCTTCCAGGGACGCCCTAGCATTTACACAATGTATTACATGATTTATTTCATGAGTTTGACAAGTTTTACGCTGACTGTCAACTACCTAATTTTGCCCTCTACTTTTCTTATCAAGAGTTTGAGAGCTGACAATGACAATGCTAATTGGACTAAAATAGGAAGTTGAAAATTCTAAGATATTGGAGCATTTGACATTAACAATAAAACCCTTGCTATCATTGTTGATAGTCTACCAAGTGATTTGGCAGAATCTAAATTAAGAAAAGGTTATAGCGAGTGAGTTTGATAACTCAAATCCAGCATGTAACTCCTATTTATTAAAGTATAAGTGATAAGATACTGGAGCATCTGACATGAACAAAAAAAGAATGATGGGCTATTATGTAATAATAGTGTAATATGTGTTATTAATTGAGCATGTTATTAATATTATATTGAATAAATGATAAATGTCATCTAAATTAAGATGGTTTTCAATATGAAGATCTTTATGATTATTTGTATGAATAAACTTATTTGACAGGGTATGAATATGTATGTACTATAATAGAATTACATTGATTTATAATATATATATATATATATATATATATATATTAATTTATATATATATATATATATAGCCTATATAAAGGTTCTATGGAATTGAGAAGGTAAACACTACCTCATGGGAGTTCACTGATTTTAATAGTCATCATTTTGTGAGCCAGTCGGTATTGCTAGCCAATATTAAAAAGCATTCTATCAACCTGCATACCACTGCGTATTAGCGTATAATTTATATATTTCATAAGCAGATTCTCAACAAGATATATAATTTATATGACAGTTGCTAATTTTATAATACAACATTATTGTGTTGCGTCCTAGGAGTATCGCGCGGTTAGAGAAATATATAGTTTAACGTCTTAGCATTGTACGAAGATCCAGCACACAATCAGATAAGTGAGAGGGTGTAGCGTTCATAAGAGACCAGAGTTTTTACGTGGAAAACCCCTGAAAATGGGGAAAAACCACGGGGCCTGGCCCAGTTTGAATGAATCCACTAGTATTTGTAGTCGATTACAAATGAGGCCTTCTTAGGGAGAAGGCCTTGGCTTGATGTCACAAATGTACATCATATAGAGTGTATTACATGGTGGGAGTTACAAGAGATGTATTTGTTTTGTCAGCACGACCATAGTCGATAGGATGGAGGTCGGAAAGACCGTTGCCTGGTGATGGAGGTCGGAAGGACCACAGTAGGCGATGGAGGTCGGGAGGACCGTAGTTGGTAGGAGACCGGGGCTGAGTGATCGTTGTCTAGTGATGGATGTCAGAGTGACCATTGTAGGCGGCGGAGGTTGGGAGGACCGTAGTCGGCAGGAGACAGGGTTTTGAAAGACCGTTGTAGTAGGGCGATACTCTGGTAGAACTCTAGGCGTCAGGTAGTGACCCAGTAGAAGTCCGGGCCTCAGGTGGTGTCCTGGTTGAGCACAAGGTCTCAAGTGGCTGTTCGGCGGAGCAACGACGTCAGACGGTGGTCCGAAGGAGGTGAGGGCCTTCGGCGGTGGTCCGACGAAGGTGAGGGCCTCTGGAAAAGATGAGGGCCTCTGGCGAAGGTGAGGGCCTTTGGTGAAGGTGAGGGCCTCAGATGTTGGTGAGGGACTCTGGCAAAGGTGAGGGCCTTTGGTGAAGGTGAGGGCCTCAGGTGTTGGTGAGGGCCTTTGGCGAAGGTGAGGGCCTCTGGCGAAGGTGAGGGCCTCAGGTGGTGGTCCGACGAGGCTCTGACAGTGGTCCGGCGAGGGTGAGGGCCTCATTTGGTGGTCCAGCGAAGCTCCAGCTGTGGTCTGGCGAGGCTCTGGCGGTGGTCTGGCGAGGCTCCTGCGGTGGTCTGGCGAGGTTCCGGCGGTGGTCGAGGAGGAGCTTCTTCCTACTCTTCCTTCTCTTCTCCTCTTCTCTTCTTGCTTGGGTCCCCTTTCAAGAGAAATGAGGGGTCTATTTATAGATTTTCTGGAGTGGCATGCCCCGTAAATATGTTAGAGATCAAGGGTAAATAGGGAGTGGTTGGATGGACGGCCGATATTGAACCCCTTGATCATGGACCATTTGTCAGGCATTTGGAGGCCTTAGTGATTTCGAAATTCGGTGATCTTGGGCTCGTTGGATTCGTCTCGTCGAGCCGTTCGATTCGAGTATAAGCTCGTTAAAATCGGAGACCGTTTTGGTAACTCAAATTGTGATTCGAACCTTCCAACAACACTTCGAGTCTTCGATTTAGACTCATTTGGGCTTGGATCAAGTTGAATTTGGTGTCATTGGGTTCGTATTTCCGAGGCGCTCAGTTTGACTATAAGTTCGCTGAAATCGGAGTTCGGGAGCTCCCAAATTTAATTTTTGAAGTTTCTGACTCCATTTTGCATCGAGATTCGTGCCCGATCAAGATAATTTCATGATGACGTATCAATTTGTAGGAATAAAATATATTTCAGTAGGTGATATGCATGACAAATAGATCTTTGCTACAATAAGAATTAATTCAGTATACAGGAATTTTTTGCTGTAATAAATCAAGACAAAATTAGCCATTCAACTTGCTATTTCATTATGAGCATAAAACAAATGTACAGGCATATGTATAACAAATCATTGAATAACAAAAGCATGATTGACGACCTACGAATATCTGAGAACCTAAAACAAATATTGACCACGCACCAAGGGTTGCAGTTGGTGCCTAGTTCGGTTATTACAGAAATAGCTAAGCACTAATAAGAACATGTGTAAAAAAAAATGGCCTTTATGATGTACTAAAATGAGACTCATCGTCCTATCTCTGAAATTCTTGAGATGATTTGAGGACATGAGGAAGTGAACCTCTAGAGTAGTTCTTTATTGTAGTGAGTGATGCATCTGTTTCAATAGGGATCCAAAAAGGATGTGCGAAGATGAGAGGGCTTATAGGGCTTGGGTAGGATTACAAGTACTTTGACGTAATTATGATATAGTACCATCACTGTTTTTGTCCCTTAGAATTGCTTAGCTGCAGAAATGCATTGTGACTTAATGGGGAGCAAAAACAACTCAAATCCAATGCGAGGTTCATTGCAGCTACTGTTGGAATTGACTTTAAATAAAGCATCTTAACCAAACACATTCCCATTCTGTTTTGCGGCCATCTTTTATGCAGCACAGCAACATGTCACAGGGAAGGCATAACCATATGTAGCGCTATCATTTTTGCTACATAATATTTATAAATCTTTGAAGTTTCATGTACTTGAATTTTAAAGAAACATTCTTAGGGATGGAAATTACTTTTCTTTATGAGGTCATCTTTGACCTGCAATAACCTTAAAAGTAGGCCACTAGGGCTTAAATGACATTGTGGTTCTTGAATAGATATGAAGCAGTATAAGTTAAGGAACAGTTAAAATTCTTAATTTCTCTCTTTAAAACTGTTTATCATGCCCTTTTTAGTTATACCTATTTGAGGACTTCCAATCCTGCAAGGAGGTTTTCATCTGCTTTTCTATAAGCTTTACTTTTCTGTTTTAAGTGGTGAACTATGAGTGTATCTTCTGTTATATTCCTATCTTAATATGATATATTGATGATGATGTCCAATGGGCTACTGCCTTTGTAATGATTTTGGTTATTTTATTGGTTAGTCTAAGGAGGAATGCAAGTACTTAATTGAATTGGCAAAGCCTCATATGGAGAAGTCATCTGTTGTTGACAGTGCTACTGGCCACAGCAAGGATAGCAGGTCTGTGGATTACTATTGCCTGTCGTCTTTAATTTTGTGCTTTTATATGAAGAGATTTTTATTTTAGCACTTTATGCAGGGTGCGCACAAGTTCAGGCACATTTCTTATAAGAGGAAGAGACAAGATGATTCGGTCTATTGAGAAACGACTATCAGATTTCACTTTCTTACCTGTTGGTATGTTATTTGGATAGGATTATATATTCTTATTTACAGAAAAATCTTCATTTTTTTTCCAAGGGTGGTCTTTTATAACCTGCTCTTAGCATGCACCATGACAATGTTTAAACACCTGTTTGCTACAAAGCAAGTTAATGAAGCCCTATAAAGCTTATTAATTTTAATCTCCTTTGCAGAACATTAATTTGTTGATTTAAAACTTTTGTCGACCTAGAAGCTTCTTAAACCATGGTCATCAATGCCTGTTAAGAAGGAATATTTTTTCTCTCTCCCTCCCTCTTTCCATCCCCCAACACCTAAAATTATGTCTTATCCTATGCCTTACTCATAACAGAGAATGCACAATTTATGTGCAAGCATGCAATTTCATCTAACCATTGCCTGTTAGATCTTCCATTTCTGCTCTGCCTTTTCTTAAGATGATTTTGTAACAGCCTTCGTTGATGATGTTTCACAGAGAATGGAGAGGGCCTTCAGGTTCTCCATTATGAAGTTGGTCAGAAATATGATTCTCACTATGATTACTTCCTTGATGAGTTTAATACTAAGAATGGGGGTCAGCGCATAGCTACTGTTCTAATGTATCTGTATGGAGTTCATTCAGATTTTCCACATGCTCTTTCTCTTGCATTTAATCAACACTTGCTACTTCTTTGACAGCGCCTTTTGTCTTATTTGTTGTTAAATTTTAGTTCTGATGTTGAGGAAGGTGGTGAGACGGTATTTCCATCAGCCAAAGTAAATAGCAGTTCTTTGCCATGGTATAATGAATTATCAGAGTGTGGTAAAAGCGGTTTGTCTGTTAAACCAAAGATGGGTGATGCACTGCTTTTCTGGAGCATGAAGCCTGATGCAACGTTAGATCCATTTAGTTTGCATGGTTAGTATTTCGTGAATTCTCTACAAGTATTCTGCTTCACGAAGTTATTTGGTATAAAATTAGTTTAGATGTTTCAATTGCGTTGGAGTAAACTATTTTATCCGACACTATACATCTTATTACCGCTAAGTTTTAACTTTTCAGTTCTTGCCCAAATAATCTCGTGAGATCTTTCCAAATGAAATTAGCATATGCTTATAATTCATTTTTTCCTAGGTGGATGTCCTGTGATTAGTGGAAATAAGTGGTCTTCCACAAAATGGTTCCGTGTTGATGAATTCAAGGTGTAATCTAAACAAGAAAGGTAATTCAGTTCTTTATCATTTTCTTTAATCTTCCTCATGACGGTTGGGAAATTAGGCACATTTTAGAAAATAGTGCTAATTATATATATGTTCCTTACATTTATGACAGTTGGGATGCCATATATTATCACCTTTTACTATATTTGTTACCATCAAATTGTGTTCTTCTATTATTTTTCTGGTTTCTACTTACCATAACCTTATCATCTTTCATTGACTCTGCTATGCAAATTTGACCTGGTAGAAGTGTGCTAATGCCACTTAAAAATGTCCATCGGAAAGGGGGATTGTCTATTTATCTTAATATTATGTCAGTTTAGACCTTGAATCGTTTCTCAATGATAGCTAAGTGTAATTACTGTCTAAATTATGCAGAAATATCATTTTTAGTATAAAAGGTAGTTAAAATAAAGCATAGAAATGTATTTCCAACATCATGCAAAAAAGAAATTCCTTTTTTGTTGCTCTTATTACCTAAATGTTAATTAGCCAATACTAAAAATATATGATAGGCTTGTCATCAATGGATGAGTAGAGCCACCAATCGACATTTGTATGTATTAAAGAACAATAAAAAGAGAAGTTAATTGGATAATATCTTTGAGAACATTTCATGTATGTAAGAGACAAAAGCAAGCTATTTTGATTCCACCATAAAGAATAGGATGAAGAACTTACCTCCTGTGTTATTGAACATGAATGAATGAAATATGAGGACTATTAAATGTTAAACCTCTAGCTTCTCTAAGTTTTGTAAGATTAAGGGTGATGAAAATAGCTATTTTTCTTTCTTTCCATAACCTGATGTAACAAGATCAATTCTCTTTGTACCAAGTTGATGAAAAAATAAAAGCCTGGATGCCAATTGATGTAGTGGGAAAATTGATCTAATAATCTGGAGGATAAAGAACTTCCTAAATTAGCATGTGAGGAAAAAATTGAGATCTCACATACTGAGCTCAACAACAACAATAACAGCATCAAGCCTTTCTCCCATTATGTGGGTTCGGCTACATGAATTCTTTTTCTCCATTGTGTCATGTTAAAAGTCAAATTTTCGTTTAAATCTAATAAAGAAATATCATTTTTAATATTTTCAACATCATTTCTAATATTTTCTCCATTGTGTCCTGTTACATACAGAGCTCAGATGAAGAAAAATAAAAATATAATCTTAGAGTGAGAAATTTAAACCTTTGGGAAAATTGGATGTGATGTTCGAGGATGTGTTTCAAAGGACTGTTTTTGAGTTATGTTTAGGCTATATCTGTTTTGAGTTTTGATATTGAGCTAATGTATCTGAATCATGAAACTACTATTTTAATAAATCAATAGTAAGGATGTCTACACCATTCTCTATCCAAACATTATATTGGTTGGAGTCTTGTGCATTGGGTACACAACTTTCTAATTCATCTATATTTTATCAGTAATTGAGAGATTATTTATAGATGTGATTGGGTTTTAGAATATGACCAAAAACATTGAATCTAATGACTGAAAAATGGGGAGAACGAAAAACTCATTAGAAGGAATGGGTTTAAGCTTATAAAAAATGTATCTCATTCTTGCTCTATTTTCGGTGAACTTATTTTTCTTCCTTGATTTTGTAGTTTAGGAAATTCCAACATATTTGATCGGTTGATCTATTAACTCATTTTTCTTTCATGATTGTGTAGTATAGGACATTCTAACCCATTGGAGCGATGACTTAAGCCTCTCAAAATGCGTCATTGTGCTTGCCAATTATGGCGATTGGCGAATCTACTTGGATCATCGCCTGTAGATGATGCCATTAACAGCTGCTAGAAATAGTTAGAGAGTATCTCAGGACATTATGAAAAATTGGCTTCAACCACATGGACTAGAGAAACCACCACTTAATCATTTAAAAAATGATTAAATAGGGGTCTGGGACCCACCTGTGTCATGTGGTAAGGTCATGGAGTGCAACATTACTATATGGTTCCCATATGCATGCAGGGTCCCACGTAAATGCCGCATAGCGCTATGTCACAAGGCATTTGGAATTTGCAGAGGATGCCATATCAATTATTGTGTCCTATTAGGTTTATTTGGATATTGGGCTAGTTGTTCCCATCGTCCACTACTTGTCACCAACTAGATCGCCACATCATTTATATAGGCCCCATTAGCTATAGCCAAGTCAACAAATCCCCTCCATATTTGTCTTTTGAAATAACATGAATATCTTTCATTTTTTAAAATGTCATAAAGTTCTTATAAGATGCACGACAATTAAGAGAGTTGCATAAAATTTGAAAATTTTAGGAAGTATTAAAAAAAATTTAAGTAGCTTCTTAATAGGGACCATTTATAAAATCTAAATTTATTATTTTAATTTTTATAAAGTGCATAAAATAAATCATGAAATTTCCTTAAAACAAAGATTTACAAAAAATAGAATAAAAATTTTAGATTTTTAGAAAAAATGCTACGGGACCTAAATTAGGCTTTCTGCCATTTATATAGCTTTACAACAAAAATAGAATAAAATTTTAAGATTTTTAGAAAAATGATAGGGGGGCTAAAGTAGGCTTTCTGCCCTTTATATAGCATTGTTGACTCTGTGACTCTTAGATTGATCTATTAAGTACGCATGAAATGTGTCCTAGTGCCTTTAACTCACACCCTTCTAAAAAGCAAATTGATGTCCCAAGTTCCTCATGCAATTGCAGGCAAGAGTATTTTGGCATGCATAGACTAGTTGTCTCGAGAAGCATGAGCATGAATATCCAAAAGCTATGCTCTGAGTCCCATTTCAAACACCAAAAATGCTAAAATCAATAAATTAGGTCGTTTTCCTTAGTTAAGAGATACTCTTTCTACAAAGAATTTGTACTAACAAGTTTTTAGAAACAGTCAAAGTTTACTTCATAGGTCATACTCATGCACTAAAATCACTGATGAACTAAGGCTTTAATTTTTACCCTAGGCAGACCATGGCCTCAAATCTAGATTGACTGTCTCCTAGCTATCAGTTTTTTTTTAAGCAAGTCAAACTTCAGCTGTCTTGAATATCTTTGGATAAGATATTTCATAGTTGTTAACAAAGAAGTCCCTCTAGCCAAGGCGCTATAATAATTATAGATTGATAATTTGGCTAACCCTAAATGATGCAAGATTTATTCACAAAAAATTTTCACACTAATTAGTACCCTAAAATTCAAAGGTTTGTGAACACCTTAATTAAGAGTGTTCTGCCAACTGAGAAATATAAGTAATTATATGAGCTTATGCTCATTAAAATCCTCAACACTCAAATCTAAATAAACCCTTACTGATATCATGGAAAATTTGATTATTTACAAATTCATTCTACCTCAAAAAAATTCTTGTGTTCTCAAACACTGAAGGGGCGCTAAAGAGCTTTTGTCTAGGTGATCAGTACATCATGATTGTTTGATCACCTTTATTAGTATTTTTTTAATGTCATTTCAAATATATTCATATAATCGGAATTGCATTTTAAAATTGTTGCATGCCATTTTGTTCTTATCATTCCTTAATTAGTATGTTAATAGATTAAATCCAACGTAACTGTTACAAATTTAAATATTTATTATTTTATAATTATATTCTATTTTCAAAATATACTTAGTTGATCCAGCTTTAAAGTTTAAAACTAACATTCAATGACAACATTGACCGAGACACCCGTGATGTTTATATGATTGCCATGACAATAGTTGAAGCTAATTGATTTTGTTATGGCCTAGGGGGGTAAGTTCCCACAATGCACCCACTGTAAGTCTACACCTATGTAGTTGATAGACCGGTCTAGCTGGGCCCAACACAGGGGCCGACTCATTACTTACAACAGCCGGAAACCTGCTATTCAGCCCACCTTGGGGTGTGTAACACCCCAAAGCACCCCTTAAGAGTACTTGGAGTATTACTAACATAAACATCTCATCGTTTGATCAAACAATACTTTTGAACATTTGATAATCTTTATAAAACATCAAATAGTCCTCATTTATCCCTTCAAACAGAAGCAACTAATAATTTTAATTTCAACATGAGATACTTACAAGGCCACTACCAAAGAAAATCCAGAGTAATATATCACTAGTTACATACCTCAAGTTTAGACTTCCCAAACATAGATAAATACTAACATAATATAACATGTGGAATACTTGACAATTTAATCTGCTGGGTGTTCAGAAGGAAAATTTTGAATTAGGAGGGCTATTTAGTCTTTGGGGGAGATTATTTTGTATGCTTTAAGTAGAATGTTTACATTTGGATTAGGGTTATCTAGAGAATGTGCGGATTTTAGTTGGTGCTTGGCGTTCTTTGGATCTGGCGCCGTCTAGAGATTAGGGAGAGATAGATCATCCTCTCAAATTGAGGATCAATAGTATCTTGTTGGGTTTTTTTTTTTTTTGAAAAAAAAATAGTATCTTGTGGGTTTTCTTCTCTACTTCATCAATTGCAAGAGTATTTCTCTGTTATTTTTTTTTTTAAATTTACCTTGGAGATTGTTTTTGAGGTGCTGAAATTCAATTTCAACCAAGAAAAAATTGAATTCTGTTGTGTTTCCTATCAAATTGGTGTCAAAGTGATGTTCGGGGCTGTTTGGGCTGATTCTTTCAGCAATTTTCTCCTTCGAACCATTGTTTTTGCTGTTTGTAGAAATTCAGATTTTTAAGTCTAACAAAGATTGGAGGATCGATGACGGCCAAGAAGGTGGATGCTTTGGAAGAATGTATTGAGGAGGATATGAGCCAAATCAAAGCGACGGTGGAGGATAGAATTTCCTCAATGGAAGACAAATTTACGGACCTACAGGAGATGGTGAAGAAGATATGAGATCTTCAAAACCAAACGATGACATCGGAGGCAAGAGTGTCGGTGGGAAGGAACATAAATTTTGAAAATTGTAGGGATGAAAATGATGTGGAGATCTTGGAGGGAGAAGGGAGAAAACCCCATATAGAAACTTTCCAGAGAGAGGAGAGAGATGGAAGGTAGGAGGAGAGAGGTGGAAGGTATAGGGAGAGGTGTGGATATGTTGGGTATGAGGAAAAGAGTGCTGATTTGGAAAGAAGGGAGGGGAATAACAGCTGGAGGGGTGTTGATTTTGAAGGAAATGGAGGAAATCGAAGAAGGGTTTGGATATGAATGTGTAAGGGAAAATCGATATACTGGGGGGGGGGGGCACCCATACAGTGAACAGTAAATTATGGAGGAATTAGGAGAAATTGGGGAGATCCGATGGTCAGGAAGGTGAATATGCCCATTTTTGAGGGGGAGGATGCACATGGGTGGATCTACAAGATAGAGATATATTTTGTCATTAATGAGTTGACGGAACAAGAGAGATTAACGACAGTCGCCCTATATTTGGAACGGAAGGCATTGGCTTAGTATCACTGGAGAGACATGAGGCAGCCCATACGGAGTTGGAGGGAGTTCAAAGAATACTTATTGGAACGTTCTTGAACCAGTAGGGGATGGAACTTCTATGAGTAGTTCTTTGTTATGATACAGGAAGGCTCAGTGGCGGAATACTGTGAGAGATTTGAGTACCTGGCGAGTCGACTAAAACTGACTGTCTGAGATAATTCTAAAGGGGAATTTCATGAAATGGATCAAAGCAGATATCCAAGTAGCAATTTGGGTCATGAGGCTTTGTGACTTGGGAGAGGCTATGAAGCTAGCTCAACTGGAGGAGGATCAGAAGTTCAAAGAAGGGGAGCCAGAGGCAGTAATTCAGGTGGCTCATACAGGATGACCAACACTTTCTTAGCACCCAAGGGGCCTACATCAGGAAACCTTTGTGAGACCGCAAGGGAGAAGCTTGTACGAGGGGGAAGTGGGGAAACTTCAAAAAGCTTATGGAAAGGGAGATGCAGGAAAAGAGGGCAAAAGGATTATGCTTCAGGTGCGATGAAAAGTATACTCCATGGCACAGGTGCAGGGACCAAACTCTTTAAGTTCTGATCGTCTATGTTGATGAGAAAGCTGAGGAGGGAGGTGGGAGTGAGACATCAGTACAGGAGGAGGAGAAGCTCCATCTAGACGTGACAGAGGTCTCATTAAACTCAGTGGTAGGATTCACCCTGAGTCATACCATGAAAGTAAAGGGAGAAATAACAGACAGGAGGTGATGGTGTTGATTGATAGTGGGGCTACCCACAATTTCATCTCCAATCAGGTCGTGGACCAAATGTGGGTGACATTGGTGGATATAGGATGTTATGGAGAGATGATTGGTACAGGAAAGGTGGAGGCGATATGGGCATATGTAAGGGAGTAGTGCTGACCATACAAGGGGTTCAGGTTAGAGAGGATTTCCTCCCATTAGAGTTAGGGATCACAGATATCATCCTTGGGATGAAGTGGTTGTAGACTTTGGGAAATACCAAGGTTAACTGGTGAACACTGACCATGGAGTTGGTGGAGGGGAGAAGAGTAATGATTAGAAGAGATGTAGAGTTATCCAAAGCCATCGTGTCCTTTAAAACCATGGTATGGACCATATAGGAGTGGGGGGAGAATTCCTGGTGGAGCTGCAGAGATTAGAAGAGATCATATTGGAGGAGGAAAAAAACATTCCTCCTTTAGTACAGCCGCTTATACAACAATTCAGTGAGGTCTTCTAGCCACCTCAAGGTTTGCCACCACCGAGGGAGTAGGAGCATGTTATCACCTTGAGGGAGGGGGTGCCACCCATCAGTGTCTGGTCGTACTATTACCCTCAATTTTAAAAGGATGAAATTGAGAAATTAATTAGAGAAATGCTGAAGGCAGGAATTATCATGCCTAGTGTGAGTCCTTTTTCTAGCCCAATCTTACTATTTAAGAAAAAGGACATAAGTTGGAGATTATGTGTGGACTATCGGGCCTTAAATAAGGAGACTGTGCCAGACAATTTTCCCATCACAATGATAGATGAGCTATATGGAGCAGTTATTTTCACAAAGATAAATCTGAAGTTCGGATAGCATCAGATTCGGATGAGAGAGGGGGATATTCCAAAAGACTGTTTTCAGAACACATGAGCGACATTATGAGTTTCTGGTGATGGCGTTTGGCCTCACCAATGCCCCAGCTACATTCCAGTCCCTCATGAACAGGGTGTTATGGCCATATATCAGGAGGTTTGTGTTGATTTTCTTTGATTATATCTTGGTATACAACAAGTCGGATGAGAAACATTAGGAGAACTTGAGGCTAGTCCTAGAGGTGTTACAAGAGCAGCAACTAAGGGTCAATCTGAAGATGTGTTGCTTTGCACAGGCCAGGATGGAATATTTGGGACATTTGTATCTCAAGAGGGGGTGGCCGCTGATCAGGCCAAGATCGAGGCCATGTTGAGGTGGCTACAATTGAGGAATCTAAGAGAGCTGATGTGATTCCTAGGACTAGTGGGATACTACAGGAGGTTTTTGAGGGGCTACAACACCATCGCCTGGCCAGTGATACTGGTCTTGGTAGCAACCATAGCTTTTGAGAGATTGAAGAAAGCCATGACCTATGATACACAGACACAGGTTGAACACGATATTATAATTTTTTATATTTTAAAAATAGTATAAAAAATTAAATAAGTATAATTTTAAATATAATTTAGAAATAATAAGTCATTTAACTAAAATTTGTGCTTTAAATGATTAGTATTAGGATGTCGAGAGTCAGGCCTCAATGTTGTTTATCAATCATTGAGAGAGGAGATGACAATACCTTCACTGCCAAAGAGAAATGAAAATGAGAATATTTGATGAATGAGTATTAAGTGCGGACATTGATTTGGTGTTGTGTATAGGAAATAAGAAATTTTGTTTAAATCCCGCCAAATACAAGAAATTATATTTAAAAAAAAATCATAAAATATTTAAGATATGCGTGTCAGACACGTGTGTCCAATTTATATTTAATATTTTTTTAATCATATTTTTGGCTTGTCCGATAAGTGTCAGAGGAGTGTCGGACGAGTGTCGTGTCGGACGCTGCATGCCTTTTTGAGGAGAAGTGTCGGTGCATTATAAGCCATGACTACTGTATTGGTCTTGGCCTTACCATATTTTTAGTTAGGTGTTCGTGGTAGAGACTGACGCATTAGGGTACAGATTTGGAGCAATTCTTATGCAAAACCACCTACCATAGCTTACTTCAGCCAGGTGTTGACAGATAGAGCTAGGTTGAAGTCGGTTTATGAGAGGTAATTGATGGCTATTATGCTAGCCTTCTAGAAGTTGCAACCTTATTGGTTAGGTCGACATTTCATTATTAGGACGGACCAACGGATGATGAATGAGGAGTAAAGGATGGTGACAGAGGAGCACTATAGATGACTATCAAAGTTATTTGATATGACTTTGAGATCTAATATAGGCCTGGGATAGAGAACAAGGTGGCGGATGCCTTCTCCAGATGATGGAGGAGCTCGAGGAGTTGGTCATATCGATACCCCTGATGCTGGATTGGGGGGGGGGGGTGGTTAAGGAGGAGAGTGCGCATGATGAGGAGTTGGGGAGGATTAAGGATGAGTTATTGAAGGATAAGAATAGCCACCCTGGCTATTCTATAGAGGGGGAGAGGTTGTTGTACCAAGGGAGGTTTGTGTACCAAGGATATCAGTCTATAGCCCACACTTGCTGTAAGAGTTCCATGGGAGTGCTGTTGGGGGTCACGCCGGGGTGCAGAAGACATACAAGATACTCGTTGCAGAGTTGTCTTGGAAAGAGATGCATAAGGATTTGAAGGAGATGGTAGCCCGCTATGAGGTCTTTCAGAGAAATAAGTAATGGTCATGGCTCCAGAGGGAATATTGCAACCTCCAGCTTTACCAAATTGGGTGTGGGAGAAGGTCTCCATGGATTTTATAGACGGATTAGAAGACATACAAGATACTCGTTGTAGAGTTGTCTTGGAAAGAGATGCATAAGGATTTGAAGGAGATGGTAGCCCGCTATGAGGTCTGTTAGAGAAATAAGTAATGGTCATGGCTCCAGAGGGAATATTGCAACCTCCAGCTTTACCAAATTGGGTGTGGGAGAAGGTCTCCATGGATTTTATAGACGGATTACCCCAATCTGAGGGGTTTACAATGATTCTGGTGGTAGTGGACTAATTAAGTATACTCACTTTATTTCCCTACGACACCCCTACACGACAGTGACAGTTGCAGCAACTTTCATCAGAGAAGTGATCATATTATATTGAACATTAGAGTGTATAGTGTTCGAAAGGGATAAAGTGTTCCTCAACCACTTTTGGAGGGAGTTATTCAGGTTGCAGGGGACAGTACTGAAGAGCAAGGTTTAAACCCTAGATTTTCTTACACTTGAAAAATCTAACCCTAAACTAAAAAAAAAAAAAGGTAGGTTCTCTGCCTTGCCGGGGTGGCAAAAAGGAGGTTCTGTAAGGGCTTCTCCGCCTAGCTGTGGGGGCTAAAGTAGAGTCACGTTTTATAGTGCAATACTTGGAGGGTGCCTCCAAGGAGTGGACGTAAGTCGAGTCTGTGAAGATCGCTTTGCTCCAGGATCGTCCGGGACGAAGTTGGATCGTACCGGGACGATCGGTACAGGTTTGGTCAGAATTGTGAAAATTGAGCAGTTCGTCTGGACGAAATTTTGGATCGTCTGGACGAAAATGCTCCCGAGGACCGGTCGCCGGAGACGATAATTAAATCTCGTCTGGACGAACTTGTCCAGAGCCAGATCGTACCGGGACGAAGTGCGATCGTCCAGGACGATCAGTCTTGATATATATATGGAAATGAGATATTTTGAAGAGAGAGAAAAAGCTTAGCAGAGAGACAAACGAAGGAAAAAGTGGAAAAGTTGATTTTCGGGCGACGCGGGGCCATTTTCGTCTGACGAGACTGTTCGAGATATTGTTGTACGCAAGGTAAGGCACAATCCGCCTTTCTCAATTTTCAGAACTGTCGTGTTTGGCGGTATTATCTGTCCGGAATTGATTTTGTTCATGATTTTCGTCCGTATTTCCCGTCTGGTTCAGTTTTTATCCCGTAACTTTCCGTATGTTGTTGACGTGCCGAGTGTGCACATTTTGTTCCATGCACCTAATAGGATATTGATTCGCTTAACATTTTTCTCTAGTCAACGATCCAAGCACAAACCAAAGGGGACATTCAGCCGTTAGCCAAATGAGCCACCAAAAATGGGGACTCAGGCCACCCCACGCGCCATTAAGTTTTCACTGTCATATTTCGCTATAGACAATCTTTAAAACATGGCACATATATTCCCTTTACCCCCATGTTGCAATTGGATTGGAGAGAACAGAGCCCTGATGCCTTTTTTGCAGACAAAATAACAAAGAAATATGCCTGCATCGTCAAAGGATAGCTATTTTAACAACTATATAAATTCGCGTTAAAATAGCTAGCGTTTAATGACAAAGAAGATTCACGCAAAAATTCCAACAATAATGATGCATCGACAAACTAACTAACTACCATAAACAAACAGTTTCCCATAGTACATTCAGGAGCATATTCACATGTACAAAAAAACTACCAGCATCTGTATCTTCAGTTAGCCACACAAAACAAAGAAATTGATTAATTTTGAAAAGCCAATCTCTGCTTGGCAATTCCCATGAAACCATTGATCACACTCCTAGAAACTACCAGTTCATTCTGGGCTTTTAAGGACTAAGCATTGTCCCCCCAGTCTGGCACATGCTTGAAAAAAAAACAACCGCCGGTGCAATAATACGAAGGTATGCGCGCATCCAATCCCGCAAGACAACAATCTAATCAATAGTTCCGCATCCGTGTTAGGGACCAAGCTGAAACAATAATTACAAACTAGTTTCCACGAATTCAATAATTCCAGGCCAAAAACTGAAAAACCAGGAAAGATTTACCGATGATGAATTATCAAAAGGGATAACTATCATGTCGAAGGCACTGCAACCAAAGCAGAACATTGCAGGGAATTTAATCGTTTGACAATTTTTGGTAACATAGCTTTGTCCGATGCTTTAAACTGCAAGAAGTTCTGAAATAAACCCCCCACCACAATCAAAAAACCCCCAGGAATATTTCGATCTTCATCATATAATTTAAAAATTTCCAAAATTTTCTGCAAAAATAACGTATTCGTAGAAAAGCCTGTCTTGTCCCACCAAAAACGCCCGATGCATCATTTTACTTGCCATCAGTGACCGTAAAAAAACCTGCATCTACAGCCGGTTCGTAATACCAATAAAAATGATTAAAAATAAATGGAAAAAACATAAGTTCCAACCTCCCAGCAGATAACTAAATTTACACCCAAAACCTCCAGCCCAACGCCTTTTAAGGCCCCGGTGAAGGAAAAAGACACTTTAGAAAAACAATTAGCCATCACGCAAAGAAAGAGAAAAAGAAAAAAAAAGAAGACAAGAACAATGCCCCGCTTGCCCAAGCACGTTCATTCTTACCCTTTTTCCTCAGGAGATCTAAGACTGAGCTTGACCCCCGATAATGACCCCGTATGTTTTTGTTCCGTTTGAGTTTATGAAACATCACCCCCATGAGCAGTGCAAAATGGAAAAAAAAAACAGATAGCAATAGGAGATAACTTTCATTCATGGCAATGACCAAAATGGCTTAAATCTTTCCACCCAAAAAAAACAAAAAAAGAAAAGATCTCAAACTGGCAAGAAAAGCTGAAAAAAATGTACAATATGCACATTCTCCTCCTCTTAAAGAAAAACGTTAACATAATTCCCCCCGTCTCCCCAAACGATGAACTCATCCCCGCAATAAAAACCACCAATAAAGATTCCTTACTTTTTCCCCTAAAAACATAGAACCCCATAACACAATCACTAAATTGGAGTCATAATTTCTTCTCAGATAACATAACCCAATAACTCCCAGAGACAAGATGTATTAAGCAATACATATGGACAACCACCCGATAACCAGCATCGAATTTACACGAGAATCAAACAAAACTGAGTCAGTTACAAGTCTGCGCCATCTCAAACCAAAGTCCGCATATACAAATACCATTGTTAGTAATTTCTGGGACCCAAAACTTTTCTCAGGAGAATTATTGGAGGATAGAAAATATATTAAAACCCTACTGGCACTTCTTCGTACCTCCAAAAGGACAAAACACGGTCACCTGCAACGAAGCCCAGACGGCCAACGAAAAGAAGAGGCCCCCCTTTCCATGGCCAAAGCTCATGTGGAGAGACGGAGAGACGCTGTGCGCAAGTCCCACCGACAGCTCACCAAAGCGATATGCTCAGTATACCACCTCAAATCAGGCATTATATATGAGGTTTGAATGCGTCACTACCGAACCCACATTATGAAATTTTCTATTAATGCATCATCTTTTTTAATTTAAACTATAATTAATAAAAAACAATTTTGAGGCGAAAATTAAAGGGGCAATACCAATATTTTTATACATATATTTATCTCCAAAATAATTCAATTAATTTTAAAATAAACTCATCAGTAAATAAAAACATATTAATCAAATATGTAAATTAAAATTATCGATCGGAGATTAATTTTATAGCATTATGAATTATTTTTAAGACGAAATATGCTAATAAATAAAATAATTTATATTACTTATTCATCTAATCAATAAATAAAATAATATGTATTATTATTCATCCCTTATAATAAACTTCTTGAACAAGATATCTTTTTTTATTTCATTTATTCCCTCATTGCAAACATTTTACATGAAATTAAGAATTTTGTCAATAAACCTAAAGAGGCAAGATTCGCAAGAGAAATGAAAAATATGTGCAAGAACTATCTATTTACCTTGATTTATGTTTATGATAAATCTTGTGTGAATATCCCATTGGCATTTGTGTGGACGTCATATATATAATCAATAATAAATTTTAGAGTCATTTAAAGGGGTAATTTTAATTTCATATGACTGCTAAATTATCTTTTAAAAATATTCATTACATTGCCAGCAATTTGGCTTATGCCAAATTATTTTTAAATTAGTAAAGGGGTTTAAATGCTTAGTATTGGGTCATGAAATTAAGTGAAATGCAAAATAAAAATCTTTAAATATATTTGAAATTCACAAAATCCATTAGAGTTGCGGTGATTTTCAAATACGCTGTAAAATTCTCCTGATATTGTCATCTTAAATCACCTGTATCTCCGCCTGCGTTCAACTCGTAGGGCGATCTCCAACACGGAGAACTCCCCAAAATTATGCAAAAATTAAACGCCAGAACTCCAAAATGGGCCTGGTGCCTTCTCCCAATCAAAACGTTCATCTTTTCAGATATTTTTCGAGAGTTAAACGGATCTTCTCCCTTTTCGCCGCGTCTCTTTACGCGCTTGAGAAGAGTAAAATGGGCCGTGGATAAACCAGCTGCGACGCCCCAACTCATTGGCGTGCCCCAACCTGTTCACCTGCCAAGTAAAAATGGTGAAAAAAATTTTTTTGCCGTTCCGTTGGAGCGACCGGAACCGACCACCGGCCATACGCTCGATTTTGGCCGCGTTGTCCGGTTGGCAGATGCCCTTATTAGCACTACTGCATTTTTAAATTATCACAACCATTATCACTGCCTACCTACACGATCATCATATGTTTGATCACTAATCCACCAACTACCTCATCATTAAAGCTTAACAATTGCACATTATATTTCAAAACTAATTAAAAAAAAAAAAACAACTTATTAATATTTATTTATTACTCATCAAATAATTTTAAATATTTCAAATGTTATTATACCAATTTTTAACACAACATTCTACATTATTTCTACATTCACTTTTATTCCAGACCAACCGGCCTCGCCTTTTTTAATAAGAGAAAAATGTAAATAATGTGACTTTGAAGAGAGAGGTCTTTCGTTCCGTCACCGCCCAGGTGAGGTACCAGCTAGAGATTATCGTTCTGGAATTCATTCCGGAACCGATAAAATAAAAAACAGAGTATGAAGAAAAGCAAGTCAAATAATGTCACTATCCGTGCTGAGTGGGGTGGGTGGCTTGTTTAGTTTCATGTTAATTATATAAAAATTACCCCGGGCTGGTTTTAACTATTTTATACAAACTAACTATTACAACGGGCTATTAATATCTCATGAATTCATGATGTAGAAAAATATTGAGTTTAATAATGATCTAGAGTTTATGCTGAAGTTTTAGCATACATATAGATAAGAGTGAGATGGTGCAAAAGTTTATAAAAGGCCGCTAAGATTTTTTAGTAAAAATATTAAAAAGGAGAAAAATCATGCAAGGGTTTGACTGAGTTAAAAATAAATTCTTTTAGCTGTTTTGTTGTATGTTATAAATACATGTTCTTCCTTGGGGAAGGGCCGTTTGGCTAAAATATGCAGTCATATTTTGCACAATTACTAGATTGGATGGAGCGTCGAAGGATCTAGTTGGGGCCACTAACTGTTGGAGTTAGAGGAATTCAGTGAGATGAGAAGTTGTTCTCAAGAGGGACGTTTGGCCTATTGTCTTGGTACAAAGGAATCGTAGTAGCCGCGGCGAACCAGTAGTCGGAGTACCGCGATCGGGGCGCGACCGGATGGTTAGTGGGACTAGGTATGGGGGGCGATGAAAGTCATAGGGATCGTAAGCGGACCCAGGCGACGAATTTTGGGCCTGAAAGGAACCGTCAGTTGGGGGCGACACAAAGGTCCGATGAACCATAAATTGGTATGGTGAATGGAGGTCAGAGGATTATAATTGCAGGCGACGAAAGTCAGACGGAAAGACCCGAAATTATGGCTTCCCTTGAGTGGATTCCGACAATGTATTGGTCATGCAAAGTCCAGCAACGGCGCCTATCCCGGTGAGCAAAGGATTTCATCAGGTGAAAGCTATGTGATCGCTTAAGCCTTAGCGTTTTCTTGAGTCTCATAGGTCAGAGTATAAAGCCTCCCAAAAGTCCACAAGCTCCCCTTCACTGTTGGAAAGATGTGGATCATATCTATGTATTTTGATTGTGACATGCTCACATTAAAAATATGGAGAAGATCTCCATCAAACATTCCATAATTACTTCTCTCAATCATGGAAGCCTTTGTTCAATATTTAAATGTCTTGATGGTCATCTGTCAAAAATTAAGCAATCTTTGCGATTATTGGATTGTCTAGCTTGTGCCTTACTCCCGACTTTGCAACTATAAACATGTTCACTATTTTTGATATCACTGCTGGTCATCAATTAATGCCTTCAGGAAGCTTCCAAATAATGTATTAAAGCTCTTTTGATGTTTGGAAGCTCATTTGGGCTTGGCATTGGACATATTTACTTATTGTGTCGTTGGGTTTCTCATCACTATGTTCAATCCTTCACGTATGATAAGTTAGTTAAGAATTAGAGGTTCACATTGCCCCCGAATTAAATTGTAGAAATTGCCAACTTATATACTTGCTTTCGAGATTCCGCGCTTTGCATCAATGTAATTATTTTGATGACATATCAATATAAACACATTTGCTTCCTGCTAATTTTTATAATAAACTATTACTGAACAATTAATTATTTGAACTTAACCACCTAATAAGAAGCTATTGATGCATAATTCATTCATTTTAAAATGAAGTACAAAATGACAAAAATAGAAAAATATTAAAAGTTCAAGCAGTATAAATGTTTAAACCGTTATTGAATGCATCTAAATGTTACGATAAAGCATAATTCATTAAACAAAACTGACGTAAAATCCAATCTTGATCAGGACATGAATTCCTTAATTTTTTAAGATTTATTTCCAAAGTTCAAACTGAATTTTAATGTCTAGCCACACTATTATTCTCTTTTTATTTTTCTAAACATAAATTAATAAAATCTCAAATTAACCAGAAATCTACAAATTCGTATCAATTTTTTAAACCACAAAACAGGCCCCTACCGTATCCGATATGAATTAAAAATTCCTATATATCAGATTAACTATCTATTAATATGGGAGTTCTTACGGTTTTTGTGCTTGGCCTCTTTTTACACGTTATGCTGGGTCAATTTTGCGATCATTGGGATGTAAGGAATGAAAGATAATATATATAAATATCTAAATGATTTTAAACCTGTAATATAAATGAAGTTATTTTGAATACACAAATTACTTTAACTTGATTATAAAAAGGAATAAAAATTTTAATTTTTATAAATTGGTTGTAGTATGAAAATAGGAACATAACTTCTTATCAATATATATTTTTTAATTATAAAGTTTTTATTATAAACTTATACTTCAATATTTTTGTAAGTGAGATTTAGGCATTGTTACCCAATGACAGGAGCGTTGAAACAAAGAGCCAAAAAAGAAATAATGAAGGTGAAAAAAATTGCTTAGGTCGTTGAAGTTGCAAAAAAATTAATCCGTTCAATTGATGCGACAAATTTAAGTGAAGATGGTCATGGGGGGACGACAATGAATGAAAGACATTAGGAAGGTAAAGAGTAGTGGAACTAAGGTTTGTCAAAATATTTGGACAGACCCGAAAAAAATCCGACGTCGAATCTGAACCCCGAAAAAAAAATTTTGGGTTAGGAGTCAACCCGAACCCGAAACAAGGTCAAGTCTCGGGTTCCAAACATGTCGCGACCCCCGTTCAAAAATCAGGGTCGGGTTCGGCGTTAACCTTTGACCCGATTTTGACCCGAAAACTCTTGTTTTATGACCGGCAACCGAAATTGAAACCCAATTTTGACCCCGTTTATTACCCGAAAAAGAGGAGAATAGACCCGTTTTTTACCCCGAAAACTAGCAATTTTTTTGTGGAAGCGGGTCATTGTCGGCGTCGTGTCGGCGTTGACCCGAAAAACCCCGAAAAGCAATGTCCGGACAAAAAAAACCTAAAACTGCGTTTTGCAAAACACGTCATGGCATCGGGTTGACAGCCGAATAGTGTCGGGTCAACTTCTCGACCGGTTCCGAACCACGCCCGCGACCCATCGCTGTACCGCGACATTTGACACCCCCTATGAATTCAAGACGCAAGCGGACTTAGGATTTTGTGCTTCCCACAACACAGTAATTTCTTTCATTCGGATCCAGGTAAACATTATGCATGTTAGCCCAATTTAAAAAATTCACCGCATACAATGGTCCCTTTTAGCTTTCCGTTCTACAATTGCGATGAATTGTAAGAAATTTGAGTTTTTTAGCAATCATTTTTCAAATACATTATGAATTGGCAGACCAATTTGCCTAGGATTTTCACCCAGCTTTATTCATTAGTTAATATGACAAATTGAGAGAGTGTGTGTAGTTAATTATAATGGAGTCAAGAAATAGTTCAATCAAAAATGTAAACAGCAGGAGAAGCCCAAAGAACTGGCCAAAGTACATCCATCTTGGCACCTTAAACTTAACAGGATGAACTAACTCTACGCTTACATATAACGCAACCCTAGTGCTTCAATAAAAATTGCTAAAATTATATCTAGATTTTGTAGTCTTTTATCAAGTTGGTTCCTTACATCATGGCAATCCCCTTATGTGTGAAACGCTCATTATGACAAGCTCTACAGTGATATCATTGTAACAGAGGGGGACAGGTATGATGCAGTGAAGTAGATTATAAAAATTAACATAAACGTCAATTATACAAGAACTTCTCTCAACATCGTATGCTTATATGTGAAATAGTGGCAAGAATGCAAAGAGTAGAAGAGAGGCAAAAGGATTACTGCTACTTCGAATAGTCCCCGACTGAAAATAACAATGCCTCCTCCATCTACATGAGGACCAACAGGAAATGCAAAGGGGCCGATCTGCGTGTAAGTTCATATTATTCACCAAACGCCTAAATGTATGAGAGCGATCGAAGAGAGATCGGTCTGAGGAGTATGGACAGAGGAGCCTGCGCGATAGAAATTCTATCAAAGATACAAGAGATGGTACCGGAGAAGCTTCATTAATTCATACTAAAGAAACGTGACGCAGGTACTCAGCTCTAACAACTACACAATTGGCTCAATGGATTCGACCAACGCAGTGTGTCTAATTCAGCACCTGAAGAGACAAAAGCCACAAAATTATACCATAGCTAAGAAAGCGCTAGAGAATTTAAAAATAGCCGTGAGCCCGAATCCGAGGCTTTTGCTCATTGACAAAAATTGGAATACAACTTTGATTAGGCATTTGGTATTGAAACCCCCCTGTCTAAGACCAAGTTAAGATGAATGACCATGACCGCAATGAAATTATTTCACCACTCCGTGTAACATGAACTCGCCTGGAAAATGCGATTCTTGTCCTTTATAATGAGAGTACTATCTGAGGGCACACCCTGATGTAAGATTTCAACGTGTGGGAGTCTAGAGAGCTATGTGGCAGCTACACACTACCAACATACGGGTTACGGAGAGGTAAAGCACGTATTCTAGAGAAGTTTCGCCCACTCGCATAGGTTGCGTAGTCCCAACTCAATAATAATACAACATCAAACTCTAAAGTCGTAGTATACCATACTTAAGGGTGAACCATTTGGTGATTGTTATATATGGATGTACATATAAGGAGATAATAGTATTTGGAGATAACAGGAAAAGGTTGCTGAAGAACTAATCATGGTGATATGCCTGTAAGCGGATGAGCTGTACTGTGATCATACAAAGAGGGTTACAAGAAATTAGAGGAGTAATTTTTACCTCTCCAATTTTAGACTTAGCGCGATCACAGATATCATCCTTGGGATATAGTCAGGTTTAGATACATGACGTGAGGAGTTTTAATACCAGGGTTATACTGGGTGAACAGCTGAACTCGATGGGTGTGAAGTGAAGAGGGTGAAGAGTAATAGATCCTATGAAGAGCATGTAAGAAGTATACCCACAGTCTCATCGTATTCCTTTAAACCATGGTATGGACCCATTTCATTCAAGTGAGCTCGGGGAGAGAGTGCGTGTGTGCGACGTCGAGATTTAAGAAAAGATGAATATATATGTAGAAGGAAAAAAAACATTCCTCCTTTAAAGTACAGCGCTATAACTCTGTGAGCCACACAATTCATACCGTTGAATCTTCTAGGCCACCTCAAGGTTTGCCAAGCCAACCGAGTCAGGAAGAGTAAGTTGTAATCTTAACTACATTACTTAGAGTAGTCCGGTTCCAAATCAGCACATAACACGATGATAACTGGTCGTCATTTCCAAATTTCACTCTCAATTATTATATAAAGATGATTACTGAGAGTATTATATATAGTAGAGAATGCTCGTAAGGCAGAATAACAGATGCCTAGTGTCAGCTTCTCCCTTTTTACCTAGTCACCAAATTGCTCTCACACTTACTAATTTAAGATATAGATACGACAAAAGTGGTAAAATATATCGTTTCCTTTGACCATTATTCATGGCCCATAAATACGTATGAACTAATGTTGCACAGAGATCAATATCTTATGCAATCAACCCCAATCGAATAAGAATTAAGCTAAGTATGATCTCAAATAAGATTTTTTACTATGCTCGGAGCTAGACGAAATAAATACATTTATAGATCCGTTTCTAGCAAACAGCAACTTCTGAGATGAAGAGAGGTCGTATTAGTTCGCTGACAAATGACTTGTTTTCCAGCCACAATCCTTTTAATTAGTGTGCGACTCAAATATCACCATAAGCGTTATTTACTTTGAGGTGATAGAGCGATCTTGGCCTCACCAATGCCCTATACAATAACATTCCAGGTCACCTTCAAGAAGTGAAAGGAGATGGTAAATGTATAGACGCATATTTTCAGTCTAAGAAAGGATTTGTAGATTGAACATTTCTGTGTGATATAGATTATTATCTGTATTAACAAACAAGTCGTATGTATGAAAACATATTAGGATTACCAATATCTGAGGCTAAAGTCTTAGACAAGGATGATCAAAGAAGCAACTTCAACCCTAAGGAAGAAATAACACATAAACTGATATGAGTTGTGATTTGCTTATGACTCCCAGGATTGCGAGAACTAGTTATAACATCTTTAATCTCAAGAGCGGAAGTTCCCGGCTTCTACATCAGCCACAGTGATACGAACGGAGCCTACATGATTAGAAGGCTGTGTATAGCAATGGAGCTAATACTAATGAGAAGCTTAGTATGCTCACTAACTCTACTAAGGACAGATCGCGAAAGGAGTCAAACTTAACAGGAAAGGGTTATGAATTGAGAGGGGCCCCCAAACAACCCCATTCAACCCACTGCGTCAGTCAGCCTGAGTCTATGAATAATTAAAAAGGTAGAGCAAATTCCATACGTCCTTATTTGTATGTAACTAATACAGACATCGAGATCCCAACTGACCATAATTATCGAACTAGGACACAACACTAGGAGTCTTCCTTTCCATCTCCATACATCGCCTCATAGATAACTTTTTTGATACACCACAGATAATATTATAAATATATTTTACTCAATCAATTGAAAATCAGGTATTCTTTATCTAGAAAATTCCTAGGAGCTATAAAACATCTAATAAGTTATAGAATCTTCTCCTCTAATAGAAATGAATGAATAAGTCAATTTAACTAAGATTTGTGCGATATATAAATGTTGAGATATGAGGTATTAGGAGTGAGTCGACGATTCAGGCCTCAATGTCTCGTTATCAAATACATTGAGAGAGGAGATGAATCTCCCTTCAACTAGCCCTAAAGTGCATAATGAAGAATGAGAAATATTTCTAGATGAAAATTTGAGTATTAAACAGTTCGACTAGCTGATTTGGTGTCTCGTGTATAGGAAAATAAGAATTTTGTTTACAATCCTCCCACAAACACATAGCACAGAAATATAGTATTAGAAACATGGATAAATACTCTATAGAGAATAAATATATTTAAGAGTTATGAGTATCCGTCACGTAACACGTAATATGATCCAATATTAGCATTTTTAATATATTTTAGTAATAGAAAAACAAAGCCTAATCTCTCTCGCGTTGGACATGATAAAGATCCGACATAGCAAGTAGCGGAGTAAGTACGTCTCCCAGTCCGCAACACTGTGAAGACTCAAGATGTCCGCGAGACGACTGCAAAGGGCTTTTGAGTAAGGGAGGAGAAAGTGAAGGATCTGGTCGCAGTTATATCAAGACAGTCAAAAAGACTTCACGTGGTACTTGTCGCTTGTCTAGGAACGACGTGATGCGCTTCTCACCATCAAGTTTATTAGTGTTTAATGAGTAAGTAGTGTACACGCTATTGTTAGTAGTTGTACAGGATTATAAGAGAAATCTTAATGCATAAAAACCAGCCGCATCAGACCATACACAAATTAAACTTACAGCTCCAGGTCCTGCTCATTTGACAAAGATCAGACCGCTTTAAGGACTGAAAAAGTCCTGGTGTATATGACAAAAAGTTCCATATCGTAATGACTCATATATGCTATGCCCTTGCTGTGATAAGTTTGCGCACACTATATTAGTATCAGGTCGACATATCATCTATTTAGGAATGCGAGCCAACGAAACATGTAATGATAAAAATGGGGAAGTAGCAAAGAATTGGTGAACACAGAGACGCAACATATAGAATGTAAACCATCAAGTATTTGATATGACTTTGAGAAATAACTCAATTATAGACGGAGCTAGTAGTAAAAGGTGGCGGAATGCTCTTGATTGCTCAATGAACCTTGATAGGAGCATCGAGGAGTTGTCATATCGTTAATATCCTTTTTCGATGCGTGGTAGATTGGGGGCGGGGGGATTCACAGATGGCACGAGAAACCCAGAAACCACCTGAAGGAAATTGCCTATACAAGTAAAGCAATCACCAGAAAACCATCACGCATGTGCGTCATGAATGAGGACATTTGGGAGCGAAATTAGGTAAAGTATTATGAAGGATAGAAATAATGCCACCCCTTGGCTATTCTTATCAGAAGACACGAGAGAAGGATTCGCTCCATGTACCAAACCGCCCGGGAGGTTGTGTCAAGAGTTGGAACGTGAGATATCAGTCTAAATAGCCACCCAACATTGCATGTACAGAGTTCCATGGGAGTGCTGTTGGGGCTCCGCGCGGGGACTGCAGAAGACAATACAACAATACTCGTATGCAGAGTTGTCTTATGGAAAGATGCATGCACTAAGAATTCTGAAGGACGATGTAGCCGCTAGAGGTCTGTCAGAGAAAAAGAATTTGTCATGGCTCCAGAGGGATATTGCAACCTCGCATTACCAAATTGGGTTTGGAGAAAGGTCTCCATGGATTTTACTAGAGATTAGAGACTACAAGTATTACTCGTTGCAGAGTTGTACTTATGGAAAGAATGCATAAAGAAGGATTTGAAGGCAGATGGTAAGCCCGCTATTAGAGGTCTGTCAGGAAAATATTAAGTTAATGGTCATGCTCCATGCCCCGGAAATATCTGCAACTCCCAGCTTAGCACAACTTGGGTGTGGAGAGAGGTTCCATGGAATTTTATAGGACGGATATAATACCCCAATCTAGGGAGTTATACAATGATTTATAATATGGATAACAGATCGCGAACTAATTAAGTCATACTCACTTATTTCCTACGAGACAACCACCTACACCGGACAAGTTGACAAGTTGCAAGCCAACTAATTCATCAGAAGAGTGCACACATTAATACCCATACATGAACATTCAGCAAGTTGTATAATGTTGAAACCGGATAAAGTGTTCCTCATACAACATTCTTGCGGGATTATTCAGGTTGACAGGGGACAGTTACGAAGAGGCAAGAATTGTTTAAACCCTAGATTTTTCTTACACTTTGAAAAATCTCAACCCTAAACTAAAACCAACAACAACAGCCCTTAAATTCCAAGTGTGGCGGTAGTACTACCTACGCCCAGCGCAGCGCGCGAAAGATTTTCAAACGTATCACCGGAGAGAACCAGCAGCGCCGGTGGAAGGAGCCGAAACAAGCGTCTGTCGGGTAAGACTGTGAACGATCTGCTTGTGCCTCCAAGAATGACATTTCCGGGACGAAGTGCCTCGGAGTTCGTCGGCAGGGAAGCAACCCTCCATCGAGTCGAAGGCCTTCGGAGCAGTGCTTTGGTCGGAATTGATGAAAAAAATTGTAGCAGCTCTCCGTCTGAGATGGACACCTTTGCGATCCCGTACAAAGGACGAAAATGCTCCAGAGAGACGTGATGGGCACCCTTCCACCCCATGCTCGAGGGACGATCAATTAAAACTCTGGCGTAGCTGGACGACATGGCTTTGAATCCAGAAGCCTAGAATCGCTCCCGGCATCGAACGTGCGAGTCGTCCGATGAAACGCCTCTGGAAGTCTGGAGAGATGACCAACACTCCAATCAGTTAAATATTGAGAGAACTGAGATATTTTTGAGAGAGCCAGAAAGAAGCCATTACGGAGAGAAGCCCACCGAAAGGAACTAGAGTGGAAAAGTGTGATCTTTCGCCCGACAGATTACGCCGGTCGCCGTCTTTCGCATTAACCGGACGAGGACTGGATTCAGGGAAAAATAGATGGTCTTACTGTCTAGAAGGTCACCAACACACCGCCTTCTTTAATTTTCAGAACCGTCGTGTTTGCGGTTAAAACCTTCAAATAATGCGTGGGTGGCGGAAATTGACTTTTTTTTTTCAAAGGCCCTTTTCTGATCCGTATTTCGCCGTTCTGAATTTAGCTTAATTTACCCGGAAGAATTTGGTGTTTGTACAGTTGTACGGACGTAGTCACGAGTTTTGCCAGGCAGCTTCGGTAGTAGTCTTGTCTTTGGAGCCTATTTATGTTCGACGCGTAAGATTCTTCTGATCTTTGACGGCGTTTCGTCACATGTATTTGTCTCTGATTAGTCTAAAAGCATTTCCTCACTAGCACAGCAGTTTAGATTATTGTCCAATCCTCTGCGACAATCGTTCTCATCATGGACATTCTTGTGCAATACTGTGGTATTCTTGGACTTTTTTCAGGAAAAATTTGTTAAATTCGTATACAAGATCGTTCAAGTGCTGCACGATTATTGTTTCCCATTCTGACATTTCACGTGTATAGGAATTCTTTCTGTAGAGTTGAGATGATCGCCTATCTGCTAAAATAACTGACTTAATGGTACCAAGGAGAACTTACCTCCGTGTGCCTGATCTTCTAAAGAACATACTTATGTTAGTGTCTGGATAAATCTTCTCACATATGAGCTCCAAAGTTCTGATTCAAATCTGATTACTTGGTATTGCATGATCCCTGAGTCCGATAAAATCTTTCTGGTGTTATTAAGCACATCTGTTCTGCGCCGTAAGCACATAAGCATATTTTTCTGTATGGTTCGCGTTTGAATTACCTACCCAGAGGAGGCAAATATAGCAGTCCAGGCCAGAATATCACGTAAAGATTCTGTTGGTAAGTGTCAGGGAAGTTTATGACTATTTACATTTCATTATCCAATAACTATCTTTGTAGTAATTTTGAATGCGTTTCTTAATTCTAGAATTTCTCGTAGTGCTGTTCAAATGCGTAAGCAAAATAACTGATGTCATCCTAAAAATATTTGCCTGTACGATATATGTGACCTACTGATCCTGTTTACTGCATCCATGCATTAATGGCATAGCACTTGGGTCCAAAGCAATATCTGATTCTGACACTTATTCTGATTCACTGTAGTACCGCGATATCTGAGTTGTCTTGTGACTCAATTTATCTTCCTGATTGGCATTATGATCGTATTGAGACTCAGTTCTTGATCCTACTCGTTCCTGTTCTGTTATCTGCTTCTAGATTCTGCCTATTCGATCTTGTTCGAGTTTCTGTGACGTTGTGCGATCACTGATTGTTTTATAGTTGATTTCTGAAGTCTTTTTATTGAAGCTGTGTTTGTCGCTTGAATGAAACTTGTTGATGGCTCACGGCTTGCTATATCTATAGGTGTATTCAGGGCTTCTGGGAACGGAAGGAAGGTCCAGTTACTAGATTCAGGTTGATCACGTGTTCTAGTCGGAGTCTCTCTCTCCCATAATACATATATCCTTGACTTTCCTTGTGACCTCACGCAACATTTGCGCCTCTTCCTGCTGGCCGATGGCTGTCTGCTCGTGTCTGAAGACATGGATGAGGCGCCATCGGGTCCTCTGAGTAGTAGCGCTA
>NW_021319178.1:9485635-9500937 GCF_001605985.2 Dendrobium catenatum | reverse complement strand
TTGTAGATGATTGTTTTGAGGAAAAGAAAGAAAAATATAGATGTTTTGTTCCGCTGCATTTGATGTTTCATAGTAGCTCTGTGCGTCTGTTTTTGAGTTGAAATATTTGGAAGAATCAGTTCCGAAACAAATTCCAAAGCCAGATCCTGGTCTGTTTGTTTGGCTGGTCGCGGCCCGGTGCGGGCGGGATCCGTCCCGGTCGAGTTGGGTCGTGACCAAAAGCGTGTGGGAGCTCTCTGTTTCGCGAACTGGAGCCGTGCGGGTAGGAAAAATTCAGGAGGAGCTGCTGTCGTGCGGGTTTAAGGAGAAAAAACATTCATTTTAAGTGGGTGGGTCCATTCCCATGAGGCGTACGCCTCACTAAGAATTGCGCAATTGCGCCTCTGAGGCGCGCCTCAGTCCATGTGAGGCGTACGCCTCTGCCAGGGATGGAATTGCGTATGCTTCGAGGCGGTTTTTGGACGAATTGCGCAGAGGCGCGCCTCTTATTGCGCAATTTTAAACAGAGCTAAAGAGGAGTATAGTTTGCCACCCTCAGACAGATGGGTAGACGGAGGTGGTAAATAGCAGGCTGGAGATACACCTACAATGCTTTGTGTCGGAGACACATAGGCTTTGGACCCAGTGACTAGCATGGGCAGAAATTTGGTACAATACTTTGTATCATTTCGCTTCCTATTTGACCCCATTCAAAGTGTTGTATGAACAAGACCTACCTTATTTGATGCATTTTGGGTAGAATAACACTCCAGTTTCTTCAGTAGAAGAATACTTGGAGGAGAGGGACAAAGAGTTGAAAAAATTGAGAAGGCATATGTTGAGGTCTCAACAAATTATGAGGAAATGGGCTGATGGGCATAAGAAAGCATCCAGTTTGAAGTTTGTGAAAAAGTGTTTCTGAAGCTTCGACCTTACAGACAGAGAACGGTAGCTAACAGGAGGAACGCGAAACTGGCTCTGATATATTTTGACCCTTATGAGATGTTAGAGAATATCGGGACAGTAGTTTATCATTTGAGGTTATATCCGATCGCTACCATACATATAGTATTCCATGTATCACAGTTGAGGAGAGCTATTGGGGATCACACAGCTAGTTCCGAATTGCCGGCCATGCTAACTGAAGATTTGGAAGTGCTATTGTAACCACTAGAGCTACAAGGGGTACTCCAAGGAGAGGGAGGGATCAAAGTGTTAATCAAATGAACATTCCTGATTATGACGCTACATGAGAGTCGTATGAGAGGATGCAACATAAATTCCCATATTTTCACCTTGAGGACAAGGTGATTCTTTGGGAGTGGGATATTAATAGACCGGTCCAGGAGGGACCGGTCTAGCCATCCCAACACAGGGGCCGGCTCATTACTTACAGCAGGCAGAAGCTTGCTGTTCCGCCCAAGATGGATTCCTTCCCCCTTGGGTTGGGGTCCACAGCCTAAGTAGAGAGAGGAGGGGGTGTTTAGGAGTGAAATTTTGAATTAGGATGGCTGTTTAGTCTTTTGGGGAGATTATTTTGTATGCTTAAGATTATCTGGAGATTGTGTTGATTTCAGTTAGTGCTTGGCGTTCTTGGGCTCTATCAGCATCTAGAGATTAGGGAGAGATAGATCCTCCTCTCAAATTGAGGATCAATTGTATCTTGTGGTTTTTCTTCTCTGCTTCATCACTTGCAAGAGTTTTTTTTTTTCATTATCTCTCTTAAATTCATCTTGAAGATTGTTTTTGAGGTGTTGAAATTCAATTTCAGCCAAAAAAATTGAATTTTGCTGTGTTTCCTATTAGTAGCATTCCTGAATCAGATGAACAAGGAATTTGTATTTTTTTCTAATTTATTTTGCGTACGCAACTCACTTGGTCTGTTGATTTGAAACTTTGGCTACCAACTAAGAAGTCCTGGATTTGAGTCTTTTGTGTATGTGTGTATGAATTTATCTTAATTGATTTACATGTCCCCTAAAAAAAAGCGTGATAGTTTTCCTGTTATATTTGCTTATTGTTAATTAAGGGAACATTTAACTTACACGGCTTGCGTTTCACAAGCTGGGTTTTTTGGCATGTGTAAGATATACATGATATAGGAAAAATAAAGGTACTCGCTCAACCCCACTTATGAAGGAGAAATTATCAGGTATTGATTACGTATGTAACTCTGTGTAAAAAAAGTTGAGTAAACAATTATATGCTCCCTGTCTACTTAGCACTCCATATGATTGGAGTACAAAGCAGTACATATCAAGTATATAGTGAGTTTGTATTCACAGATTTACTTAGGCTGTGTTTGGGACGGCTTTTTTATTGTTTCGTGAAGCAGCTTTTTAGTATAAAAAATTAAAAAATTTATACTAAAAAACTGCTTGAAGAAGCAATAAAAAAGTCGTTCTAAACGAAGCCTTAGAGTTACTTTATGTAGTCTGCACCTATTAATTTCTCCTTATGCAATCCATCCTTGCATCTCAGGCTCGTTAATTTGCGAGGATGGGACCGTTACTGAAACTCCTGTGGTCATTTTCAGGATCAGCGATCGCTCGTTTTTCATTTTACTAAGTTCAAAAGCTCTTCTTATTTAGTGATTTACCTTATCCAAATTTCACATGCATATTTGCAGGTTTGAACTTTCAGGCAGGCCCAATGATTGATTCCGGTATAACTCTCACAATAGATACTGATTCTTTGATGTCCTCAAACCTTCAGTATTACATACCATTAGTTAATTTGTACTTCTGGACTTCAACAGGATACACTGATTCTTTAATTGATTGCCTTTATTTTGAGAAAAAAAGTCTGTTGTAGGAAGTATGAGGTAAATTGTATTCCAGGCATTTCCTTCAACATCTCTTTTTATTATCTCCGTGAGAATGGTTATTGTATTCTTTTATTGCCCTTTATTGGTTTTGTAGAGCAGCATTAAGCAATAATTAGTCCCTTCTAAAGCTTTATTATGGTTCATGTCCTTGCTTTATAGAATGCTTTGATTGGAGTTGCTCGACTTTACTAAAAAATGGTTTTCAAGAGTATGTTTTGCATTGTTTTTTGAGTAATATTCAAAATCATATCAACTAAAAATATTTTCATAAATGTTTTTTAAACGGATGTCATTTTAAATATTCTTTTAATATAATCATTGTTTTATTTATATTTGTTTATAAAACTATTATTAGGTTGGCTTTATCAAATTACTTGAAAAAAATATTGGATAATAAAAAAATTAGTAACAATAGATTTAAGTGTTTTAGAATAAAATTATGCACCTAGGCGTGTGGCAAAATTTAAAATTCTTATTTTGAGCTGGTTTAGATGAATATGTACAATTAATGTACAAAATAACAGGAAGAATATAAACTGGTAAGTTAATATAATGTTAGAACATTTATGTAAAAAAGGAAGGAGATAAACTTTGTAGATATAGCTTAATAAAGAGTTCGATAAATATAAATATATATTTGGAATGAGGGAATCTATTGCTATCAAGGAAGTGCATGAAGTCGTAACTAATCCTTTGCCGGGCATATCAACAACCAACTCTATAGGTATAGGGTCTCAGAGTTATTTTTTATTTCATTTAAAGAGTCGTACTGCATGAGAGAGGAATTGGAGGATTTTTAACCACACTCAGTTAAACCTGATGGGATGAGTACTATAAATTTCTTAAAATGCCCCATCGAGTGTAAATTCAACTTATTGTGATAAAAACATAAAGTTAAATATGCTGAGACAAGTAATCTTGAATCATTGCGTTTGATTAGTTCATTTATTTGGCCTTTGAAAAATTTTCGACCATTGACTTGGCCTGAAAAAGATAAAAAGTTTGGTGTTTTTCAATCAGCAACATATATTGACTGCGGTTCTATAATGATAGAGTTCAATTTCCCTAACCAAATGACGATCAACACTGCTTTTAAACAATTTCCTCTATAGATAATTTCTCATAAAGTTTTAATAAAAGAATTTTTAAGAAATTGAGATTCCTTGCAAAAGGTTTTGTTCATTTAGAGAGCTGTTATGAGACCAGTATTTTGATATTTAAATTTAGTCTATATTATTTTGCAAGACAATTTTATACGATTTCATAGCCTCTACTGCTGGGAGAAATTATTTTGTATAGATTTCGGACTGAAAAAATCATCCTAATAATAAGTGTATATATTATTTATATATAATACATATAAAATTTAATATATATACACATTATATTTATATACACTAAATGTCCGGACAGTACACAGCTCACATTGTTTTGTTGGTTGAGAGCTTAGGCTTCCAACTAAGAGGTCTTGGATTCGAGTCTTTGTGTTTGCGTTGTGTGTGAGTTTGCCTTAAATGGCCTAAATGTCCCAAAAAAATTGAAAATCACCTTAGAGAATTTATGAAATCCTAATTAAATGAAACCCTAAATTCTACCAAACAGCCCCTAAGTGTCCGGACAGCTGGCTGCGGGTAAGATGATCCTTCAGCTGTTAATGGCGTTGTGGCCTTATGGGCTGGTAAGCTCCCTTGACCTCCTGCCGATTTGATCGACACTTCTACTGAGAGAGAGAGAGAGAGAGAGAGAGAGAAAATGGCGGACCGATTCTTCCCGAACGATATGCCCGACTTCGTCCAGGAGACGGAGATCACTGCTAGCGATTCCACCCTTCACAAGCTCCTCTCGCTTCCCTACCCGAAAGCCGCCGAGAGACTACTGCGTGCCGGTCTTGATCTCAGCGAAACGGTTACCTTTCTCTTGCTTTCTGTGGGGCACTTTTACAGATATCTTATGGGCAAAACCCAGCTATTGGATCCCATGCCTTCTTCATTTTTTTCTTCCAGGTGGTTAAGGAGACCGGTATTCGTTACGCAAGTCACGCGAAGGACCCTACTCTGTATACCGGCGCGCTCGGAACGGCGTTCCTGCTGTTGAAGAAGTATCGGGTGACTAACAGTCGCAGTGATCTCGATCTCTGCCGTGATATCGTTAAGGCTTGTGACTCTGCTTCCCGTGGTTCGCGGTAACCTGCGTTATTCCTTTTGATTTATTCGAGTTATTGCGCTTTGTTTGATGATAGTGGTTTTGGGGCAGGCATGTGACTTTTATATGTGGGAGGGCAGGCGTTTGTGCGCTAGGGGCGGTGGTCGCCAAGCAATTAGGGGATAGAAAGCTGCTGGACTATTATTTAAGGTCATTTAAAGAGGTATTCTGCTTACATTGTTTGTAGTTTGAGAGAGTTCTGAGTTCTTTGTCCTTGTTTGTATTGTGTTTTGAGATGCTACTTCAGTGGATTGCTTGACACTACATATAGTGAAAAATCTGTTGTATTTTTACGGGAAATTTACCTGTTGGAATGCCATATGCATATGGTTCTTGCGTTTTGCATGAAAACTGTGCTTTATCTCGGGCAACTCCTTGCATTTGTCGCGCATCGACTTCCTTCACCTGCAGGGAGCTTATGCATTTTTTTTTTTTTTTGGACATTTAGGCCATTTAAGGCAAACTCACACACACAACGCATACACATGAACTCGAACCTTGGACCTCTTAGTTGGAAGCCTAAGCTCTCAACCAATAGGCCAAGGAGAGTTGTGTGGAGCTTATGCATTTGCTAGATACTTAATTGATGTTAACTGTGAAGGCGTCTTTGTAATCATTGGATGTCCATTGCCATTACTTGTGGGTGGATTAATGAGCTTGCTCGTAAACTAGCTTTAGGTACAAGCGAACCATGTTCCCTACAACTTCTTACATGTCTTGTCGACTGATAGCCACCTTCCCTGCATTTCAGTCGTCATTGCTTGTAGGAAAAATGCCGTATTTGTCTGCAAGTTAGTTGAAATTGATTGTAGATCTTTAATTCTCAACTGCGAGTGGGTTATTGCATTAAAATTTCTTTGCTCGTACTTTCACTACAATCTCCTTGGATATACCCATAGGAAAATCGCTACACTTGCACCATGTCTATTGTTGTTATTCGTTGGCGACTCATGTATTGGTTTGCAAGTTAACAAAGATAATTGTGGATAGGGTGTATTCATTCCACATACACTTTTCTTTTAGCAAGCTAGTGTATTCATCAAGAGTCTTTTTGTCGGTGCCCTTCAAGTTCTTTTCACAAGCCTACGAGTTAATTGTTATGAACATTAGAAGTTCTATGTTGCTTGCGTGTGAAATGAAGGAATTTTTCTAGTTTAGCACAAGTCCTTTTAGTTACTCATTGATGTTCATTTGGATGACTTGAACCACATTTTAGGATTTATTTCCTTAATTTGTGATGTAGTGGATCGTCGGAAGACTCGACCTGCAAGAAGGATTTCGATTTCCCAATCCAGGGAAGAAGAAGAAAGGCAAGCTCAAAGGCTTCAAGAGTGTAATATCATTCAATGAGCTCAAAACCTTACATTAGCCACTATTTATAGTGCAAAATAGAACTATCTAGACCAAGGAATGGTAGGCTAGTCCTTAAGCTTACTATTAGCTAAGATGTTCCTACATCATTCTCCCCTTGTGTCAAAAGAGCTCGACTCTGCCGAGACGCATTATTGGAAGGGAGGTAGTTGCAGAAAATTAGATTCCTGGATCGAAAATTTTGTTCTCTATATTTCTCTCCTCTGGAGTGGTCTTTTGGAAGTCCACAAAACTTTTCAATAATATCATGTTGTAAGAAGCAAGATCATCAATTCCTTCAAGGAAATCTGGGAGGGCAGATGCAAGGGGATTAATGCATTGCTGAAAGAGGTTCCGAGTAACATCTGTGTAGCTCTCCGGAGTATAAGTCGGCAAAGCTTTCTCCCATCCTGCAGGAAGTGCTCCAGAAATGATGGCTTTCAGCTCTGCTGTGTACTTCTTCTCATATTCAACAAATTTTGCATTCCACTCTGCTTCAGGGACATGCTGGCTCCAATGGCTTTTCACATCAAAGTTTTTGGATACACAAATCCACAATTTAGGATCAAATTCCTCTGTCATTTCATCTTCATACGCATCTTGCAATAGATTTGCTTTTTCCTTACCATCTTGCTCCACTATAGCTAGAAGAGAAATCTTCCTACACAAATTAGTTCCAGGACGCTCATTTGATGGCTTTCTTAACCACTGCCTCGCCAACTTATGAGAATGGCATGAAAACTTTGCAGATAAAACCAATGACACCTTCTCCCTTAACAATCTGCTACCTGTCTTCATTCCATCTACAATTTCTTTAACTTCAAATGCTCGAATCACAACAACCAACGTCACTAAATTGAGCTCAATGCCAGAAGTTCTTATCTCGTGGAACAGTCTAAAGGAGCCTAAGACGTCTCCATTCTGAATATAACCAATGATCATATTGATCCAAGAGACCACATCTCTTTCACGCAATTCATCAAACATCTTACGAGCATAGACAATATCTTTACACCTAACATGCAAACCAATCAAGGAGTTGCATAAATATCCATCATCCTGATTGACTTCGAAGTTAGTCAAAACAATATCAATGCTATGAAGCTTGATTTTTGATATATCGCCATTGAAGTTCCTAAACTTGAATTGTACTTCCTTCTTGTGAGCCATCTGGACTAAGGTTTCAAAAAACCCAGCTGCTAGCTTGTTAGTATTTTCATGCAACAAAGTTTCAGATACTTCCTTTCTTGTATCATTCAAAGCTCGTAAGAGTGTCGCAATGTTCTGCAACTTCTTTGGATCTAGCACTCTATCTTCTTGCTTCCATGAAGGAAGGATCACCCTCCTGCTCTGTTCTTTTGGAAGAGGAGCAGTCGAATTGTTCACAAACAAAGCTTCAATCATCTGGAATGAACTAGATTTCGGCTTGACCAAAACCATGGCCTGATTAAAGCTTTCCTTGACTTGATCCCAATGCAAAGGCTTTAGCATAAGTTTTTCCTCACTATCTACATCGGCTTCTTCCTCATCAACGGGCCTTGAAGACAAACTCCCACCGTCACTAAGAAACCGAAGCATAATTGAATGCTCATTCAATTCGTTAATTACTCTACTAAACTGAGGATGAGTGTTAGGCGAAATTTCTTGTTTGACGCAGAAACCGAAACTGACGGTGTCGGAATCGACAGTGATGCGGTGAACCTGTGTTGAGTAGATACTCACCTGGGCGGGAATGACATGAACGTCTGAAGAAACTTCGGCCTCAACCGTCGCTGCTGCCGGCATCGACGAATGGAGTAGGCCGGCTGTCGGACCGGCGAGCGCAAGCTCGCCTGCGGAGTCCCCAGGCACGGGTTCGTGCTCGTCGCCAGAATTATGTGGAGGGTGAGATTGCTGGGTAAGCTCTAGGGTTGCATTTTGCTGGAGCATTGAAAATGCAGGCGAATCATGAGGCGGAAGCTGAGTTGAGCTCGCTGGCGGTGTGCGAAGATTCATGTCCGCGGGAGGCGGATGATGCTGGAACGGATACGAATCGCTGAAGACAGACCCGGGGTGGTTGCGAACTGCGCGATCGGGCGAAGGATCTGGCCATCGCATCGGACGATCGAGCGGCGGGTATCTTGGTGGCGGATCACGCCAACGGAGAGGGAGCTGGAGTGGAGGGTAATCCGGCGGTGGATCGCGCCATCGGAGCGGGAGTTCGAGCGGAGCGTAATCATCAACGACCGTGGGAGTATGACAGGACGGATG
Organism: Dendrobium catenatum; assembly: GCF_001605985.2. Lineage (NCBI taxonomy): Eukaryota > Viridiplantae > Streptophyta > Magnoliopsida > Asparagales > Orchidaceae > Dendrobium > Dendrobium catenatum. Next base: position 9,492,329 of record NW_021319178.1, on the reverse strand, counting down.
GCGTTTGCGTGAAGCGGAGGAGGGGATCGAAGAAGAAGAATGCCTCGGTATGGTTGCCGAAGACATCCTCATCCTCCTTATTGACCGAAGGGTTTCGCAAATCCGATCAAGGTTTATATCTAACCATGATACGAAGCGACTTCTTCGATGAGCTTGATAGAAAGGCGATACCGGCTAGAGCATCAGTCGGCAGCTCCACCAAACCTTCTAACGTCGTCGTCGTACGACCAGCTAATCTCTGGTTTTGCGGCTTCGAATGTCGTACGACAGCCGCCTTCTTACTGCAGTCCATACGTATCTGTCGCAAAGCTCCAGCTCTTGATATCCCACCTTCGATGTATGGTCATCGTTCGAGAAACTCGAACCATGCAAGACTAGGATTTCGATTTCCCAATCCAGGAAGAAGAAGAAAGGCAAGCTCAGGCTTCAAAGAGTTTATATCATCAATGAGACCTCAAACCTTACATAGACACACTATTTTATGTGCAAATAGAACTTCTAAGCCAAGGAATGGTAGGCCTAGTCCTATAAGCTTACTATTCAGCTAAGCTGTTCTACATCAAGAAGACCCATTAAATACAGATAAAAAAGAAGAGCGGGAGACACGAGATTACTAAAACAAGACAACGATGTGATCTTTTTGAATTCCAAAACCGAATACAATTATGGAGAAGGGAAACTCTCAATAGTTAGTAATATGGAATCCACAATCACATGAGAAAACATTAAATATTAGAGAAGTGAGTCACCACTAAAAGTACAAAAGAGTCCAAGTCGGCATGCGAGCCGGTTCAAGTTTTAACTTGTTAACCGAGCTCACATGGTCGACATTCTAGTTCGTAGCTCAGATGTTTTGAGCTGTTTGATTTTCGAGCTCCGGTTTGATCCAAATGATACTTGGCTCGGATTACTCGTTCAGACAGCTTAAATGCTGAAATGGGTATACTTAAACAAGTGCAACAGGCTAAATCTAGACGAATGCATCTGAGGCTCTGAGCAATAAAGTTGCATAAGAAGTCTTGCGTATACTACAAAAAGTTTAATTGACAGAACCCCGTGCTTGAACGAAAGGGGATATGCCCTTTCTACCATACAAACCTGCATCCACCGAATGGGTGTTCTGCACGTTTGTAATTGCAGAATCCAGCCGACATCGATGAAACTGTTTTTAGGTGCCGACACGCCTGGGTTTGTGCTCGGGAAATTGACTCGTACGTAGTCAAGCTCGGATTAGCCCTGACCTGATTGAGCGCGCTTACGTCATCTCAATTCCAGCTGCACCCTTACATCCTCAATCCACTAATTTGGTCTGACCAAGAGAAACTAGTGGACCTCCACAGCCTAAAAGAAATGAACCTTCATCTATTTGTCAATAGATCGAGCCTGATTAATTCCATTGGCTCTGGCTTGAATGCATATAATGAAAGATTATAGAATCCATTTTTTATTACATCCAATTGCGCTACCCAATAATACTTGTAATATATAAAAACAAAGTGTGTGCGAACGCAAAGTCATATTAGTACTGGAGTCTCCCACTGGTAGATATATTTTGATAATTCCTCTAATCAAATTACATGAATAGAATTAATATAAATCACATATAATTAGATAATTTATATCTACATCTAAAATATATTCAACATTAACTTTTTCAAAGTGAGATACACCTGTTTAACCCCACCCGGCTTAGGGTTGTGGGCGTGCTAGTTGGTGACCCTCCTCCCATCGCATCCCCTTTGTCCATATGCGACATGCGACTCCTTAAGTGGAGAGAAAAGAACTGTGGGTCCTGCACCTGTGGAGTTGGTGGCTAGGTAAGAGCCTCCCAGGATATTAGTTTACACTTCGCCAAACACTCTTTCCGAGAGTGGCAGCGAGAGGGTCACACCAACGTGAAATGTGTCGCTCTTGGGTGTCTCTACGTTTAGATGCCCGATCTGACTAATGGAAAAAAGCACCATCATGCTCGCTGTGAACTCTGAGTGTTGATGATATGTTTTACTAGAGTTATAGTGGGTCTACGATCGGGGAAAATAGCTCAGATATCAAGCTTATATGGAATCGATTGCCGCGTTACACGAAACTTGTAGACAAAATAGAGAACGTGCTCTGATATTGCTTCGCGCTTGTATAAGTTTATAGATAATTCCGACTTTTTTATCTGACCAAATACCATTAAGGAAATGATAAATTTTCCTAATCTTATCTGCAATTGGAACTACTCCAATCTTTTACCCGATACAATTATTTCGCATCCCGGTAGGACTTTGTTCCTAGAGTAGTATTAAAAGAACATGTGATCGTGAGCTTGCCGTCATCTCCTAGCCAATATACGCGACAGTGGGTTATGCAGAGTATATGGCATAGTAAATATTATAGCATATCTATAAAGGGGTCGGGGTGCAAGTACCGAAACTAATATTAATATAAATATGAAGAACTTTGAAGAACTATTAGATATTGAATATGGTAGGATACTTAGAAATGTAAATCGCGGCATACACCAACCTTAGGGATAAGGCTCCCTATACAGATTTCATTGCTGTTCATTCTGAAAAGATTATAGGATCATTAAATAAATATTCTAAAAGCGCTCCCTTGTAATATCACGCCTGATTGCTTGCGTACTAATGAACCGCTCGTGCTGAGGCATACTTGCCCAGCAGAGGGTATGCGAAAGCACATTTCCTTCAAACTTACGTAAATAATAAAGAGTCTCTAGATGAAAAAAGTTATACTTAATTTTTAAATAATTTTTAATATTAGTTATATTTCAGTGATGTAATTCTGTTATTTTGGAATAAATGAACAGGCTTAATGCGCATACTCTATCTTTACTGGCGGTCCGTTATCATCAGTCGTGCAAGAGGGAAGATCGACTGATAGCAGTTCGGATTAGTACCCAATACCGGTGAACTCAGATATGAAGAACTCGTTTAGAGTGTTGTGCTAACAGAGGACTATGGGACACAAAGAAGATTAAGTCGTGAGATCCGGCACAGCGCTTAGAAACTTCGTAGCGGAATACGGTACGAATTTAAACCGTCCTTTAAATTGGATTATTTTCGTAGTTAAGGCCTAGGTTATACCTCTACAAAATTTACAAGGCTTTTAAAAATTGGTAAGGAGCGGGTAGTCATGACCGAGTTGAACCACGAATCGGCTGCCACTAGGCACAAAAACTCATATCAATCAGTAATTAGTTGTACCAAACGGTATATGGGAAAGTGGAAAGCAAACTGTCTCGACGCACTCAGTAGGTCGCTCAACTGTCGAATCGCTAATACTGGGAACGAAACTCCGGGCAGCCCGCCAGATATCAAGTGTCCGCGATTATGCATATTTTATGCTTTCGATAACTCTAGTATAAGATACACTTGATTCTATATATACTCTCACATACAGTTAGACGTACGTGATCGATGCCCGCATGTAGGTAAATTACATACTGTGCGACGGGGCACCTTGAGTCGTCAACACTTTTCTGCTAGGATGTGCTCTAGCATAACTTAGGAAGATAACGTACTTTGAACGAAATAAGTGATCGACTGCATGGGGTAGCCTTAGGACATACCAGATGAGCGCAGTCCTGCGCAGATTATGAGGAGTTCATCTCGTACCACAACCGTCGACGATCAGGGTCGGAAGTCAGGAGAACGAGAGCAATGATTGTTGCAGACAGCGAGGACTCACCTTATTGGCTCAGTTGCCTGATACCTTACATCTTCGAACGGGCGGACGACGATACCCCTTGGTGGCGCTCGGCTACGTGGTACTACGCCGATGGTAAGACTGAAGGATGCGCGACGGTCCTGATAACTCCAGAAGAGGCTCACAGCTACTCACACACCAACCATCGCCTAATTCCCAATATGCATGAGCAAATTATATTCTACTTAATATTTTTATTTTATTGACTCTTATTAAAAGAAACACACAGATACTATACGGGGTCACTTTGAAATTTGCAAAGCCTTATGAAAGTAAGGTGCATAGTGATCGGCGCTACGATCAGACTCGACCCATACACATACTAAGGACACAACACCAGAAAATGAGTGCCCGACACAAAGGACGACAAAAAATTCTCAGGCCAATAGGATTAATTATAAGATTTAAAAAGATCACACTAAATAGCCCTCTCACACACACTACACTAATATTTCTCTCTCTCTCACTACCATCCTAATCGCAAGCATTTCCTTCTAGGACGAGGGTGCGGAAACTAGCATAGATTTTTTAGGGGGTAAACATATAAGTTAACTGTTCGCATATATATCGGAGGGTCTTTAGGAGGGCGCGCCCTCTGTGCGGGCTCGCACTGCCCGGTCAAGTCGCAGGGGTAAGTGGGCAGCGCCTCTGCGGGGTTTTTTCGGGGCACGCCCCGGAATACAATTTGGATTTACCTATTTCTCTTTTTATTTGGTTGATACATTCCTAAACATAATTTTCACACAATATATTTAGTATATATTTGGGGTAATTGCCTAAAAACTAGTATTGTTATATTCTTTAGGGGGGCAATTATGCTTAAAGCCCCTTATAGATAGAGACTAAAATAATCTTAATACAGTTAATAAAAAAATTGAGCGGGGGCATTGCCCCCCTAGCCTTGGATGGTTCGCCCTTGCCTTCTAGCCTATTTAGGGCAAATAACTTCAGCCGTGCTGCTGATTATTTCACACCTCTAGACTTAAATAACAAATTATAGCTTAACTTCATATTCTCATTTTCTTATTCTCATCGTTTTCGTGTCGATGATTAAGAGAGTAATAAGTGGAGTCTAGCTCTAATCATATTCACTGGAGCTTGGCCCATCGCCAAGTCGTAGCCGTTTGAACTTATGAGCTTGAAGTCTCTGACTCCACACATAGAAAGGATGCGGGTGTATATCAGTTTTTGCCTCTGCCGTCGTCCGGTAAAAGTCAACCGACAGAATCGTCCGGCAAAAGACGATCGGTACACCTGGTATGTAGCAAGAACACTACATACACGTTTGGCCTTCGTCATGGACATCCATATCCTGGTAGACACACACCACGAAATCAGGATCGTCGTGGACGAAACATAAAGTCAGAACACAACACCAAGGAACCCGTTTCGCCGGGGACGATATTGATTTTCGGTTTCTGAACGAAAATCTCTTCATGGCATCTCCGTAACGAAGTCGGATCGTCCAGCGACGACAGTCGATATACTATAGAAATGAGATATTTTGAAGAGAGCGAAAAGTTGAGGAGAGAGGAGAACTGAAGGGAAAATGGGAAAAGTGGATTTTGGGCGACGGCCGAGCTGTTTTTCGACAATTCAAGGTCTCAGTGTTATAGAACGGATAAATAGTTGTAACAGTATGATTCGGAGGTCTGGAAGTGGACTCGCGGGCAGCGCGTATGGTGACACGGGTCCTACCGTCGCTTGCTATCGTCCTACATTCAAAACATGGCGGTCTAAGACGGGAGTAGGAGGAAAGGATAGAGGGAGGTATATGGCTATCACAGAACGGGATTTGCCGGGGAAACACGTGGGATGCGTTGGTACTACGGTTAAGAGAAAGGTAGTAACGTTCCGCAGGGCTAAAGTCGCCCAAAGTCCGACTTTTTTCGGAATGTTTTCAGAACCGGTGGACTGCGAGCTTGTGAGTTACGCAGGATAAAATACCAACCGTTAACGTCAAGAGATCACGGTGCGGCCCAGGCACCTCTTGAAGATATCTTAAATTTCAATAAACAGGGTAGACTGTTATATCGATGTGACGCTCGCAATCCGAGCGATGTGCGGAGTAAGGGCCTTCGCATGACGAGCGGACCAAGGTTCTAACATATGATCAATCACTCGTGTGATCGAACGAGATTTGTCGGTCCGTAAATTTCGCTGGTTTTAGTTTTCCTTCTAACATATCTTTGTAGGGTACTTTTGGTCATTTTTTGAAAGTGCCGGTGTTCGGGCAATTTTGGGTCTTTTTTAACTTTTGTCCGGGTCTAGTTTTTGTTCGACTGTGTATATTAAGTCGAACTGTTTATTCTCTGTGAACTTGAAAATTATCTGTGCAGTACGAAATAAATGTTTAAATGTGTGATATCTTATTCGTGCGAAATTTGGGTGAAATTTGATTTTCAGGAAACATTGTGTAAATTCTGTATACTGCCGTGTGCTGCCCGATTTTTTGAGTATTTCTGTTTTGTCCGGAAATCTTGCTGAATGATATGCTATCGTGTATTGCTAATATAAAGGGATTTTAAGGGGCCTGGTCTAATTGAGATCAGTTAGTGTCTGGGATATTCTGAAAATGAGCTCAATTGAAATCTGATATCTGTTCTGTTCCAGGTCCGGAGGAACAATATGTTTTAGGTGCTATATGCCTATAATATGTATTCTGTGCTATAACCAAAAACTGATCTGATCTGTTTGGTGCAAAAAAGTAGCACAAAGGGAGGCATAAGGGGCTGAATCCTATGAAGATTAGATCAGTGTCACGATTGGAATTTAAGCTATAATTAAATATCGATATCTGCTTATGATTCTGATAAATAGATTTGTTCTGTTCCGATCATACTCTGTACGATTCTGATCTCTGTTGATCTGATGTGTCTGCATTGTTACTGTTTCTGATTTGATACCTTCGTTTCCATACAGTTTTGTTGAATTGATATCTTATGTCCGACTATCTGTTTCGATCTGTAGCGGATTTGTC
>NW_021319178.1:9465874-9485535 GCF_001605985.2 Dendrobium catenatum | reverse complement strand
GGAGAGAGATTGAATTTCCTGATATTGCACATCATAGCTCAGAGCAGTCACGTATAAGATTATTAAGTGATTTATCTTATGGATTGATTACAAAATAGTATTTTATGATTTAACCTTCCTAGATACTTATTTTGAATTTAGAGAGTTATATGAATTTCTAATTAAATTGAAAACTAAGTGCACCAACAGGTCCTAAGTTTCGGAAGCGCTGGCTGCGGGTACGAGATGTCTTCATTGTTAAGGGTATGTGGCTTTATGGGTGGATAAACTGCCTTGACTTCCCTGCGATTTGATGAGCTGATTACTTGAAGGAGAGAGATAGAGAGAGAGTGAAATGGGAACGGGATTCTTAGCTCATGAACGATATGCCGAGTTGAATCAGGCGACGGAGATCACTGTCTAGGATTCCACCCTTCACAACTCTTTTTGGTCCTACTTCGAAAAGCGCGAGAGACATCAGCGTGCGCGAGTCTTGGAATTCAGCGAACGGTGGTACTTTTCTCTGCTTTCTGTGGGGCAGTTTTACGATTATCTTGAGGGCAAACCAGCTATTGGGATATCCATGGCTTCTTCATTTGTTTTTTTCCAGGTGGTTAAGGAAAGATATTCTGTTACGGCAAGTCATGCGAAGGACGTCTAGTTGTTATACGGCGCGCGTCAGAACGGCGTTCTGCTGTTGAAGAGAAGGTTATCGGGTGATAACATCGCAGTGATTCTGTTCTGCCGTGATATACGTTAAGCGTTGTGACTCTGCTTTCCGCTGTTCGCGGTAACACTGCGATATTCCTTTTGATTTTATTCGAGTTATCGCGCTTTGTTTGATGATAGTGGTTTTTGCTGGCAGCACATGTGATTTTTATATGTGGGAGGGCAGGAGTTTGTGCGCTATAGGGTCGGTGATTGCCAAGAATTAGGGGATAGGAAGCTTGCTGAACTATTATTTAAAGGTCATTTAAAAAGAGGTAATTCTACTTTACATTGTTATGTAGTTTAGAGATTTCTGAGTTTCTTTGGTGCCTGTGTTTGTATTGTGTTTTGGAGCTGCGTTAATACTAGTTTCAGTGGAGTTGCTTGACACTACTAATAGTGAAAAAATTTCTGTTGTATTTTGTTCGGGGAAATTTACACTGTTAAGCATAACTGCTATATGTTCTTTGTGGTTTAATATTTAATAGTGAGTTTCAATATATTGATCCGGTCCAAGGCTGAATAGACACTGGTAATGGAGATTTTTTTTGTTATTATGCAGCAGAGCTGAAGCTATTTTGCTAGTCCTTGGCTCAAATTCTCTTGATTATGGGGCGTTGCACAGGTGGGAAGGCATGTGTTTAATTAGCGATATATATGTGCAATGAAGCCTTAACAGCCTTTGAATATGACTACAAAACCTATCTGAGCAGATGATGATTAGGTTTTTTTATATAGGTGTTGGGGGAATGATACTTTTTATGTAGGTGTTGCATTTGGCCTGGTGTCAGACTCGGTGTCGTGGAGATTATTTGGTCAAGTCTATAATGAGCGAAACCCTCAATTTTGTGTTGCTTGATTAGACAATGTGTTCAGGAAAATGGCAACTAAAGTTTAGCCAAGGAGCTGAAGTTATGTGCCAGCTGGTGCGATGGGCCACCGGTACATTGTGATATAGTCTGGAGAGGCTTACTTGTCTATATAGTTTTAGGTCTTTATTCTTTTTTGTCAATCCATGAATGATAGATCATAAGATCGAACTTCAAGTTGAAAAAAATTGGTGCTGATATAGTGTCACTAAGTTCTCAGGGTTGGAGATAGCGACTCGAACTGTATAATCTTATCTTTTCTTCATCATATATAATCTCATAAAAGCATTCTTGATGTTGTTGTTCTTTTGTTTTCTTGTTACCTCATGATTTCTAATTTTGGTGGAAATTGTTAGAATGTAGGCAAGGATTTGCACAATGTTTTGGATCACTTCTCCTTCGCAAAACCTTAGCTTCATACAGAAGTTAGTTTTGGTTAGACTAATTAATTACTGTCAAAACTAATAATGCCTCTACATAGATGAAGATAAAAATTATAATACGCTCTACTCGATGTTTCCCTTACATAATGGAGACCCCAACACTTTTCTCTATAAAACTGTAGGCTTCTCTAGAGAATTAATTATCTGCTCATCAAGGGCATTGCAAACAGTAGAATTTATTTGATTATCTACCGCGGCTAACATCATCGCAATATCTTCTCGTTCTTTAACTTTACTATTGCGAAATCTAGGTAGCTTTGCACATTGGAATTTATTGCTTATCATGGCACACCATGCGATTGGCCATAAGCAGAAACAATTCGTTATTTGACGAGTCAAGGCATCAATATTACTATGAATGAGCTGTGAGTCTAGATGATATTCCATAATGTTTTTGTGTATCATCTTAATTATTTATTCGATCATAGAAGATGATCAGTTGTAATTTTCCAAAACGATGAAAATCTGCAATACGACTGCATATATGGACTCTCATTAATACGATTTCCTATGTGCATGCCATCAGAACCGACACATCTCTTTAAGAGAGGTATGCAAGTTGTCGGACACGGACGACGCGTCGGACACGGCATGGACACGTGTCCGACACGATATTGAGAGTGTCGGAATTGTTAAAACATTAAAATTTAAATCGGACTCGGCGGCGACAGTTCGCTGTCCGACTTATTAAATGATAAAATCATCAGTTCTATTTTAGCTTTTCCGCGAACGAGAAGCCTATTTTTTCCATCCAATGAAAGAAATCTCTAGGGCGGGACTGTAATGTGCAGTCGATGCAGGCGGCAAACGGAGCCCAGCCTTCGCTCCGGTTCTGATCATCATTTCTGCTGCAGCCAAGCGCAGAGCTCGTCTTTCCCATTCCTTCGGTTCTTCGTCGTATTTCTGCTGTCATTCGATGGCATAAGTTCGCAATCAAAGGCAACAGAGCACCCTTCCTGCAGCGCAGGAGCCGAGACCTGTAATGGAATTTCGCCAGTTTATCTCTTGATGTGTTGAAAAACCTAAGTCATGGCTGGTACGATAGTTACAATGTGCGTAACCTGCTAGTAAGTGTGTGTAACTTGTTCGTACTGGCTAGGTCTAAAGTGCATTTTATCCTGTACTTACGGCCGGATGTCTACAATGCTCGGTACTGGTAGGTACATGCTTTTTTTTTCACGGAGGTAAAGCTCGGTTGTGAAGTCAGAATGGCTTTCGGTAACTGAGCGGTAATATCTGGTACGTGTAGGTACTTGCGTATGTATATGTCGGTATGCTAGTCTGCTGGTAACAATGCACTGGTTGATATTCTTCGGACGAGTACAGCTGTAACATAACTTGTACTCTATCACAGAATTAAAAAAAAGCAAAACTTCAGAAATTACCTTAAATAAAATTTTTTCCTGGGGGCGCTGCGCCCGGACTCCAAGGGTCGAACCCGCAGGGGGCGCGCCCTTGGACCACTGGAAGAGCATCAGAGATACAAGGATAGACACATTTTATTGCCAATTATGATTAATTAGAGGTAATAGTCCATGATTGGGCTCCTCAGAACTGTGTGGCAAGGCTTTAGTCGATAAATGCCACGGTGTGTCAGGGAACGTGCAGGATTTTGGTGGGAGCAAGCTTATCACCCTATATTTTGGGCCACCATGTGTTGTTGCCCACTTTATCTTGCTCTATAAAAATATTTTGGTGCAGCAAAAGAATATACAGAGGCTAAGTTGAAATCATATATGCTGGAATGTCATTGGATAACAATGATTGCAGATGATGCTGTTCTATTATCAGAATTTTATTATGAACTCTTTCTATAGACGTGTTAATGTGTATGATTTCTCCCACTTGAAAATTCTACTATTGTGAAGACTCGTTTGTCCTGTAGATTAATTATGTTTGAGAGATTCCAACAAATTAAGAAATGCTCTTCCAATGTCTGGTGATTTGTGAGAAGTGGCTATGCTATCTGATGGATTAATGATGTTTTGGGAATGCATGTAGTATTGTTAAATTAATAGTTCTTATGAGTATTTGTGTGGGATAATTATGACTAACATTTTGGCTTTACGTGAATGTCCAGTATTAGATATATGTTTGAGAAGAGGCTGACACAGGATAAACTGCTGTCTAATTTGATTATGAGATGTGGGACTCTAGATTACAAAAGGAAAGAAGTTAATAGTACAGAATGAAGAGAAAGTCAATGATGAAGATCATATTTTTGGAGCATTTGTTCTATACTATGTTTGAAGATAGGGGAGCCAAAAGCAACACAAAACTTTGCTTGTTTGGTCATTCATTTAAATCAGCCAAGTGATATTTTTTTTTAATCTTTTTAAATTAATTTAATGTTGGTAATTTTGACATAATAATTTTAATATGCTTTTTGTATTTGAAGGCTATTCAGAAAGAATGTCTTCAGTAAGACTTGCAAATCGTGTTTCACACATAAAGATTTGAATTTCATATAATGAAAGTATTCCTGAAAAAATATTTGTCCAAAATGAGAGGAGAAGAAAAATTATTATAGAACTTGCAGATTTTAGATATTTAGAGGAATTGGTTGTATCAAGAATTCTTGGTATGTAGATGGAGGATGGATCTCAAAAATGTGATGGTGATTCATTGGAGCTTCGCGAGCCTTATCTAATAACAATAGCAATAACTTCTTGGTCAGTGCTCCTCTTCCCTGTTGTAGAGATGGAGCACATACTCCATTTATCGCTCATGAGGAGAGAATAAATAACTCCACAACGTGCTGAAGACTTGTGATTTAGTGTGCATACAAATCTTCGTCTTCTATCAGGAAACCCCACTTTATAATGACAGGTGATAAGCAAGTATGTGGGATTTTACTGGGATGGGTTCGATTCGTGCCCTTGATATATGGGATTATTGAGGGTTGCAAATCTTTTCTCCAGATGACCAAGTTGGAAGCAATGATATTGATGTGATGATATGAAGGCAAATAACGCGAAATATCTGATATTTTTTCATTCCTCTATTGAGTATTCTGTAGACGTCATGCGTTGTATTAAATGGATTGTTTTGCTTAATATTTTTGTGTTTGTATAGACATTTGTATCTAAAATTCTTTATGTATAACAGGCTAAACCGTATCATGGAATTGATTTATTATTGCTTGACATTTTTACTATAATGTTACCTTAATTTTTATATATTATATTAAAAAATTATTATGCCGTGTCCACGCCGCACCCGTGTCCTATATTTTTAAAAATTGCCGTGTCCTGTGTCCGTGTCGGTGCATCATAGCGCATTACTTATTACTTTTTAGAGCAGGACAATCTCAATTTACGTGTATATTTTTTTTATAATCGAAGTAATGAATATCTTTTAGCTTTTGTTAAACTTCTGTCATTATTGAAGTTAGATCTCTTCTGAACTGTTGATCCATCAACTATTTTTTCATCTTCAACACACTTATGCTTAGCAAATTACATTTTTAGAAAAAAAAAGTTCATATTTCCTTAGTTGATGTGTGTATCTCTATCATTAAACATAGTGTCAGAGAAGGGCTTGCAAGATGGAGGTAAGAAGTATAAGAACAAGTGATTTTCATCATCAAGAATCATATAAATATTCCTCAAATATCAATTAATGGAATCAAATGTGATTTAGTGGATATATTTTTGTAAATGTGAGCCAATTTTAATCTCTACTTTTAATAAAGTTTATTGGAGAAGTCTTATATAAAGATATCAACTTGAACACATGCCTTTCACAATTATTTTATCAAAGACTCATCTGCCAAATATAGTTGAATAGCCGATAAAACTTTTTCGTTCTATCATGGCTTCTTAACCCATGGCCTTAGGCGCAAAACCATATGTGTGTCTTCTAAAGTTCTTATTAGATGAGAACATTGTGCATATTGGTTCTCTAAAGCTCGAAACACTTTCAAACATTGAATTTCTCTATATCAAATTCCATAATCAACATATTCCCCATTGACCTCAATCTAATATCACTTGCTTATAAAAGCACTGTAGTTTTATTTAAAAGCATCAATCACTGAGAAATATGATAAACACTCAAAATAAAATAAAAGATGTCAAGCACCATCCAAAGAGATTGAGATTTATGTGATTTAATTAATCAAGTGTACGCCTATGAGAGAGGAGAGAGATTTTGACCCATCGAACAAAAAGCTACAAATTAAGTCTTAGATAAGCATAGAGAACTCTTAAAGCATTTTCTACCATTGATTGATTCAAATATATCCCTAAAAATTTAGAGCAAACCCTGGAGGGTTGTATTTGGCTCACAACAATAAGTGAACCCCACTTGGTTTGCTTTAGGGTCGATACTTGTGATTCATTTTTCCTAGGTAATCTGTGAGCGTCCCTAGTTGAGCAGTCTATCATGAGCTTGCATGCTTGACGCTTTGGTTTGTGCATGGTGTCACTATGTTATAACGCCTAGGTTGTCCGCTTGCATACCTCACACATTTACTACCATATCTCAAGCCCATTGTTTATCAGTATTACCCTTTTTACAAATTTAAGTTAGTGTGATCCACCTTGAACTTTGATTGACTTATTAATTAATACCTGTCAAATTTTTAGCACTTTTAGCCTTAAACTAATGTGTTAGAGACTACATGAGTAAACCCTAGAGTCATACTATCATCTATCTTACTCTATTCATAGTTTGTTAAAGATGATCCATGATCAAAATTGACCTTGTGAGATGTGAATGCTTTTGTTTGTTTTCTATTTTTGGCGGGGGAGGATAATTGAGGTTTAATTTAAGATCTTTGAAGGAAACTAAATTATTTTCCAATTTATCCTCTTCAATAGAGTAAAATAAAGAAAATATGATAGTTAATTTAAAATTCAAGCGTCACCAGCTAATAACTATTTTGCAAGTAGATATGGGCTCCGAAAATTTGCACCCTGGCCTCTCTGCGGCCCCATTCTCTTTTTTTGGGTCGTCGAGGGGAGTTTTAACGTTTAAGTTACAAGACATATTTTCATAAGACATATTGGGTTTTAAATAAGACATCACCCATAGATTTCGCACTCATTTTGTGAGGACTTAATGATACGAGTTCAAGTTTTGTATAGGCGCAAGTCCCTATAGTTAATTACCCATCCCGATATTGAGAGAGAACTTTCGATTAAGGCTATTCGTCAAACAAATACATAGTATATGGAGTATAGTAGTAGTAGAATTTAGTACTTGAAAATTAAAATTTATGTCACTACACACTTCGAGCGGATTATGGGTGGAAAGATGATAAACCCGATCAAGATCCCATGGTTCCGTCGTCCCAGTTCATCATGGTCTCTAGTCTACTTAGTCAGAGAAGATAGTTGACCAAATCTGTAGAAAGATCCTTGTAGGCTGTCATGGATTGCTTCATCCAAGAGTACCTTGTAGACCTAGGGTGAATGTTTGTCTAAGGGATTAAATTTGAATCTGCCTTAGCTAACAGACGGCTTGTGCCCTTTCGATCATATCCTATTGATTCATCACTCAAAGATTTCTAGTCGTTGGGGAACATACGGGCTCTGACCTTGACCATAATTTAATGGTGCCATTTGGCATCAAAACCTCCCGATTAGAAGGTCTCGATTATAATTGTTTACCTATGGTGTCATTTGGCGGTGGAATCACATGTTAATTGACGTGGCATGTCCTTACTGACAAGAGACAATTTGAAAATGAATCATAGTGATATTCTCAACTAGACATTTGCTCTTTGTGAGTTGAGGTGATTTTCTAACTTGTTCACCCCGATAAAGCATTGCAGAGGGTAGATGGATTTTGCTTTAAGTATTTTGATATTTTTATTTCAATTTTAAATATTTAGGTTTGATGACTTTTGAGTTTTGACTTTTCATAGGAATTTGAGAGGCATTTTAAATGTTTGTGGTCCCCTTCGGTTGAGATTTTTCATCAAAATGGCCATCATCGGGATATTTATGGACACTTTTTCATTTTATTGGTCGAACCGTGTCGACTCTGTCTACTTGCTGACATAGGATCGAGTTTGTTGTCGACTTTAACTTTTATTAGTGAATCGTTTTCGTTATAGACTTTGAAGGCCTAATATGAACATGTAAAATAAATATCCTGGTCAATGCTACGATCATATATTTATTTGACAGTTTGAGTTGTATTGATTCTTATATATTCACATAGAAGGATTAGACTTGATCTTAAGTTCATTTTTTTACCCGCGCTATATCCTCAGATTTCATGTGTGTACGTACATCATGCTCATCGGGGCCCATGCGGGTATCTAATTACATGTATGCATATATGTTGACATTTACATTTGCACACCGCTTAATCGTGCTTGAATGATGTGTTTTACGTTTTGTGATGTGTATACGTATGATGTGAATGCATTAGTGTGCATTTGAATGCATGGGGGTGCTTTTGCAACTTTTGAGTATGATTTATTGTAAAATTATATATAAAAGCATTCAAATGCCTTTTGTTCACTTGTATCGATGTTGCGGATCCGGTGGCGCAATTTAACAGCACATTGAGCTTCATTTGTTGCGCATAGGTAGTGCAGCTTAGCTCATTTTTTCTTCTACGAGCTATCAAATTCTTCAATATTTAGCCTGCAGGAATATATTTTGCCTGCAGATATGCTATGTGATGCATCAGGGGCCTCCTACCTGTCGCTTGCAAGTAAGCTGGTATATGGTGTAATAGCCTAACTCCACAAGTTTATTGCCTCACTTTATCAGTGGCCCCGCAATTTTTACTACCGATTATCTGCTTTTGCTTACAAGTGAATCGTAGCGTTGCAAGCTTTATTTAACACTGCTTCTGGTCTAGCGCTACGTTTTTAGTAATCGACAGCTATTGCATGTAGGTGGACTACATTCAACGCGAATCTTGAAACATTGCT
This sequence comes from Dendrobium catenatum, assembly GCF_001605985.2. Classification (NCBI taxonomy): domain Eukaryota; kingdom Viridiplantae; phylum Streptophyta; class Magnoliopsida; order Asparagales; family Orchidaceae; genus Dendrobium; species Dendrobium catenatum. The sequence continues at coordinate 9,476,641 of NW_021319178.1, read as the reverse complement.
TGTAAGCGGGTCGTAGTGTTATGCTACGAGTCGCTTGTGGCTTCTTGCAAGCGAGCTGTCGTACACTAACTAATCTCCTATAGCGGCTAATAGGTTCTTGCATTTATCACAGCTTTTAGTGCAACTACCCATAAATGTACTGTTATTCTTCAAAGAATCTAACCCAACTTTCCTATCTTAGTGCAACTACCCATACACCAAACCTGCGCACAAGGGGGGGAAAAAAAATCCTTGTCCTCATTTTTCCTATTTCCATGCACAAAACAAAGCCGAAAATTGCATACTACCAGCTTTTCGAATCAACCATGCAACACCCCAAGAACATGAAAGCTTGCTTAGAAATAGGAAAGCAGTTCGATTTCATCCAATTTTTTTCGCAGATCCAATGCGATGCAAGTTGCACCAAATAAACCAATCTTCAGTCAGCATTTTAACATCAGCTGCTTTGAATTATGAAATCCAGAAAACAATCTTCAGTCAGCATTTTAACATCAGTTGCTTTGAATTATGAAATCCAGAAAATACTTGAACACCAATATCGAATCAATACCTTGCGGTTCCATTTATCTAAGCCGTTATTGTTACTCATAATTCCACATTAAGTTTGAAAAATCTGTTATTACTCCTTTTTGCATTCCTGCTTTAAACAGATTACATTACCCATTGGGGTTCCTAATGAGCTTCTGTATGGAAGAGCTGGATACCTGTGGGCTTGTTCTTTCCTTAACAAGCACATTGGAGTGGGAACAATCCCTTCCACCTATACAGTGAGTTGTGCTCTTACTCAACCTCTTACATCTCCCTTTACTTATACATTGAGTAATGAATTTTGCGGTAAACTACTTAGGATTCAATAGTAAAGGAAGTGATTAGAGAAGGAAGGAAGTTATCTAATAAAGGAAGCTGCCCTCTGATGTACGAATGGCATGGCAAGAAATACTGGGGAGCAGCTCATGGTCTAGCAGGAATCATGCATGTTCTGATGGACATGGAACTGAAACCCGAAGAGAGAGAATATGTTAAAGGCACCCTCCTCTACATGATCAAGAATCGTTTTCCAAGCGGCAACTACCCCTCCAGTGAGAACTCTGAGACCGACAGACTTGTTCATTGGTGTCATGGCGCCCCTGGAATCACCCTGACCCTAGTAAAAGCTGCTCAGGTGATTCCTATCTGACAATTCTTCATACTTTTCATCCTTTGTGATGTTCAACAATGGCTACAGGTGTTTGGTGATGAGAGATTTTTCAAAGCAGCTGTGGATGCCGCAGAGGTGGTGTGGAATAGAGGTCTATTGAGGAGAGTTGGGATTTGCCATGGAATTAGTGGAAACGCCTATGTGTTTCTGTCATTGTATAGGTTGACGGGCAATGCTGAGTACCTGTACCGTGCGAAAGCGTTTGCCTGCTTCCTCCTTGACAGAGCTCACCAGCTGGTTTCAACAGGTCAGATGCATGGTGGTGATAATCCCTTGTCATTGTTTGAAGGCCAGGGTGGCATGGCCTATCTCTTTCTCGACATGACCAGCCCCACTGAATCAAGGTTTCCTGCTTATGAGCTTTGAATCTCTCTCGTTGAAGTATAAGATTTCGTTTGGGACAGCTTTCTTACTGCTTCTTAAAGCAATTTTAATTTTTGTACTAAGAAGTTACTTTAAGAAGCAATAAGAAAGCTGTCACAAATGAAGCCTAAATGTAACACTGCATCAAGGTTTGGCTTACTGTTCAGTTAGAGCTGAGCTTTGCGTCTCCTGTGAACTTCTGCTATGGTCTGAATTAAAGCTAAACTAACCCAATGGTAGCTAAATTTCTAAGAATTTAGCTTATTTTGATCTTCTGCAATGAACTGAATTTTTTTTTCTTACTGTTCGTTAATTTACTTGGTTTATTTGGATTGTTATACTGCAATTGTTCCTCGTTGCTCCTTAATTTGTACTATTAGAGTATAACACAGACGCATTACTATGTTTATTGACCATCAATGAGTTAGCATCATTCCAGCTGATAAGCACCACTGCCTTTTGTTCTGTGGAAGAAGTGGTCATATTTGTGGAGACAATGGGAAGGAATATGAATGATGGCAAATTTTGTAATATTTTGGTGAACAAAGTCTTATTATCTTATCCATCCTTACAAAGATGGAATAAAGTTTCTTTAGTTAAGACTTAAAGAGGGTTGCATTTGCTGAATGTGACTTCTTATTGTCATGATTTTTTTTATTGTATTTAAGTGTGGTGCTTATAAAATTCGAAGGAATGTGATTTATCGAGAAAAAAATATTATGAATAAGAAACTAATGCTTTAAAAAACCGGATTAGACCGGATCAGTTGTGCCGGTCTCTATTAATTTGTTAAAACTGTTTTTAAAGTTATAAATTATTGAACAGGCAGTTCAAAGGTTAATTGGCGAATCAGGTGCTAGGGTTTTAAAAACCAGTAATAAATTTTTATTTAAATAAATATTTAATGAATTTAATTAGGCTAAATGTTTTAATTAATGACTAAGTTTAAATTTTTATTAGTTTTATATTAAACAAAATAAAAAATACTTTACAAATAAGCCATGGTCCAAATATATCAATAATATATCAATGTGCTTTTTTTTGATGAAGGAAGTAAATAGGTTATGCAAATATAATATATAAAATTAAAATTTAATAATACAAATAATATTTAATTTTATAATAATTTTTTCCCAATTATATTAATTATCTATATAATTTTTAAAAATTTTTATCAGATATTTTTAATAATTGCAATAATATATAGTGAATTATGATTATATTTATAATATTAAATTGTGTATCTTTTCATATGTATAAATTATATTTTAAATTAATAATAAGTTAGAAATTATTTTATTAAATTTAAAATATAAATTAAATTAATTTTATTTGAATATGAAATATATTGTTTATTAAATATATGATTGTTAAATCTCTAACTTTATTTTTAATATTTGAATATTGATTGTATGATAAGATGAATTTGTGTTTAAGTTTATAAGTTTAGATCATCATTTTTATTTAATTTTAACAATTTATTATTATTTGCATACATCTTTAGACCTCCAATTGAACGATCGACTATGAACCCCATGTATTTGATTGTATTGTCCTACGATCCTGATGCAAGAACTTCTTCTATAATTAATTGTAGCTAGCTTATTGCTGCTTTGTTTCTAGGTTCTATGATCTCCTTTTGGTGATTGAGTAAAATATTTTTCTATTCTTTTTTTTTTTATAATTTTGTCTAATTGGGCCACGCTCGTGCCAATGGTTAGGTTATTCCGAACAGAATAAGTTCTTCCTGGATGCCTAAAAGTTTTATAATATGGGTATATATTTTATTTATTTGTTAATTATTTTTAAGTTACAATTTTTTTTTTTTTGAAAGATATGAAAGTAGTACAAATGAAATCTAAAGTTTAGTTTGTGTACTTTTTTTTTTATTGTTTTATTTCATGTCACAATAGTAATATTTTTATTTGTAATTGAACTTTTGTTGCTTTAAATAACTTTTATATTAAAATTTATTTCATATAATAATTTTAAAAAAATTATTTTCTCTAAGAGTTTTTTTCAAAACAGTAAGAAACTATCACAAATGAAATCTAGCTCCTATAATTATTCATATAAGGTTCTTCATTTTACACTTTATAGTATGTAGTGTTTGCCCAAGCTATCAAATCATTCTTTCATCTGAATAACCAAATGAATATTGGCTTAGATTTCCATGGCAAGTATCTATCTTCTAATATAGTCAACTAACATCCAATTCATCCTTATTTTCACCTTAACAAATAGCGCTATATTACTCAAACTATACATAGGTACCTACTAATCACAAAAACAACAGGAAGACTAGTTTTTTCTTATGGAATGTTATGTGAAGTTTAAATGCATTGTTACTGAAAAAGAAAACTAGCCTTAGAGCATCTCAACCGACGCCAAATGAGCATATGGCATCGTTCGGTCTCTCTAGCAGAATCGTCAAATTATTTTTTGTCAAATATACTTGCGGGTGAACAGTACGACGTCAATATTGGCGTCACACTGTTCACCTACGTTATTTTGCTATCTCAATCGGAAAAACGCGCAAAAGAGAGAAGGATCATTACCTTCGCAAAAGCACATAAAATGACGTTCGATTGGAGCACTGCGATATTTTGGAGTTTTGCTATATTTTGCTGTGAAAAATAGAGTTATCCGTTGGAGATACCCTTAACAGAGAAAAGTTACTACTTGGGACGGCAATTCTCCGTTGAAACTGCTCACTAACGTACAATAGTTTCAGCGTTCCCCTTATCTATCTGCAAGTATTTATATGTCTCTATGGTGCAAGCTGAGTTTCAGTAGAGAGAGATCTATATATGGAGAGAAGGAGAGTTCCTTGTTGTAATAGGACGGAGGTGAAGAAAGGTAGGTGGAGTGCAGAAGAAGACGGTAAACTAGTTTCGCACATTCAGAAGTATGATCATCAAAATTGGAGATCTCTTCCAAAACGAGCAGGTTGAGCTATACTTTCCCTCTTATTTTATTTTTTGTTTATTTTACTTATCTATGTAGTTCCTTTTGAAAGGGAGTCCAAACGGAACAGAGAAAGATGGAAGAAGACAGAAGCTTGGAAAGAAAGAGAGGGAAAAATGAATATGTTTCAAATTAATCAAAGTGTTACAGATATATATAATAAGCAGTAAGAGAAATGAATAAAAGAAGCTAGAGTACAATATAAGCTTATGGTAATCCCTGTTCTAATACCTTTTACTTTGCTTTCTTAATTCAGAGAATTATATCATGATGCACTCTATCAATAAGGCTAATGTTCATTGTTGGTGCTAATGATGACGCTTGCCATCATCGTCGATGCTGACGCATGCCAACACCAATAAACTCAAGGTTTTTAAAATCGAACCAGACCGATCGGTTCTCTTGTGAATCAGTCGGCCGGTCAGTTCATTTCATCAGAGGATCGAGCTTGCAGAAATTTGGAGGAAACCATTTGGCCCGAAAGTCGGACCGGCAAACCCGCGAACCATGGCCTGTTTTGAAAAACAATCTGGTTCAATTAAAACGAAATATCATCAGTTGGAATTAGATCGAGTGGTGTATGAGAAAATTTTATGAAAGAAAAAACAAATATTCCTATTTCAACCCCATCGATCTCCTCAAGCAGTGTATGAGAAAAATTATTGGTGTTGGCTGATTCACAATTGAACCGGCCGGTCCGCTTCGATTTAAAAACCTTGAGTTTATTGATGTTGGCATCATCACAACATTGACGATGATGGCAAGCGTCATCATTAGCACCAACAATGAACATTAGCCTTATTGATAGCATGCATCATGATATAATTCTCTGACCAAGAAAACAAAGTAAAAGGAACTACATAGATAAGTAAAATAAACAAAAATTAAAATGAGAGGGAAAGTATAGCTGAACCTGCTGATTTTTTGGAAGAGATCTCACAGCTTTGAATGATCATACCTCTAAAATGGTGCGAAACTAGTCTACTGTCCTTCCTCTGCAGTCCACCAAACCTTTCTTCACCTCCATCCTATTACAACAGGAATCTCCTTACTCCCATACATATATCTCTCTCTACTTAACCTCAGCTTGCACTTAGAGAAATATAAGTATCTTGCAGGTAGACAAAGGGGACTAGCTGAAAAGACTTATGTTAGTGAGTAGTCAACAGAAGAATTCCGCCATTTCGTGAGCTTTTGCCTATAAAGGCCTCGTTTTCCCTTTACAGTAAAGATATGCAATTAACTTCATAACATCCATAAGAAAAAACTTCATGTTGTACGGGGTTTTGTGATTTAGTACGTACCTCTGGTATATGTTTGAGTAATATAGCACATTTTGTTAAAGGTGAAAATAATTTGATAATTGGCTGTTAGTGACGATATTAGAAAAAGATTACAATTGCGATTTGGAAGATCAAAAGCCAATATCTCAGGATTAGATGTGGAAAGAGATTATTTGATAGCTTGGATACAATCCGATCGATTGCGTGCCCGTGCGGGCTTCAAGCTTGAACTTGTCGGATTCACTAAACCGGACTTCCAGCCCGACCTTCCTTGTACCACCTGCCGGCCGCCAATGTCACGATCCGACCCGATCGGACGGACCGCTCGCACGGGTCGCGACACGTGAAACGACAACTGACTGACGCAGGAAATTGGCTTTGGAATTTGCTTACTGAACTAAATCTTTCCAATTTTTCAACTCAAACACCAACACACAGAAAACAGCCGAGCTACTATAATCATCAAATGCAGCGGAACAACATCATCTATATTTTTCTTTCTTTCCTCAAACAATCATCTACAAATACGGGTACAATGGCTAACAAAGAAATTTACAGAAGAAAAGCCATGAACGTACAAAATCAAAAGTACAAAGTACATATCACAGATCGGACTCTGAAACTCTAGTCTGGACTTCCTTCCCTTTCCCAGAAACTGAAAATCACAGAAAACAGAGAGTGAGCTCAACAGCTCAGCAAGCAACAAACCTCCAATCAAAATTCTCAGAATCCAGAACAAGAATCAGACCAGATATCGGACATCTGGGGTAACAGAAATCAATGTCGGACAATTCATAACAAAACAGATCAAATCAGAACAAACTGACTGAACAAATTCAATCAAAAACTGAACTGTAACGGAAACAGAGTTCGTATCAAAATCAGAAACAGAACAGAATCAGACATATCAAATCAGAAACGGAATCGTACAGAAATCAGAAAGTCAGATCATATCGGAACGGAAACAGAATCGTAATCAGAATTCGTATCAGAATCATATCATACAGATCAGAATCGAGATTCATATCGTACGGAAATCAGAATCAGATTTGCTAGAGAACAGAGTAATGAAATCAGAATCATATCAAATCAGATATCAAAGATATATAATTAATAGCTAAATTCCCTGAACTGACTGAATCTCAGTAGGAATCCAGCCCTTATGTCTCCCTTTGTGCTCACGGCACAGAACAGAAAATGTGCTTATAGCACCAAAAATACATATATAGTGCTTATAGCACGCTAAACAGATCCTTGATCCGGCAGAACAGATAATCAGATTGAGCTCATTCAGATTTTCCCAGACACTACTAATCTCATAGGATCAGACCCCTTAAAATCTCCCTTTATATAGCATATACAATTAGTAATATCATCCAGAGAAACCAGAAAAATCAGAAATCAGACAAAAATCGGCAGTCCAACGGCAGTATACGGCAATTTACATAATTTTTTCTTAAAAATCAAAATTCACTCAAATTTGCACAGAATATAGATAACAACATTTCATAACATTATTCACTGGCACAGATAATTTTAAATTTCACAAAAAAAAATCCAGTCGACTAAAAACACGCGTTGAATCAAAAAACACCCGACAAAAATCTTCAAAATACAGTCAAAACGTGCGCACTCGGCAAAGGCAATAATAACAAAAAGTTACGCGGTAAAACTGAACCATCAAAAGATACGGAACGAAAATCGCTAACGAAACAAAATCCGTAAAAAAAAAAAAAAACCCAAGAAAATACCGCAACAAACACTGAGGTTCTGAAATTGAAGAAAGGCGGAAATGTGCCTTACCTTGTGTCAGCAAAATTCCCTGAACAATCTCTTCGGACGAAAAACGGCTCCGCGTCGTCGAAAATCAACTTTTGCAATGTTTCCTCGACTATACTCTCTCCTCAGAAAACAGATATTTTAGATTTTTTGATTTTCCTCTATCTTCAAAAACGATTCTGATTTTCAGCTTTATAATACACAATCGGCCCGGCCGATCGCCGATTCGTCCAGGACGATCAGACAAAATTGGATCGTCCTGACGGTTCCCAGAACTAGTTTCAGGCGGATATTTTGAACAGTGCCAATCGGCCTGGCCGAAGTCTCGATCGGCCTGGACTGATACTTACAGAAAAACACCTGGACAATCTGGCAAATTCTGGACAGATTCTCAACTGATCGTCCGATCACCAGAATACCGTCCTGGACGATCCATGAGCAGATTTTGATATTACAATCTCCCCAACTTCAGAAAAATATCGTCCTCAACAAATTATCCAAATCCAAACTCAGTCAGAACAAGTACGGGTACGACTGTCTCAATGTCAGACTCATTCTCCCAAGTTGCTTCCAGCGCAGTGGTGGCTTCCACTAGAACTTTAAAGCTATCAGAAATTGTTTAATTTCTTAAACTTTCGGAACGTCCGTAGCCAAAAATCAACTCTGGCTCTTACCTTGTACGCCAGATACTTCTAATCACAACTTCATGCAGCAGATACCCTGTCTTTCGCAGAGGTCTTGATCCCACTTCCCTCAGAGTGGATACGTGAAAACACATTATGCACGTCGGCATCGGAATCAGAAAGCAACAAGTCTGTAAGCAGTTTTTCCAATCCTTTCCAGGATTTCAAAAGGTCACATACCTCGGACTTAAGCTTGCCACCTGACGCAAATCTGCTCCAACCCATTCATAGGACTGTACTTTGACATACAACAAAGTCACCAACTGAAAACTCAAACAAACGCTGTGCTTCTGATTGTAATACTCTGTTGAGGTCCCTGAGCCGCTTCAATAAATTAGTCCTTAATCAAACTGATCTTCTGAGCAGTTTACATCAGGCCAAAAGTGGCACCCAAACCTGTCTATCTCCGACCTCCGTCAGAGTCAAAGGAGTACGGCAAACTTACTGCCATACAATAGCCTCGTACGGTGCCATAACCGATACTGGACTGGAAACTGTTGATTATAAAGGCAACCAATAAATCAGGGATATGATTCTTCCCAGCTGTCCGCCAAAATCCAGAACACAAAGCTCAAAACAAGTCTTCAGTACTGAATGGTCCCTCTCAGACTGTCCGTCGGTCTGAGGATGAAAGGCTGTCTGAAAGCAGTTTTCGTACCCAAGCCTTGCTTGAATGCCCTTCCAAAGTCTGGAAGTAAAATCGTCCGTACTCGATCAGAAACAATCAATTCGAGGCACACCATGCAATCTGACTATCTCCTCACATATATCTATGGCCAAATGATCCACCGATCGGTCTGTCTGATGGAAGATTGGGCGGCCTTCGTCAGTCGATCTACTACCACACCAAATAGCGTCGTGCCCTTGTCTTAGATCGAGGAAATCCATAGCAAAATCTCCCATCGTCACCTCCTCCACTTCCACTCAGGGAATGGCAACGACGCAAAGTCACCTGGTCGTTGATGCTCTGACCTCACCAAGACAGGTCCTCGCATGCGACACAAACTCCACGCAACATCCTTCATCAATGCCCAGGCCACCAGAACAAAAGCTTCTATCAGCGTACATCTTACCACTGCCTGGATGGAATCGTGTAGCCTGACTGGTGAGATTCGTACATTAATCTCCTGCCATCAAATTCCAGACACAGGTTACCCACAACCTGTTCTTTTGTGCAGAAAATAGCCACCAGAATGCAGAAATTGCGAAGTTCAGAAGTCTTTACCGGATCTAATCTGGCAATCAACTTCGAATAGTTCAGAATCTGACTTCTGGGCTTCTTGAATCTTTGTCTCCAAAGAAGATGACTCTCATCTGAGCCCAAATCCAAACTACTGGGGAAATCACCTCCAATTGCAAACGCTCCATGTCTCGAACCAAGAAAGTCATCAAAAGTAAGTTGCAAACTGATAATCCAGAAGACTTTCTGCTCAGAGCATCCGCTAACAATTCGCCTTCCCCAGGCTGATACTGAATGTCAAAATCATAGTCCTTGATCAACTCGAGCCAATCTTCTCTGTCTCAAATTCAGATCTTTTTCCTGGGTGAATGTACTTCAGGCTCTTATGGATCATAAAAATCTCCATCTGACGCTATACAGATAATGCGCCAAAATCTTCAAAGCAAATACCACTACCAGCTACTCAGATCATGTTCGGGTAATTCTTTCATGTGGTTTCAACTGTCTCGAAGCAAAGAATTACCTGACCATGCTGCATCAAGGACACATCCCAGTCTTTCAGTGAAGCATCACAAACACCTGAAATCCTTCCGTACCTGACGGAAGTTGCTAACACTGGAGCTGAAGTCAGACAATCCTTGCAATCTCTGAAAACTAGCTTCACAACTCCGGTTGTCCAAACAAAAGCTACTGACTTTCTGTGTCAGTCTCGTCAAGAGGCGTCGAAATCTGTGAAAATCCTTTCACAAAATATTCCTATATCCCGGACCATAGCCCAAAAAATACCTATGTAACTCAAGAATACCGTAGTCGGCCTTGGGCCAAATCAGCAATCTGCCTGAATCTTCTAGGGATACACAGGAAATACCTTCTCCCGCTAACCCATGCCAGAAAAAGAAATGCTCTTCAGCAGAATTCACACTTGGAGAAACTTGCAAATACAGCTGATGCCGCCTCAAAGCTACAATACAATCCTCAATGTCTGGCATGATCATCCTCGAAGCAGAATTAACCAGAAATACGTGATGAAAAACGATCAAAACTGATTCGCAAATACTCCCTGAATACTCGGTTCTAATCAGATCCATGAAAAATCGGCGGCGCATTGGTTATCCCAAAAGGCATAAACCAAGAACTCGTAGTGCCACGTATCGAGTACTGAAAGCGGGTCTTCACCACATCAGCTTCCTTCACCTTCACCTGATAGTATCCAGTCTCAAATCAAATAACAAAAACACAGAAGATCCGGAAAGCTGATCAAAATAAGTCAATCAATCCGGGACAAAGGATACTTGTCTTGATTGTGCATTGTTC